>NC_083639.1:14578617-14897617 GCF_963576545.1 Limanda limanda
GGCTGCTTCATGTCTGTTTTGGAGGCAACGCTGTCTGGTCTGTCATCTTCTCCAACTTCCTCAACTTCCCCTCCATCTTCTACAGGCGTGGCCTAGGAAAAACCGACAAAGGGGATTTTTGTTACACATTCCACACCATGGACTTTCTGATCTTATGAGACAATCAACTGGTCTTGGTCATGCCTTGATTGAAATGGAATATGTTATACTGCATAACACAGGAATGACTTGAGATATAAATATTTTACCGGAGTTTCTGTTTCCTCCTCATCAGGTTCTGCTCCTGTTTCCACTGTTACAACCTCTGAAACTTTTTAGAAAACAAACACATGACTTAAACTGACTCAGGTCAGTTCTTTAATTCACTAGCACATGCTAAAAGTGACATCTTGTGGCACAGAGTAAGGACTACACTTGAGGGAAAAAATTATGCTATCCTTGAATATCTAACAAAAGTATTACTGTGCATAGAGAAATGTATGCAAACATGTTTCAGTGGGTACCTCCTGGGAGACCCCCTCTGGCCCTCAGTCTTCTGGCCTCATCGGAGTCTTGATGTACAAGGCTGCCCTCCAACACAAAGTGAACAGCCATTTGATCCACAACTACCTGCTTGTAGGAGCGTTCCTGAGAAACGCAAAAAATCAGGGCTGAGAGGATTAGCAAGCAGAGGAACCTGTTAGGGTTCTATGGTTACAGTTACGGAGAGATGAAATTGTCTACTGTCATCATTTGAAAATAAATAACTGACAGGGAGACAAGAAGGACTGTTTCTCTGATTAAACAACCTATGATATGAGACGATGACAGTGTTGTAGTGATCGACTGTCAGTGATTTGGAGTCAAGCTTGGATGTAACCTCTTTACCTTGAAGCTGTAGCGTACAATATTTTGGGGTGCATGTGGGTTGTTGGCAGTCAGGATCCTTGTGATTTCCTCTTTTAACTCCTAATGAAATCATGAAAACAGCAAAGGTTACACATACCAGATTAATTTGACAGAGGACAATGACCAAAAACAATAATAAATACGTATAATTAGAAAATTGAGTCAAGTCAAAGAAAGCAGCAAATCCTCCACACAGCCCATGTGGCTGTCTTAGAGACCAATCTTCTCTTACAGCCTCAGTGAGCTCCAGTTGATCTGCAGGTTTAATAAGTCCTTTCCCATGAGTATCATCCCAGCCAACACCCTTATCCACGCGTTCCTCCTCATCCTGCAACGCACACACAGAAAAGATTTATGTCTTCTCAGTAAAATGGAAAAAGAAAATGATGTTGTAATAGCCCACGTGTTTCCCATATATCTCCCTGTTGTGTTCAAATAGATTAGATTCACTTTATTGTCTTTACACAGCACGGGCCAGTGCAACGGAATAAGATGGGTCTAACCAGAAGTGCAATCCGCAATTCTACACATATATTATATATTTAACAGTATATACAGAGGTGCAATGGGAAGGTTAGATATCGAAACTCATAAGCGTTATCACTTTGTGGAAGTGTACAAACTCACCTTTTTCTTATAGCCAGCTTTGGTTGGAAATATTGAGCCCTGTTTAAACACAAACAGACCAAAACGGTATGGCTTAAAGTGACAATCGCATAGTGGAGGACACAATAACACAACACAATAACACATACTCAACATTAAGTTTGCTGCTTTTTTTCAACTTGATATACAAACAACATTACAGATATGTGCTTGACCCAGAAAATAACCAGCTACATAAAACAGATGTAAGGTGGTAAAAACAGAAACAGTTCCTCCAAACATTATGTCAAAAAATGATTGATAACATAACTGTGCTGCTCTCATTTGTCTCGTCAGTTCCTGGAACTACTGGAATACTTTATTGTTGAGCTAGTAAGCGCTAGCTCAACTAAGGGGAAACTTACCTTTCTCACCGAGGCTGCAGCCTTGTGGTTCTGCACAGACATCGCGACCAGAGTCCAGCTTGGTGTTTTACCGAACAGTGGTTTGGTGAAGGTCTCTATTTCCACAGAAAGTGATAGAATATTTTGAAGTTTTGAATAGTTGAGCTCGCTGTGTAGCGGCCGTCAGCTGCTGTGTGTATGTTGCCAAGACAACCAACCTGCCTCTTCTACGATATCAGTCAAGATAGTTCCCGGTTCTCCCCCCTAAATATCCGTTTCCCCCCAATGATTGTTAAATATATTATATTATTCATTATAAACTATCAGCTGATAAATCAACTCAATAAAGTCTTTGCTATTTGCTTGCTGGTATTTTGAATTTATGTAGAGTGCTCCAATGTGTTTGAGCAAGCAGCTATTTAAGCTATTTAGGTTATAGATGATTGAGCAATAACAATTTATATTGAAGGGGAATTTCTGCTCTAACACAATAAAATTTCAATCATCTAAAGAGTAAAATGTCACAACATTAATTTTGCTCCACTACGCATTCGGATATGGCCTCGCCCGTGATTGGTCGAACCCGTCATGAATAATCCACAGACCCGGAAGTGGGGCGGCGCTGCTGTTTTTTGCTGTCGAGTCACCTCTGTGTGGTCAGGATGGAGGAAAACGAGCTGCTACCATGATGAGACACCACGGATAAACCCGACGGCCGAGCATCACACCCCGGGGACCCCCGAGAGGACACGAGTCCCCCGCTTCGATCCACGAACCCACCCTGCGTCGCTCCACGTCCACGTCGCCAAAATGATGGAGGAAATCGACAGGTTCCAAGTGCCTCCAGTGAACGGGGAGACACAGCCACTGGTAAGAGACGAGAGACATTACGAGATGACCGTTGTCTGCTGTTTGATGCTCTCTGGGATTTGTGTTGTTTTCTGTGGCCTGTGTGTTGTGTATCGCGACAGCTGTGAGACATAATCTGCGTGTTCGAGCTAGCGGGTCTGTGCAGGTCGGGCTAGATCCTTGGGATGGGTGTACATCGGTTATGTACAGATGAGAGGATGGCGGCGGATACACCCCTCCCCACACGACCAACACACACATAACACCCTCGTAATAACCAACGCATAACATCGCCATTCATGTAAAACCGTGCTCTTTAAATAAAAATATCATAAAAACACGTCGGTATCTGCGCCTGTCCACATCAATAAGTGACCGAGGCCAGTGTTTTCATCTCGTCATCTGGTGACGTGTGTGGGCTGGGGACGTGTGAGTGCAGAGGATCGTGTGAATAGAAGCCTCCCTGTGTCCTGCCTGTACTGCAGAGTGCAGCCCTGAGGATGAGGATGGTGGTGATGATGATGATGATGATGATGATGATGATGATGCTGAGGCCCAGTCAGAGGAAAGTCTCATCCTTCTATCCTTTATCACAAGGCGAGTGTCTGACCTGCTAGTGGAATGAGAAGCGATGGGTGTGATTTCAACTGCTGGGATTGTCTCTTGTGTCTGATTGCCATAATGCTAATAAACCCAACCTTGCACGAGTTCTGAATTGCTGTTTCTGCCAATGATTCCCCATATTCCCCTAATTCAGAGCTTTTATTCGAGCAGTATTCGACCAAACCCGGCCTCATTCTCCACACTTCAAACAAAGCATTCTCAAGCAGCTATCCTTCTTTTAATTGGGGGGGTTTTGGCAAAAGCAGAATGACCCCCGAGGCTAAAACTCCTGCAGAAATCCCAGAACACACTTTGTCCCGTACAGAAAGTCCCTGTGTGTTTGGTAAAGGAATCAGCAATCACTCTCTCTCTCTCTCTGCCTCACCACGAAGATTAGATCAGCTCACATTTCATTCAGCGAGATTCGAAGGAATTGAATCCACTAGCTGAACTAGTTGGATTTTGTCTGACAACTATACAGTTTATTTTTCCACCTCATAACAATAATAGCCTGTGTGAGTCAAACAGCACCGCAGGCCCGGTCAGTGTTTCCTCTTATCTCCTGCACGTCCAGCCCCCTGAAACAGCCCCTCGCTTGTACGTCTGCACCATATCTGATTGTGTCGGCATCACAGTTGCTGTGGCTCACACGGCCGTGCATTTTAATGATAATAACTTCATTGTGATTCCTGAACCATAATTCACTGGGCACCTGCAGGATCCTTGTTGAGAATGAATGTCACACAGAAAAAACGGCTTCGTAAGGAACTTTGTGATGTCAATGGTTGTCCATGACCAATGAAACATGTTTCAAGCTTACTAATGTTAAATAATAACAAAAATATTGTTACGTTTGACTTATACAGCACTTTTCAAGCTTAAGCACTTAGTCCTTCTCAAAAAAAAGTGTAGAAGTTAGAAGAAACGCATGAAACCCCCTTATGGAACTTGACAGCATATATATCAACATCATTATACATACGGTATAAATACATAAATTGATATACAAGAATATAGTTTTATCAATAAAATAAAATGAAATTAAGGGTGGTAAATAGATAAAGAGTGTAAATCATTTTTAATCAGACCTCTTTTTTCAGAGAAGGACTACTTTGGGCCAAATCTCAGTATGGCAGTTTACCTTGAAACACATTAAGGTTCCAGTGCGACCCGGTTTCCATTATCATACATATGGCTAACATGCTACAGTTTTAATGGTCACCTGATGTATCCCTCTTCCCTGCTATTGGCCAGTGGGAGGCCATAATGTTCTGTATAATCCCACCAGTGGCTCGGTGTCTGTGCCGAGTCAGCAACCTTGTGGCTCTTCATCATCAGAGGCAGTAAAGCAGTCGCTAACAAGAGGACAAGCTGATGGAAGCGATGCATGGATGGGTATATACATTGTATGTGTGTGTGTGAATGTGTGAAGAGCGATGACCTTAGCTGAGTGCAGGTACATATAAATACATACTGAAGGTCAGGGCGAAAGGTCATGTTTTCCTTTTACAACATAAAAACATGTGTCGCCCCCATTGTCATAGTTCAAGCTGATCTGTAGGGGACCATCAACACATGCTCTCTCAGGAATCTGAGGGCTCTTAATGTAAGGTATGTTTGAAGTGACCGTGTTGACTTTGTACAATGCTATTACCCGTTAAATGACCCAAAATGATTTAAAAAAATAGCATCCTAAATAACATATTTTAACAGTTGTATGCTACTAACCCTGTATGGAGGTGATGATTCTCACCATTGTTGTATGGCCTGGCTCAGGTTAAACCCTTTGAAAAGTCACTGGAAATGAATACAAATAAATAAATCAAAGAATTATTTAAATTCAAATCTTTAAAAAGCTTGAAACCGTCATGCATATGGTACGCATCCATTTTATTTGTGGGAGTTTCCAGCATGAAATATTACCAAATTACTGATATTTTGCTTGCTCTGGCTCATGCTAAACTACTGACACTGTACTTACCAGTGACAGCATACATCACAACTGCTGCTTTGGTGCTGTAAGGAAAAAGAGATTTCTGCAAAAAATAAATAAAAGTGTAGTTTTATTTGGTCGAAACTAATATACTTCAAAGATGTGGTATTGTACTGGTATGTGGATTTTCCCTCTCGCCGATGGTCAACCCCGCCATTTTTTCAGTTTTGGAGCCATTTCCAATCTTGGTATCAGTATCCGAACATCTCTACTAACATAGTGTAAGGTTTTATACTTCAAGAGGAGTTTAAACTAGCCTACCTGCTACTTGTTGTCAGTGATTGTTCAAGAAACCATCATGGAATTCTGTCACCAAACTGCTTTAGTACGGAATCTCTTTCATTATTCACTGCAAGCTTTTCTGAACAAAAATCTAAAGGATTTATCTGACAGACTATATGACCCTGTCTATTTACTGGATCTGTCTGTGGTAGAAAGGGAGGCCTGTGGGTAAGTCTTGTGATGCAAGGGAAAGGCTGTCGCAGAACAGAAAGAGCTAACGTTTGTGCTTGTTACAGTGGGAATACTTGGTCTGCGTGCTGTGCTTTCAAAGCTACTGTACTGTCTCCACTGTTGCAGCTATCAGTAATTATTCCGGCCAAGTGAACAATGCTTCATCACCAGATGAGGCTGTTGTATGGGTTGAAAGTATATTTGGCTGCAGTCGACTGCGTTAATAATACAACCTTACAGTTTGCCCTTAATCACTAGTTACCTCCACCAAGAAGTTTTCATAGCTATGAACAGGATTATGCTAAAACTACTGAAATGATTTTATTGACACTTGGTGGAAGGGTGGGACATGCACCATCGAAGAACTTAAAAAAACTTTCGACGAAGATCAGTACTCATTCACTTCTTTTAACATCATGAGACAGGGTTGTTTTTTTACCTTTTTACAGATTTCTCAATCATGAATTCATGCATCTTGAAGGAACAATTATCAGGCAGGTTTAGAGGACTGATATTTCTGAGTGTTTGAAAATTGGTTTGAATCCAAATAAAAATCCAGATCCAGGAGATTGATGGACTGTTGAGCAAATTGGCAGAGGTCTACTGAGAGAAAATGTCTTTCAAGAAAAGAGATGGATAACAATGATTGGCTGCTGGTAAATATTTATAAGATGTCTAGCTTTTTGCAGGCGTTGCGCATACAGAGGCTTGGGACCTCCTGGAGCGGCTGCAGGCTCAGTTCTGGCTCGGCCCTTTGCCGGGTGTCTTTCCTGCTCTCTCCCCCCATTTCATACTGTCTTATCAATAAAGGTCAAACGCCTCTTTACATCTAGAACAAGATATAAACCTTGTGCTATGATGACAATAATTAAACTTCGCGTTATGCATTAACTAAACTTCACATGAGTGTAAACATGTTATGCTTTGCTGCAGTTTTACCAAGTTTTGACGCTAACAGCTTGTTTTTTAACGCATTACATGAAAATCAATATGTAGAATAAGCTTCTCGCCGTCAGCGCTAAATGTTCATGAATTTTTCATCAGGTACAGTGATATTGGATAAGCTCTATTGGTCTCGTAAAATTTAACAATAATAATATGAAAAGGTTTTGATGAAATAGGTTGAGACATATCTGTGCCTGGATAATGAATCTATTTACTTTATAATCACCTCACAATCATCAAAGGCACTCTGGTTTTTAATAATTTTTTCAGGAACTACTAATTCACCTTTGACTCTTAAGTCTGACACATCGATTATATTTTGTTCAAATGATTAAACGATACACTTCATCTTAATATAAAACAGCTTTTTTATACTGACTCTCCTTCAAAAACAGCAGCTATTCCTATTGAGTGACTACAGATTTATTTCAAGGCCAAATGCCTGCACGCCTCCGCCCATGTGGCCCGTGGAGTCCCTGAGTGCAACAAGGGACGGCCTGTAGGACCAACATAATGTGGAGCTCTGTCAGCAGAACAGGCTCAGCAGCGTCCAGCTCTCCTCTCTCAATCTGGGGAAACCGTGGCTCCAACAGCAACCCCCTCTGTTCTCCCATGCCTCCTCCCTATGGCATCACTGCTGGCACATAAAAGAGGCAGGACCAGCAACATAAGCAGAACACTCAGGCCTATTGATGCTGCAAAGTAGGCAGCTATAGTAGCCCGTAGTCTTAGGAAATCTCGCCAGGGTATAGGACCCAAGCAGGTTCTAAAACCCCCCACAGAGTTTCATGGGGATGTGGGCCTGTAGCCTTGTGATAAATTGAAGGGCTGCGTTCAGTACGGAGTTGATTGTGCCCTCAGGACTGCATTCAATTTCACATGCCCAAAGGCAAATGGCATAAGTTAATTGAAATTGTGTTCCTGGAAAACAAGTTTAATCCCTGTCAGCTCCAGAATTAGCAAACTGTGCAGCACTGACACAGCGACGACTATGACGGTCTTTGAACACTAAGGTCAAGTCAAGTAAGATTTATTTATTATTAAGCATTAAAATCATCAGGAGTTGAACCAAAGTGCTTGACAGTCATGACAACGGGAAGCATAGAAGATGAGTTAAAAAGACAGACAAAGTTAAATGGCTTGACCGTACTTTTAAAGTTCCGTGTCCACTTATTGTTACGTGCTTGTTTCAGCCACAGATCCTTTTATACTAAAGGACCTGATGTGGAAAAGAAAAACTGTTCCAGAGCTCGGAGGCAGCACCTAAGTGACCCGGGGGCAGAAAGTGTCACGTTAGTAGCGAGTGTTGTTGTTTTGTTAAACCATGCCAACTCATAATGGTAACATGCTGGGGACTGTGTGTTTCTCCTCCTAGGACCCAGAAGCATCCTCCGCCTCTGAGACGATCCCTGACACCAAGGGAGAGACTGTGACCATGAACTACAAACCGTCACCACTGCAAGTCCAAATAGGTATCTCCACCAACACACTGCAAAGCAATACATAAGTTATATGTAAAGGTTTAACGATGAGCAGTTCAGTTCAAGAATCAACAATCCCTTGAGAAATGGAAAGCATCAACAACACACCAGGGAAATTGGCTAATGCAATATTGCTGTTCTGCACCAATACATGGTCCAAATAAGCACAAACCGGGTGTTTGAGTCCTGTATGATTTTCCAATAGGATTATTTATTTCTATTATTAGGTTGTCAGAACATTTCTTATCTGCCTCTTGTATTGTGCTGCCACAACATTGTGAAAGGATTCCTCATCTCTATTCAGTCCCCAAGGTTCTGTGAAAAATGTTCCTACCTCAAATGCACCAGTCAATATCTCAAAAGCTAAAACTAGAACTCGGAGAGAACAGGCCCCCACCAAGGCTGATTGGCCATCATATTGCATAAATATCAGTGTTGAGATCAGATACCTTGTACACAGAATCCTCCTCATATTGCTTACGTTAATCAGAGACATAATATCCATTGTCTGATATAGCTTAAAGTAACAAACCAAAAGATTAGAGCATTATGGTGGTTTATTTACCTCAAAATGTCAAAAATCTAACATAAAAATGTTATAACTGCTATAGCGTAATACCATACTCGCCAGTTAGCTCTTTCTGCTCCACGTGCACAGCTGCGATTCTGTGAGCATGGAGCTGAGAGCAGCATGAACTCGCCTTCCCTTCCCTGTGTGCTCGAAATTACTCAACACCGCCTGACATTTGCTCGCTCGTCAAGTTGCTGACGCTCTCCTCCTTCGATTGGTGACTTTGAACGGACCCGGTCCCCTGCCTATATCTGATCTTCTAACCCTCTCATGGGCGTCGGAATCATGAATAATTTGTATATGAGGGGCATCGAGCCAGCCACTTCTATAATATTCTTAACACAAGTAAATAGTACATAGAATATATGTAACAAAGGCTGTGTCGACAGCAGTGGTATAAATGATCCATGAAGTTTACAATTGCTGCAGAAAAAGGATCTCCAGAATTTTTTCAAGCTGTATGTGTACCTGTACAGTAACTGAATAAAGATCGTACCCCTAAAAATACTTAAAAACATAGTATCTCCCAATGTTAAAGAAATGAAAATAAAAGTTGGCATCAACCGCCTTAAACGAATCCGCATCTTGAAAGATTGATCAAATGATTGATCAAGTTGTGACAGTTTTTCCCCCCTGTGAAACTAACACTGATATTTAAGAAACAAAATCATACAAATCTGTCATTCATGCTCGCTAAGTTGAGGTTCACTGATTGATGTATTTACTGATGACGTCCCATCCTGTGGTTGCCCAGAGAAACAGAGGGACCTCGCCAGGAAGGGATCAGTGAAGAATGGCACCGTGGGAAGTCCCGTCAATCAACAACCCAAGAAGAATTCCAGGACAAGGTACCAGCTTCCACTGTCTGTTTGTTTCCCCTGTTCCACGTCGACCGACTTGACCACAGATACATCAATCAGCACCTAAACCGTTATGTGTTTTTATCTGCTGCTCAGCATTCAGTGCAAAATACCACAACTGACTGAAGTGCAAAAGACGTGGTCTGCACTGCTTGCCACTAAAGGCTTTATTTTCTGACAAACACCATCAGACTTCCTAATGTTACAACCAAACACAAACATTTTAATCTTTTCATAAAAGAGAAATTTAATGTTTCTTTTTTTGGGGCGGGGGGGGGGGCTATAAACGCTGATAAGAGTCTAAGCTCTGAGCTTAAACTCACTGCGTCCCACTGTATTGACAACTGACTCATCTGTCTAATCCCACTCCCCAGTGGATCAGGGGAAAATACAAGAAAGGCTACCAACTGCTCTGAACCCTGAGTCTCTGAGGCAGGAAGATAATCTTGGAATGTCTACAGTCTGACGGCCACAGATTAGCCCCAATTTCTGGGGTTGTGTGACTTTCAACGGAGAGCAGCGTAAATCTTAAGACATGTATCCTGTTTTGGGTAAAACTACTGGTCTATTACACCTCTTTTACACCAAGATTAACCTAAAAACGCAATTTATTTTTTATTGCCAGACAAACCGAGGCGCTGTCTCTCCTCACTGTCAAGTCGAATTAGCAGCTGGGCGTCATGTGCCGATCGGAGCCGATTACAACCTGTGTCTGCTGCAGAGTCATTTGACCCAGGATTGAACGCTGATTGTATCCATTCCCATTGCAGACATAAGCCGGATGTTACTGGGTGTTATTAGGTTTTTGACTAGTGGATAGGGATTTAACACTTCAGTTATTTGTCAGGGTGTTTCAGTAAGAGAGTGATTGTCTCATTTGAGTGATGAATATGTGATCAAAGCTTCTCTTGTCTCCTGTGCTCTCTTTCAGGTTGGTGGTGCCCAACAAAGGTTACTCCTCTCTAGACCAGAGCCCGGATGAGAAGCCCCTGGTAGCACTGGACACTGACAGGTACATGGTTTTCTCACATCGATTTCCTATCACAGTAAAGGCGCACTCTTTTTCCGTCCTACCCCAGAGAAGAGAAAAAGGGTAGAAAGTGCTTATTTGGACTGACTCTGTCATGATGGTACATTAATCCATAGAGCAATTTAAGAGACTTCATAGCAGAAGGGATTCCAAAAAAAAAAAGAAGGGGTAAAGCCCCTCCCAGGGCTCAGGATTAGTGGATAGCGGGGTGAGTGTTGTGACAGGGGAAAGCGGCTCAGAGGGAGCGCTCGCCTCTACACCGTACCAGCAGGTCTGCGTTTCACACGGATGAGTCCCACCCTTTGTGCCCTCCGAGCGCTGCGACATGGGGGGAACTGTCTCATGTGCAATGAGCGCTCTGGAAGCCCACCAAGCTTACATCATGTGTTGCGTCACACGGTGTACACCCACTGACGAGCTCTGTGGCTCAGGGCAAAAACAGGAAACCCCTTTTGTGTATTGTCCGCAGCTGAGATTCACGTGCACGCCCCTCGCAAAGTGTCTCTCTGTTCTGTTTGTTTACAGAAGATTAGTCATTTAACGGAAAAGCCTGTTAGCTGTGTTAACATGATGTTGCTGCTCCTCGGATAGAATTGCATTTACAAAAAGTTGTTGGTGTCTTTGTGTGTCTGTGCTTCTGCTGCATTTCCGTTCATTACGAGAGACAGACATTTTCATAGAAATCAAGACACTGCAGCAGATTGTCTCATGAGTCATGGGTTATGATGAAGTATCAATACCTCGGAAATGTCAACTCTACATGTTTTATAATTGCCCCATCTGCAACACGAGCTGCAACTGTCGGCTAGTATTTGTTCTTAAAAGGGGAACAGCTTTAACCCGTAAGTGTGTTTCTTTTTTCAGAATAGACTCCGTTCCTCCCACAATCTTTTTAAAGTCCTGATACTTATGATAATGTCGGGCTGGATGAAGATTAATTATTTTTTTTATTTTTAAACCAATACTGAGGAATGACCAGATTTTCCAAATTCTTAATTTTCACGCAAGCAACAGTCTGATCCTCTGATATCCACCTTCTAAAATAACACTTGGGTTTTGGAAAATTTCGACTTTATTATCGTAATATTATGACATTTGCTCAAAAATGATAATTAAATTCTCAAAACTCTCCTTTGGTTGTTTGAGTGTCCCCAATACTCTGTTATAACCTGAAAGAATTGTCTTTTTTGATGAGCCCTTTATGTCTCTATCAAGAGCAGTTCCTCTTCCGTCGAGCCTCCTGTGTTGCTCTACCATGTTTCTACAGTAGCCCACAATGGACAAACCAAACACTCTTGGAGAGACCACTGTTAGCTCTCCTACATGCTTAAAGGGGAGGGTGACAGGAGGGGTCTTATGGGCGGCTGTGGCTGAGGGGTAGAGTGGTCGTCCTCTAACCAAAAGGTCGGCGGTTCGGTCCCCAGTCTGAACCATCTGCATGCCGAAGTGTCCTTGGGCAAGATGCTGAACCCTGAATGGCCCCCCATAGAATAACAAAGTCCTGCTAGTAGATGCACTGTATGAATGTGTGTGTGAATGGGTGAATGTGAAACTGTACTGTAAAGCGCTTTGAGTGGTCATCATCAGGCTAGAAAAGCGCTATATAAATACAAATCCAAATACAAATCCATTATGTTGGTTGGTTTCAATCTGTAACCTCACAGCTAGATATCAATAAATCTTACACATTGGTCCTTTAAAACTCATGCAATGAGTTTTGAATTTGTAGTACTGAATTGCTAAACTACCCTTTATAAAGATTCAGATCATCATTTCACAGTGTTAACGTTGCTCACACCCTTCGTCTCCTGTGTCTCACTCCCAACGCCTCGTCTTGTCTTTCAGTGATGATGACTTTGACATGTCCAGATACTCCTCATCAGGATACTCCTCAGCCGAGGTGAGATGTCTGAGGGACCAGGTATCTATACACACGTTATATTGATAGTCAATACAGCTTCACCCCACCAGTGTCACCACCCGATCACCCAGTCCCATGTTCACACCAGGTATATGTGCACCCATTGAACAAAATAAATGTACAGGCTCTGCCCAGCATTCACACAACAGTTGTCTGTAATGATATATCCCCATTTCTCATCACACAGGTTGATCCCCGTTCATGTCTTCCACTTGGAGTATCTTATGTTCGTTTTCTTTTTCCACCATTACCACCTAAGACCTGTTTGTCTCCTATGTGGCTGCGTTCTGTTTCTGTAAAAATGTAATTCATTGGGATCACCCAAACAGAAAAAATATAAATCAGCAAAAAAAGGTCATTCCAAGCCCTAGAATTTTGTCCAGAAGTTCTTCTGACATCTTCTTTCTCTGGCTTCTGCAGCAGATCAACCAGGACCTTAACATCCAGCTCCTGAAGGATGGCTACCGGCTCGATGAGATCCCGGACGACGAGGACCTGGATCTGATCCCCCCTAAAGCAGTGAACCCCACCTGCATGTGCTGTCAGGCTGCTCCCTCCACAGCCTGTCAAATCCAGTAGCACCATTCCCTCCCCCGCCCCCCAAAAAAAGATCTCCTGCCTGCCACCTGCACCGAGGCCAACTACTGAGCAGAGTGACAAACTATCAGCTTGCAATGGCACAAAGGGAAACAAGCGAGGGTTTATAAATGCTAAAATAAGAAAAGGATATAGAGTAGGTGAAGTCTTGAGAAAATGTACAGTATCCGTGCACCTTCCTCCTATGGTTGGATCTGTGCGTTTCACTTCTGCGTAGTTGCCGGGACTCGACTGACGGCAGAAACTTGACCTCTAGTGACGACGCTTCACTTTTGCTTCTCCTTTGTTCGACCTCCATGTCATGCTTGTGGATATTTTCTTTTTCATGAGGACAATGAAGGATTGTGCGACATTGTGGAGGAAGAGGGACAAACAAAAAAAGAATGGGATGACAGGAACTCTACCAAATGCATGTAATGGTGATGAGGCGTCGTCAGTGGTAGTGCAACCACCCACGGAAAGTAGTTTGTTTCTGCGTGTGCATCCTGGATGGTGAGATTAATGGACGGGAAGAGAGCGGATGTTGTGGCCATTGGTTTTTTTTCCACGTCATTTCTTTTTGCCAGTCTGATTTGACTGCCTGTGCGTATGTGTCAGACCTGAAAAATGAAATATGTTTGTCTGGTTATGTCCAGGAAAGTAGTGCTAAACCATTAAGTTACAAACACTTATAATCACAACATCCATCCATCCATCAACTATACTGCTTATCATGCAGAGTTAGGGCCTGGTCACACATTCACGATTGCAAAGTGAATAACGGGGGTCAAAGATCACCAAGGTTGAACTTCACAAGAGGCCACACTGCGATTTGCCTCGGAAGCAAAGGTTCGCCACTGAAACATTTGTGTACGTGTGACCGGGCTTTTAGGGTGAGGGTTCTATCACAGGCCAAACAAGCATTCGCTCACAACTACGAGTTGCCAGTTACCTGCATGTCTCTGGACTGTGGGGAGAAGTCGGTGAATGCCTAGGCAGGAATGGGGAGAACAAGCAAACTCCACACGGCAAGGCCGTGGTCGAACTGGGGTTCAAACTCCAGAGCCTTCCTCCTTGTGAACACCGTGCTGCCCCATTCACAACATTGAAATACTAATGCCAGATTTATTTTTTAAATCTTTTGAATGTTTAACCAAGGTCGTACTGCTTAAATGTTCCCTAATCAGTTCAAAAACTTGAAAACAAATAGTTTTGCATGTAGCCTGTTAACACTATAGTCTAATAAGCAGCCTGTGCAGATAATTCATCCGTTTTTATTGACCCCCACACACGTCCTTGTGCTGATTGACATTATGTGAGGTGCACTTGGTAATATTTAGGTTTACCTACTGTAGGATCAGTAGATGTAGGGATTTAAAGTCCGTGGCAGGAACAGCTCATGAGTTTGTGTGTACTTGCTGTTGGTTGACCCGACATGAGAGGATGTTTAGATGTTCGCAGAAGCAGTTGCCAAACTAGCGAATATAAGATACTTCATATACGTAAGTCCGTTAACGTATAAAAGACTTGAGATAATGTGCAGATACACTGAGAGTTGTTGAATTTTTGATCATACATGAGAATGTGTACAAAGGGATTTCATGTCGCCTGGATGGAAATGAAATGGGATTTTTTTCTTCTGAAATACAAAAGGGAATTTTGAAAAGCTTTCCTTTCTTTTAAGTTCTGTTTTAAGTGTATTTGTTTTGTATGTTTGTATATTCACGCGTACTCCTCCTCAAGGTCGAAAAACAACATTTGTCCGACTCGGGGACAAGAAGTGTATATGTAGCACCTGACACAGCTGTGTATTGTCAATGCTTTATGCCAATGGATGTTCTCCATTATGTTGAAAAGGAAGTAGTCCTTGCTGTATAGAAGTACTGAATGCGTACCGTTTTCCCCCCGTCATGTTTACATCATTCTGAAGACATATCTGGAGCTCTCCGATCAGTCGGCTGTTCTCTAGTACATTGCATGTGAGTCTGCTCAGTGGAAGTGGGTTTCCCAAAATGTTTACATATTATTGTTTTCCTGCAGCATAATTCAGCTTCAGCAGAACAAAAAAAAATGAAATAATTTGAACCAAGATTTTATCTTTTTATCTTTTATCCAGCATTAGTTAAGGCAGGTCACTCACTAGTAGTTGAGCCACAGTCCAGTATGAAAGCTGACGGCAGCAGATTTTAATAGCAGCCCCCCCCATCAGCTGTTGGCTCCTTTTCATTCAATCGGCAAAGCTCATATTGCGCACTCTATTTAAGACACTTCACAACCTGCCTTTACCCCAGCACCTCCTTTTCATATTGAATCTCACAAAATCACGTCATGTGGGGTCATTGATGCCTGCTCTGTTGTGGGGGGGGAAAACCCAAGCAGACTACATGCACGCAGTAAATGCTAACTTTACATCAGAACCTTTTTGCTCTGAGCTGCTAACCACCGCACCACCCGCCATTGCAATTCAAAACAAATTCGTTTTGACAACAGTGCCCCTGACCAAACTACAGTTGTAGGCATACGTGCACTTTACACTGGTCCACGTTATTTCCTCAATGGTCATGTGCAGTGTTTTGTGTTTATACGTTTACATGGCATCTTACATCGTGTCCGCATCTACAGCGCAATCTCATTTCTAGTAACGTGTTTTGATATCTGATGGTGTTTTTGGGAAACCTCACATCTTCTTTAACTGATGCTCTTCTCCGTGTGTTCAACCATTTCACGATTCATCGAATGAAGGTTCAGTGTGTGATGTATGAACTGACAGATGTGTGGAAAAGAGAGGAACCGCTGATAGTGATTTGATTTACAAAAGTACACAAACACCGATTTTTGTTGTCCTTTCATACAAGGTGCCATATGTGTAGATATGTCATAAGAACGGTGCAGTAGTTCAGGTGATGTGTCACCAACGCCTCCAGCGTGTGTGTGTTAGAGCAGTGGCTGTATTCACTACAGTACAATATTAACAATGATGAGGTACTGACTGTGACTGATTATGGTGCTTCATTAATTTGAATCATTAACGTCATCCACTCACACAGGTTGTGTGCACTATACTCCTGCCCGGTGTCGTGGCCCTGTGGGGCGCAGCTTCACTAATCTCCTGAGATTTGGACACTACAGTAATGCATTGTAACAAGCTATTTATTTGCAGTTGCGTGTGTTTTAATTTATTTTTCCATGTATGGGAAATAATCCATATACAAACAAATGCTTTTTATTTGCCAGATGTTTTATTATGATGACTGTGTACTGGTTCCATTTAGGTTTTAACAGTGTTACAAGTTCTGTGTATAGTGCAACAAATGACAAATAATAAATATTAGATATCTGAATTTTGATGTTTCCACATGCTTCTGTAAATTAACTGTACCTTTTTTTTGGGCTTGAGACCATAAACAGCCAAACTATTTCCCACCAATAAAAAGACTGATGAGGAGGTGAAGCCTCTGCAGCCTCAGTCAGATTCAAGTGCACCAAACCAAACCCGTCTTCATTCTGCTTCAGACTGTTGTCCCTGCAGGAGATGAAACAAATAGCTACTGTACCAAACCGTTTTCCTGCCACCCACACAGACCCTCCCCTGGTTTATGTGTTACTACCCGCTGAAGTGAAGTGAATGAGTGAAACATCGCAGGAGAGGAGAGGAGAGGAAAGGAGGGATCCTTATACTTAGACAATGTGATAGTGAGTGAGTGTGGGGGGTTGGGTAATTGTGATTAGCTCTGAGTTGATCCCTCAGGAGCAGATGGTGGATGGTGGCTTACCGAGATGCCTTGAAAACCCCAGTAGCTGCAGGAGTGTGAGTTCACGCTGCGAGGACCTGCACTGAAGTTGAGGAACGTGTAGTAAGGAGGCTCATGAGACAGGACTGCAGGGAGACAGGTGAGGAACAATTCAATACCCAACAGGATGCTGCTTGGTGATAGATGAGTTCAGGGTCAAAGGTGGAGCGTATCAGCAGGGGAGTGACCCACTGGGAGTTCAAGTTGGCAGAGATACGGTTCCTATCTAGGACGTGTCAGGATGAAATGCATCATGCCACGGTATCAGCTCTCTGACTCTATACCACAGGGATTTGGAGTAGCCTGTTGCCATCTAGTCGTGTTATACGTAATACGGGCTGTGCTCTTCTATGTGTGTGTGTGTGTGTGTGTAACGTCGACCTCCCTTCATAGTCAGAGAACGACATCATGCTGCTGAAAGAGCCGGGTGTAGGTGCTGTGGTGCTGCTGCTCTGTGTCCAGGCTCTGCATGGCTCTGCCCTTCCTGCTGTGTCCTCCTATGAGTTCACTGCCTACAGGATGCAACAGTACAACTTGTCTCAACAGAAGCACGGTAGGTTCAGAGACTCAGCTCCAGTGGAAGGAGAAGTAACTACATTCATTCAACTACTTGACATCATTTTGAGCTAGAAATAACTTCAGATGTCTTGGTGCTGCCGTTTTTATCTAAGCCACCGTGACCCTGTACTTCCCAAATGAGAAAATAACAGAGAAGATGAAAAATAAAAATACTAATGCGTAGCACAGACACTGTCTTCTTCTTTTCTACCACATTAATCATCTCATGAACTCCCTGATTTATTGTGTAACCTTTGGGAGTCACTGGTTTAACTACCAATGCTTTATTAAGTAATAAACTAGTACCTCCTCGATCAGCTTTAACAGTAAAGTGTTTTTCTTTGATCTGTACAATACGATCGCCAGTCACAGAGGGACGTTTTCTGCAGAATTTTGTTTAGAGTTTAGTTCTGCTTTTGGTACCAAACAGTGAATATATTTACTTCTACATATTAAGCCATTTGATATTTGTTATATCGTTGCATTGGTACTCATAACTAAGTAGAATATCTGTGTTCTTCCACTAGTTCTCAGCTCACAAATTATTCTGATGACAGTAAATTGCATTGACTTTATTGGTCTTTACTTAGGAACATGCAAAATGCATCCAAATTTAAATTGGACTTTTTTAAAGGGAGGAGAGCAGACAAAGTGGTAGAAGTACTCAGATCATTTTCCTGAGTAAATTTAAAAATACCCTGTTGTACTTAAATCTTACAATATTCATCAAGCCACAGTCAGAGTGTAAAATATGATAAATATTATATTGTCTGATTATTATTCCCTAATACATTTTAAAACTCATACTGACTGATCTGCAAAGTGAATAAATATAGCTGTATAATAGTAGGAATAAATAAGAACACAATATTTACCCATTTATCGGAGTAAAACTCTACAGTACAGATGATCTAATAATACAAAATAATAATTAATAATAAAATATAAATATATTAAATTAAATCTGTATAATTGAAATTCAAATTGTTCGCCTTGTTGTACACTGAGGTTGCCGAGGAGCCATTGTGGTAGCGGAGGCACGTGCAGCCGAGGAGCCGGTGCTGACCCGTCGTTGTGTCGTCATGAAGGTGTCGGACTTCACCACAGAGAGATACCTGGAGGCCCAGAGACAGAATGCTGCTGCCGTCCTGATCCTGCTGCCCAGAAACATGTCCAGTATCCCTGAAGACATTGTTCAGGTATATTTCCCAAAATGTTCTTTAAGCGACAGAACAGCAAAAAAGCATATTTTTTCCAGACAGTATTTAGGATTCTAGGTAGCTGCTGAGCCAGTTTTTATGGAACATCAAACAATTGCTATGGAAATGAAAGAACAAGATACACTGGAAGATGTCAGGCACTTTCATGCCACTGTTTTGTCTCTTTTTTTCCATCAGTCCTTCATGGTGAGTGAGAGTGAGACCTTGCTGACGGAGACGCTCATGCCCGTGTATGTGGTGCTTGAGGATGAGCAGCTGCTGTACATGTATGAGGAGGTGAAGCAGGCCGCAGCCACCCGGACCTCATCTATAGTGATCCGAGGTAAGAGGAGAAAGAGGATGTGAAAGAAACACTTACATCTGAAAGTTGTAGAATGGATACAAGGAGCTGGAATAGGAGTAGAAAAAGCAACAATCATGTCTATTCAGATCTGAATGTTTTCAATGTTTTCAGTCCTCCGGAGTATGATCACAGCTACAGCCTTTCAGATCCTAGTGAGCAACAACGCCCCCATCAAGCCCATAACTGACACGACTATTTCCACACTGGAGGTTAGTGTGGAACCGGATGAATTCAGTTTGTGATTAATCCTCAGTTGGTCACTTTGTAACTGGTGATGTGTGTTTCAGGGAGTGCTTCCTGGAGCCGGGGAAGATGTACCAACGATTGTGATCACTGCCCACTATGATTCATATGGACTGGCCCCGGTGAGTCACATATAAAGTTTCCATAGTCCCACCTTGTTAAATCATTTAAAATATGAGCACTAACACAATAATAAATTGCTCATGCATGTATATGCTTGTGTCTCTGTACCACAGTGGTTGTCTCATGGAGCGGACTCTAATGGCAGTGGGGTCACCATCCTGCTGGAGCTGGCACGGCTCTTCCAGATACTTTATAGTAGCTCGAGCACCAGACCCCAGTGAGTTCTCATTTTAAGAAAACAAAAGATATATAGTTTTGTCAACATGTGTAGTGCTGTAATGTACAAATACTCATGTCCTGTACAAATTCAATGTACTTGTAGTTTACATAAGTATTTCAATTTCATGCAACTTAAAAAAATGCTGACAGGGAGCATTTTTCAACATAATGAGTACTTTTACTTTTGATTCTTTAAGTCAACTGTCTACTTTTTCACTTTTACGAAGGACTTTTACTTGTTACTGTGTTTTTCAGTGTGCTATTGCTACTACTACTTAAGTATATGACCTGCTAATGCCAATAACAAGCATAAAGTATTGTTAGTGTATTTGTTTGAGTGGCATGGTCAGAAAAAAAGGGATCCAATCTGATTGAAAACATGTTGTGAATGTACATTCTGCTCAATTATGATCCTAACAATTCAAGACTTTTCTGTATTATCTGAAAAAGTAGCTCACACCATGTTCTAAGTGAAGGTATTTTAACAGTGGATCAATAATGTGTAAAAATATTGATAGATGAACTCTTCTGATTGTTTTTTGGTGTTTCAGATATAATCTAATGTTCTCCCTGACTGGAGGTGGAAAATACAACTTTCTCGGCACAAAGAGGTGGATTGAAGAGAATCTGGACCACGCAGGTGAGTTTTCGACCTTGTGACCCACCGACTGAGGGGCAGCTGTGTGTGACAATATTAATTAAAACATGAGCTGTCCACTTCATTTATTTTAACCAATCGTGTCCATCGTCCAGAGTCCAGCCTGCTCCATGACAACGTGGCGTTTGTCCTGTGTTTGGACACACTGGCCAACGCTGATGAACTGTACATGCACGTGTCCCGGCCTCCTAAACCCGACACTCCCATGCACGCATTCATGCAACTCCTGGAGGAGGTAACCTATTTATACTGCAAAAGAATGCTCATTAAAGTCTCTTCAGTCCAAATGACCTGATGCTCTGACGTTTCTGGTCTCTGCTGCAGGTAGTTTCCTCCAGATTCCCCTGGGTGAAGCTGGGTTTGGTCCATAAAAAGATTAACCTGGTGGAGTCCACTGTGGCCTGGGAGCACGAGCGCTACAGCCTGCGCCGAATCCCTGGATTCACTCTGTCTCACCTGGACGACTCCAAATCGGAGCAGCGGGGCTCAGTGCTGGACACAATGTAGGAGCTGAACTCTGGTTCTGATCTGTTTGAGTTACTTTGATGATTTAAAGAGACACATTGTAGATTGGCTCTCACCTGAACATCTGACTTTCCTCTCGCAGGTCACAGGTGGATTTCAGGAAAATGAAGCGCAATGGAATCATCATAGCAGAAGCGCTGGCTCAGTATATGTACAACCTTTCTGACAAAGTAAGTCCATTCATGTGTGCATGTACAGAATCCGAATATAGACCCAAACAATTATGAATATGATAATCCTTATTATTATAATTATAATTATACTATATTATAATTATAAATATATCTTTTGTATAGCATGTGTGATCGTTGTGCGTTATCTTCCACCAGGGTTCACCCAAGGATGTGCAGATTTTCAAAGGCCCGCTGGTAAGAAACCAGGTTATTCCAGTCATTCTGTGCAGGAAACTGTTGCCCTCTGGTGTTTGCTCTAAGACATTACACAGTGTTTGTGTCTTCAGAGGCCCAGACTCATGTAATAGCTTTAGCCTGTTAATTTGATTCAACTGAAGATTGGGAACTTCAAATAAAACAGCCACAATATGTCGAGAGGGTTTAAATTCTCCAAAGTGGAGGTCGTTTGTACTTTTGGCTCAGCACGACGTGAGAATAATTTCCACTCATAATCACAAATGTAATATAAATTCCAGATTGAGTCTTTTATAGATGACTAGAATGGGGAACATAAGAGCACTTTGGCATATGTTAACTGTTATTTTAATTTGATTGCACACTAAATATTCGCTATATTGCCCCCCCTCTGTGTATCCATTACTAACTCCTGGACGTAGGACTTTCAGGACGGTCGTATGTCCAGTCTGATGTCCTTCCTGACCTCTGTTCCCCGGGCAACCCAGCTACTGGATAAGGAGCCCAGTCACGTCTTTCTGGTCAACTCACTGGAGCATGAATTTAAACGCTACCTGCAGCAGGTCCACAGACACAACTTCCGACAGGACAGGAGGTGAACATACAGTACATAGTATACTCCCAACACTCACTGCACCGTCCCCGGTTAACTACATTTCCTCCTCCTCATACAGGGACCCTGACATCACCTTTTTTGATCAGATGGACCAACCAATAGTGATGTACAGGTGAATATCAGTGTTATGACTATTGTTGTGCATGCAGTTCTTTATCCGTGAGTTGGATAATGACACTGTTTTCCTCCCAGAGTAAAACCTGCAGCGTTTGACCTCTTCCTTGGTGGCTGCATCGCTGCTTATCTGGGGATTGTTTACTTTTCAATACAGGTTTGTCTGCGTTCTCCTTTCATAACGCCTCCTCATATTATATTACAGGATTTAGTTCTTTCTCACAAACAGTACATAACCTTGTTTGTTGTCATGTTTTCTTGTTTCTTGTTTTCTTACCGTTTTCTTACCGTGTGTTTGCTCTCTTTCAGAATTTTGAATATCTCTACATAAAACTGAAAGCAGCAACGAAATCCAAGAGCCAGTGAATCCTGTAAAATTACAATGGCTTTGAAATCTGAACAGAACTTGTTGGAAATCTGCTTTTCCTGCTGCGAAGACACAGAGTGATCATGTGCACAACCATAGACTTTTAAATAAACATGGATGACATCACCGCCTCCCGAAGGTGAATCCAAAGCGCTTCCATCCCCACCTGGTGGCTGGCTGTGGTGTAGGTCATAAATCCCACCTCCATGCTATTGGGGCCGAACTAAAAAGAACACGTTAAATAAATGCTTCTCAAATATGGTGTCTGTCACTTTAGCTGGTTCTTATCACACTGATGTATGTTCATATTTCCAGTAGGTTTGGTTAAAAACAAGGTGAAATGTCATCATGACTGGTGAAGGAAATGGAGATTTGTGATCCATCTTCCTTTACAGTCTGTGTAATTCCCGAAAAGTCTATTTCCTTTTAAATGTAGGTTGTTTTAAAGAGGATTGATCATAAACCCACTGTAATATGAACCATTTTTGTAGGAATAGTAATAGAGTTTGTTGTCTGAAGGAGACTGAAACTAAATAAATAAAAGTTTACTGGAGCAGGGAACAAACCACAGCTTGGATGTGATTTGAGCACAAGGGCGTCGCTGCGATTCCTCGTGTCCCCCACTCTGCATCTGTTCACATGGATTTGATTGGGCTCAACACGGCAATCAAACAAGGCCCAGCTGCTGCAGCGAGACGGACAGCCAGTTCCTGTCACTGAGAACTCAGTGAGAGCGCTGCGTGGAGGCACTAAGGCCCCCTTCAGCACTTTTTGAATTATTGATGCTCATGTGACATGCTGACAGTGAACAGAGATGACCCTGGATGGTGGAGGGAGATTCTACGAAATCCCCCTCCCTCCATTCCTCTCTCCCCCTGGTTTGTTCTTGGTTCTGCAGATCTGATAATCTGTTTTAACTTTAAGGCAGTAAAACAGCCAGAAGTTTAGCTGTGTAGTGTTTGAGACAAGTGGTGACAAGTTAGTGGAGGACCCTGAGAGGGAAGTAGGTCATGGACACTGACCCCAGGTATGTGTGTCTCTGCAGGGGGCCTGGGGCTTAGCATGATTAGTGGCTCAGGTAGCACAAAGTGTTGCTCTGGTTCAGCAAGGATGCTCTCAACCTGTGTCTGTTTCCAACACAGTCGATTCATCAAACTGCACAAATAGTTTGGCAAAAAGCTCTTTTACTGCTCTAGATTTGGTGTGTGAGTTGGATCCAGGCAGGATTTATAGCAACTGCTGCGCCCACAAGAGAAACACTAGGATTTGGATGTGATGCATCAACTAGGGAAAACACAGATGGCAGCAAAATGGTTGGCAAAACAACAGGCCCACAACAATTTAAAGCAGAAAATAACCCCACACATGCAGAAATGTTGCAGAAAAAGTTGCAACAGTGGTCAAGTGTTGGAATGAGAGTTACATAGATAAGAGGGAGGAGCCACCAGGTGAGCAGAGGAGGAGGAGGATGTTCATGACTTCCAGGCAGATTAAGGGGACATGCAGTGAACAGTGACATTTAGGGAACATGGCTTCACAGCTCTACCTCACTGTGTACAAAGAGCAGTTCACACCTCCCAGCGGAGCGACCAGAGCCCAGCTGCGTCCCACCTCTGCCCACCGCAGGAACAACCCCCAGCCTCGGCCGGTAAGATGCTCACACACGCGCACTGTGGAGGTTTAAAGGATGAAGTCGTTATTTAGTAGGAAGAAAATAAATAATAATAATATATAATATAATAATAAATAATGAATTCATAGAAGTGGTAATCCTTAGCTCTGTTAATTTATAAATAATTACATTACATTTCATTTAGCTGACACTTTTATCCAAAGCGACTTAAAATAAGTGCATTCAACCCCGAGGGTACAAACCCAGAACAACAGGAATCAAGAAAGTACAATTTCTTCAAAAATAAAGCAAAACTACAAAGTGCTATAAGTAAGTGCCATTTAAGTGCTACTAAATTGTTAGTTTAAAAAATTGTTAGTACTTTTTTTATTTATTTTTTTATTCAAGGTATAGTTGGAAGAGGTGTGTTTTTTGTTTGCGGTGTAAACTTTCTGATGTCCTGATGTCGATGGGGAGCTCATTCCACCATTTAGGAGCCAGGACAGCAAACAGTCATGATTTTGATGAGTTTTTAGTACATAGCTTTTAAATAAAAGAACTTGTATATCCTGGTGGTGCGGACTAATTGGATTTCTTGTAATTGGCACTCCATTGTTCCTCATTTGTGACCATATACTTAAGTGCCACAGAGTAAATTGGCAGCTGGTTGTTTACATTTGCCTGTCCTTGATGAAAGCTGTATCCCATCTATTATTCAATACTTCCTTTCCTCCATGACTGTGTATTTATCCAGACGTGGAGTAAACAGAGCTCAGTCGAGTGTACGGTCAGATTAATGTGAGGAGACAAATAGGTAATAACTCTACAATACATGTAAAAGTAATGTAAAAACAAAACACAAACAAAAACAAAATAGACATCTTACATTCTGCATGACACTGTCTCATAATTTCACATTTTATTTAGTGCATTATATCAATAAAATGCGAAGAGAAACACCCTATCGGATTAATCTTGGTGGCACTTTTATTATACATTCTTGGTAAATAAGGACTTAGTGCTGACAGAGAAATTATTCATTTTGGAGATATAGTGGTTTATTCATGGTAAAAAATAGGAATATCTGATAATTAAAGGGATTAATCGAGATGTCAGTTAATAATCAGAATGGGGTGAATTGCCAAATAGGAAAACATATAAAAAGGATTTGCTGTGGTTTTAGTGCAAGAATAAATTCAATAGAAAAACTGTATAAAAACATTATAAATGCTAGAAACTAGAAAAGGATATGTGCAAATATTTATAATTGGACATATTTGCTGTCAAAGATTAGTACATTTATGCAGTGCATGTACCATATGGTATGTGACACATATAGTGGAAGGACTATTCTATGACAGGGATATCCAGTTTCCTCTCCTCCTCATCTTCCATTTTTTTCATTTTTATGTTTCATTAATAAAAATGCCTTCTTTTCTTTTCCTCACCAGGACTTTCTGTTTCCCCGCGGCCTTCAGCCCAGCTACAAGTCCACCATCCTCACACACACACCTCCCTTTCATCCTGTGGACACTGGCCGTCCTCTCTTCCCTCCCGTCAGACATTTGTCATTTCACAGTCCAGTTACAACTCGCCCTGACAACAATCTAAAAACTGCAGAGGCAGGCAAACCAAGACACATGCCCTCTGTCAACCAGGCCACAGAACAAGCTCTGCCCTCTGCTGACAGACTGTGGAAACTGCAGCTGGCTGAGCCTCCTGCTGGCGCTGGCAATTCTCTCCGCACGGCTTTGAAGAATCCACAAAGGTAAAGCAATTAATCAGCACACAACACTGAAGAAATACAGACTCTGACTGGTTTATTATCTCTACAGGAGAATGGATCACACGGGCTATGTGTATCCTCTCTCAGCGCAGCAGCTCAGGTGAGAAACGGAACTCTGACCTCTTCTAGTGACCTCTGAACCACACTGATGTTCAGCTTTTATTTATTCAGACAGTCGTTTATTCTCCCTCCCAAAATTAATAAATGAATATTTGCCAAATGCCGCCTGTTCCGTTTGTATGAGAAAGGAATGGGTAAAAATGTGTAAGCCAATACAGCTTTAGCAGCAGGCATTTCCCCAGTGGTTACACTTATTTATTATATTACAAGACATTCTTTCAATTCTAAATTCTTTTTGAGCATTTTCCCAGAAAAAATTTGAAATACCAATAAAACCTCAATCATGAGAACCTTCAATCAACGACAACAAGAGATGAAAGTGATGTGACACCAATGAGATTCTATTGGGTGCTTAGACTCCTTGTGATGTCATCAAGTTGGAAAGTGGGTGTGGCTACCTCCTGTTGGGTTTAGTCACTGGTGGAGGTTGATGGGGACTAGAGAATTTCAAAGATGTTTTTTGACATTGGACATGTGGATGAGTATTATTGAATGAGAACTGGGTGATTTTACAAGTAATTATATAACACTGTTCCCTGACAGGCAACATGCAGGAGCTCCACTTCGGACAAGGCCCCAAACCAGCTATCCCTCTGCAGCTCAACGCCACTTTGCACGTCCTCAGCCTCACAGGTCTCACACTAATTTGGATTATAGGTGCATATTCACTTTTATGTAATAACATGAAGTGCAATGTACTGGACACGAATAAGCCTCTATTCTGTCATTTAAATAATAACCACTGAGGTCTAATTCGTGCCGCTCTGATTTTCAGCAGCAGCGGCTGCTACAGCTGCTTCCACGTGGTGAAGCCCTACCAAGCCGGACACTACATCATCCACCCAGAGTTTGTGTCTGAGTGCCTTTCTTAGGACTATTAGACAGCAGAAGAGGAAGTGGGGGCCCTGGGGTGGCCCTGGAGGAGGTGTCCAGACGTTTCCCACAGCAGAAACAGGGATCATTAACTTCACTATTGTTTAATTCTCTGCTAATTAACCCAGTGAGACAAGGTGTAAGAATGAATAATGTAACTGCAGGCTGCACTCTCACTGCTATTATCTCCCTGTGTGCAACCTGAAAGTACTAAATCAGCACATGGCATAAAGAGGCTGGCGCTGGTCGCACTGATCGAGGCATGTGACCCTAATTTGCATCTGTGTATAACATTAAAATTTGATTCTACTGTAAGTGAGATTACTTTCTCTGTGTGCATTCGTCACTGCATGCTTGAAGGGTTAAAACAGAAAGAGACTGAAAACAAAGAAACTCCACTCCGGCGTATAGGCAGCAGTCGAAGTAATTAAACATTTTACCTGAAGTACAAATAAAGAGATTAAAAAGTTCCCCATTAACTTTTCCACTTGAGTAAAAGTAAGTTAGGAGACGGGGTCTAATATCAGCTGCCTGCTCTGATAGGATCAGTGGATTAAATATCCTCTCTTTATTGATCACTTTTTAAAATATAAAAACATGTAATCAGTGCACTTTGAAAATATGATTGGGTAAAAAGTACAGATATTTGATATATGTAGTGGTGTAAAGGGAAAAATATAGAACAGAAAAAAAATACTTTAGGTACAGTAACAAAGTAAATGTGCTTCACTACATCCCACCACTGGGTATAAGAGACCTATTATAATGATTATTGTTAGAATGTAATTTTTTTGAACTTTGCAAATCGTTTTTTTCTCTTATTTCTAGGTCTTTGTGGTATAGTTATCCCTCAGTACTGGTAATTTTTTCAGTCACTGTTGTTTTATTTAAAGTAGGGCTGCATTGACAATCAAACAATATCAATAATTATATATGATTATAGCAAAAAGCTGATGAAGTTAAAACACCTCTTTAAGTATAACATTTAGATTCAACATTTAGGTTCAGATTTAACATTGAGATTTAGATTTAAATTTTAGGTTTAGCATTTATATTTCAATTTAATATTTAGGTTTAAATGTATTATTGGAATTTAACATCTAGGTTTAAATGTATTATTTAGATTCAACATTATTGGCATGATCTTTAATACATTTTTTTTACAGAAAAAGAAAGTCAATGTAACAATGTTCACAAATATTGTTCTAAATCTAGTAAAAACTTGACTTTAAAAATAACACACAATTTAAAAAAAAAAAGTTTTGGAGCTAAATATTGTGAAATGCTGTTTTTAAGCATGTGCCACTTTACACTGTTACAAGGGCTGGGCCATATAATACAATACAAATATCATCGCAATAAATTTCCATCCATAACAATAAAACAAACGTCTCAACACATAATTGATCTACAGGAGATTAGTAAAGTGTTTTGCTGCTTAAGAAATAGCTTAAAAACACAACTCAGCAGTGAGAAATACAATCAATGAAAATAAATAACAATGTGATAATTATCGATATCGACTAACTTAATTATTTTTTTCTGAATATAATTTTCGGCCATATCATTGTTGAATCTGTGCATCTGTGGGTGTGAGACATAGACATTGCAACCGCCCTGGACTGCATTTCCCATGGTGCAGTGCGCGCAGAGGACAGGAACATGCCTTGATTCTTCCCTCGGTTCTTTTCTGGGAGCTGAGGCAAACAAGCTGAGAGGAGCCGCTGCTGCTGCTGCTGCTGCTCGGTAGGAAAAACACTGTTTCTCTACACACTGCAGGAGGAAAACACAGGAGGCTGCAGCCATGTGTGAATGTCATGTTGTACTTACTTGGATTACGAGGTATTTTGCCTCTCTCATAACTTTGTGCTGCACCTCCCACCAGGCGCACAACAACGGCTTCTGTACAGTAGACTGGAGGGAGCTCCCTGCGTGGAGACATCGTGCGTAAAGCAGGACGAGACTCGTTCTGCTCAATGCTCGCTTTAGAAATGTGTGTTTGTTTGCGTTGTTTATTTGTATTTAACACATGAAATATGCAAAGTCTCAAGTTCAACTCTGAAACTGTCCACGTCTGAAGTGGAACCGTCCAAAGTGAGGTTGGTTATCGTTGCGTTCTGAGCTCTGTAACTTATACTATTTGAAATTGTATTTTCCAAAGTCATGATCAGTATTCTGCAACTTGTGACCCCCCCCCCACACGCGCACGCAGAGGGACACGTGCGCGCATGCACATGAGATAGCGAGCCCTCCTCACACGCACGCTCTGCAGCTTTATCTCCACTGCTGTGTTTGTTCTTTCCCTCCGTGGAAGACAAGATAGGGAATCGGCTGAAAAGGCACATATGAGAGCTGCCCGGTCACACCACAAACAAAGAAGTGTTTGGTGTGGAAAAAAAAATCTGCCTCCTCATCCTCTTTCAAAGAGGAAAACAAAACACGTCAGCGCAACGTGATGAGGGGAAAATACATCATTTGCATTAGAATAAAATAAATGTTGTTTTTGAACAAATGTGTGAAAACCTGGATTAAAGATGAAATAATTAGTTGATTAGTTGAATGACAGAAATTAAACAGCAACATTTTGATAGCTTCTTATTGTCGTACTGTTGGATTTGTGTTTATCACTTTATACTCAATAATAAACAACACTAATCCAGGATATTAGGATCTGAACTAGGACTGGGTATTGCCTTCAACCTCATGATACCATACGTATCATGATACACGTTGCTTTTGAAAAAATGACCATGTCCTGCAAAGACTTTACTACAACAGCTATTCATTATTATTCTGTATAACAAAGAAGGCAAAAGCCTTAAGGATCATACAACTTAAAAGACTTAAAATTAATTTATTAAAAAATGCAAATCACATCTCTTAGTTATATATATATATATATATATGTATGTATATATATATATATATATATATATATATATATATATATATATATATATATATATATATATATATACAACAATAATATTCTGGTTTCACATGACTTTAAGTGCACTTCTGTGCTGTAAGAATGTCCACCTGACATAAGTTATTTTATGAAATAAATAAATCACAAAACACAAAAACATCTGTTTTAACAAACTTAAAAGAGGCCTTGTATGGGCAGGTAACAGGCTTAACATGTTTTTTGTGCTGAAACACCAGTTGATCCACATGCTCAGGTTTCAGACCACTCTGAGCTGTAACTATGTAACTGTGGGCTGCTGCTCCAAGAAGAGCTCCAACATTTCACATCTCGCAGCTACATCTGTCATGAGCTTGTGCTCGGGGAGATAAGGAGCTTCTGCTTTTCAATCAGGGCATGGCTTGCAATTGTTCCAAAAAAAGAAGCCACGATGCTGCTAATTTTTCCCAGAAGACGCGAAACAGTCGGCGTCTTGAGCGAGCAAATTCAGACCATGTGCAAAGCATTTCACGTGTACTTCGCCAGCTGTGCTGCCATTGTTGGAGTTTCGGTAATGAAACCGTGGGGATTGTGTAGCGTGGCTCACACTCATTAAGCAGTTGTCTGAAGTCTTCGTTATCAACAGCGCTGTACATATAAAGCATAAAAGTACATTTGTGATCTTCTTAGCCCGTTTGGATGTTGAGGTTTGTCGTGTTGCTTAAGTATTTCACGTTGTTTCTGCAAAGCTTGCATATTGCATGACTCGTGTCCATTCCTGACTTCCTGGTGTTTGCAAAAATCCCAAATGCTCCCATATCTTTGCCTTCAGTCCTGCCGGCGGTGGATACAGTTCTCCACTGTTTTCATCCATGTGAGTTTTGAATTGAGACGTGTGCCGATTGTGTCTTTGCTGCTACTTATTGGCTTTATTGTGCACTGCACCATAGGTGATGTTTCCTTTTCATAACTGCTGTCACAACATTTGATGCCGTATTGATACAGTAGCATCTTCATTGGTGGGTGCATAGGCAAGGAGGACGTCAGCATATATTGCCATATCGATTTTTTGAGCACCTCCCTAATCTGAACAGTGCTGAAGTTTACTTTGTGTTTGTTTGATTTGCTCGAGAGTTTGTGAGACACGTTTTTTAAACTGTCCAACATTTTGCGCGCATGTAGTTCAACTGACACACACAATAGGAGACATAACATGACAAGCACAGCCACACACACACTCCTGCAGACAGGACAGAAGTTCTTCCCGCTGATTATGTAGCAACTAGTTTTATCTTCAGTGTTGCAGAAGAAGTGACGCCCCATTTATTCTGGAATATATGAATTCAGCATTTATACCGATCAGTTCTATGTGTGAGAGATTAGAAAAGAGCTGAGGAGCAGAGTCTGCTGTTGACCAGCGCGGCAACCGGATACTGTAAAGTCTATAATTAGTTTTTCACCAGACAAGCCTTAGTGCATTCATTTGGAGAGGGTCAGCATATATAATAATCTCTATTGATGTTATTATTTTATGGGGGGGGGGGGGGGGGGGCTCTGATTGTCCCTGGGTAGTTTGCACACTGGTTTCAGCCCTAATGTGGTAATAGATTGTCATGTTACCTTTTTCCTTTGGTTTCACTGTCATTATATTAACCAAAACATAAATAAAATGCAGAGGAACCATTTAAGACACAGTTTTTATAGAGCAGGCCTTATTTCAGTAAATCCTCCCCTGGTCAGTTTCTTCGCTAGCAGCTATCAGTGGATCTCCAAGGAACCAACAGTTCTCTGTTAATTAATGATGGGCTTATGTTATCCCTCCTGTTGTTGGGGGAAATCTATACAAAGGTTGGTTGAACACAGAATTAGTCAATTAGATTGCTAATTAATAGCAAGCATTTTTTATTATCGACCCCTGCTGCCAGAGTAGAGCATGGGGGTCAATTCCAGTTAGGACGAGGACAGAAGAGGACAGAAGTCCCCTCGGTCGGCTGTGCTCAATGATTTAATCTATTCTGATTAGCTAAAGCAACAATAAGAAACATCAACAACTTAATTACCCGTAAGAATTTCTCCTGTGTCACTATCTATCCTGTTGCCTTTCTATCTTAACCTCTACTGTTTCAAACTGTGTGCTTTTTGCTTGAGTGATCCAGGTATCAGTTTTGGTTATACTGGCATAGAGCTCAGAGTTTAGTATGCTTTCCTCTCCTCGTCCTCATTGGCAGAACTTTAAGGCCAAAATCCCCTCTTCTGCTTCCTCACCTCCCTACATACAAATGAGTCTCCCTTCAATAGAGCTCATAAGTTAGAATTACTGCCGAGGACGCTCACTTTATCTTCTCGTGGACGACTGGCAGTAGATTTGTTTTGCTAAATCTCAAACACATCTTCAAAGTTTACGTCCTGACAGTTTAATACCTCTAAGTGCTGTGAAATCACTCGCTGTGCAGCAATGCGGGGCGTGTAAGACAATGCTAGAAATGTCGTGGAGGCTTTGAACTGACAGAACAGAACAAGTGAACAAGATGGACTGAGAAACAGGTTGATATATTGACTGTGTGTGGATCTGGCTGGGGCTGTTTCCCTGGATGTCTCTGATAGTTAAGTCAATATGTTCTGTCTTTTCACATCAGCTAAGCAACATCGGATGAATTTACTGCACAAAGGCTGCAGCAACAAGCAGCATGTCTGTAGCAACCATTTCATTGTTCACACATTTCCCCCACATTTGTTTTCCATAAAATGCATGAAATCTCAACAATTAATTTTCTAAATCTTTTTTTCCTCTCTCTCTGTGGACAGACAGAAGAACAGACCTAACAGCGGGGGCCAGGGTGCAACAAAAGAGGCTCCCTGGAAAACATTTACATGATCTGTAGAAAATTAACCCTCGGATTTGGCCGCTGAGCAGCACAAGTCATGTACCAAGTGGTGCCAGGAGGAGCCGGGGGCACGATTACGGATGTTATCCCCAAGCAGAAACACAGCAAGGACACTCGACCCTTAGTCGGGGCTGGCGTAATCGGCCTGGTGCTGGTAATTGCAGCGGTGACTGCGTGGTGTTATTACATCGCCTCTATACGCAAAGCTGAGCTGCTTAAGACTCAGCTGCTGGATCTGAATAAAGATGGCTACATTATCCGCAACCAGGGAGGCTCCATTGTTTTCAGAATGGATTTCAGGTTGGTCTATTTGAAAAGTGTTTCACATTTGATGTATTTGTATAGATACATATTTCAGATACGTCAGAAAGTCTATGTACGTTTTAATGTAGAAATACTTATTTTAGACATGTCATCAAGAAACACTATGAGAATTTGATTATTTTCTGAACCTTGGCAGGTCAGGGACCCTGGATTTGGACTCTTGCTCTAAAGACCGTGAGATGCTGAGCTGTGGACGTACCACAGATAGAAAACTGAACTTCTTCATTGAGACAGTACAACCTAAGGACACGGTACAGTGCTACCGTGTGCGTTGGGAGGAACTGGTTCCTGACATTCCTGTTGAGCATGCCATGACTTACAAGTTTGCACATTGGTATGGTGGTGCTGTGTCAGCAATTCAGCACTGGCCCATTTCTATTTCTGGCCAACAAACTCCCAAACCGTTTGTTACTAGTGACAACTACAAAAACCGCAATGAATTTGGTGGTATTTTAGAGAGTTATTGGCTTTCGTCCAATGCTACAGCCATCAAGATCAATAATTCTGTGCCCTTTCACCTGGGCTGGAATGAGACAGAGAAGACCATGTCCTTCCAGGCCCGGTACAATGACAGTCCCTTCAAGCCGAACCCAGGGGAGGCTCCGTGTGCTGAACTTAGCTACAGAGTCTGTGTGGGCTTGGATGTGACATCCATGCACAAGTACATGGTCCGCAGGTACTTCAACAAGCCAAACAAAGTGCCAGCCAAAGCCATGTTTCGCCATCCGATTTGGTCGACTTGGGCACTACATAAGACTAAGATAGACCAAGAGAAAGTCTTGGCGTATGCTGCTAACATTCGCAAGCATAACTTCAATTGTAGCCACCTAGAACTAGACGACCGCTACTCGAGCCGCTACGGGGAATTTGAGTTTGACACGACAAAGTTCCCCAATGCCTCATCCATGTTTCAAAAGCTGAAATCAGATGGATTTCTGGTGTCACTCTGGATCCACCCTTTTGTGAACTATGACTCCGACAACTTCCACGCGTGTGTAGAGAGGGGCCTGTTCGTCATGGAGCCAACAGGACGTCTACCAGCTTTGGTGCGTTGGTGGAATGGCATCGGCGGCATTTTGGATTTCACAAATCCAGAGGCCCGTGATTGGTTTTCCTCCCAGCTACGCTCACTGCGCTCCAGGTATGGGGTGACATCTTTTAAATTTGATGCAGGGGAGACCAACTACTTACCATGGAAATTTAGCACAAAAACTCCTATTCGAGACCCAAGTTTCTTCACAAGACGTTACACGGAAATGGCTATTCCCTATAATGATAGAGCTGAGCTGCGCAGTGGTTACCAGTCCCAGAACATTTCCTGTTTCTTCAGACCAATTGATCGAGACTCTGTGTGGGGCTATGAGTTGGGTCTCAAGTCTCTCATCCCCACAGTGCTCACCATTAGCATTCTTGGCTATCAGTTCATTCTACCGGACATGATTGGAGGCAATGCCTATCTGAACCGCACGGAAGGAAGTCGCATATTACCTGATCGTGAACTCTATATCCGCTGGCTGGAGCTGTCGGCCTTCATGCCCTCCATGCAGTTTTCTATTCCGCCATGGGAATATGACACGGAGGTGGTTGAAATTGCACGGAAATACACAGCTCTCCATGAAAGTCTTGTGGCACCACGGGTCCTGGAGCTGGCTGGTGAGGTGCTGGACACTGGAGACCCAATCATACGGCCCCTGTGGTGGATTGCCACAGGTGATGAGACAGCCTATAAAATCGACTCCCAGTTCCTGATTGGGGATGACCTCATGGTAGCTCCAGTTTTAGAGCCCGGAAAGCAAGAGCGTGACATCTACCTCCCTGCTGGCCGTTGGAGAAGCTACAAGGGGGAGAGATTTGATATCAAGGAGCCACTGCACCTCACAGACTATCCAGTAGACCTGGATGAAATAGCTTACTTTGTTTGGGTGTAGCAAAAAGGGAATGCAAAGCTGTAAAATACGTATGTATTGCAATAAGTGTTTATAATGCTTCTTAATTCAACTTTTCATTTTTACAAGGGAGAATGTTTAATCTTTTTAAAGTTACATATTTCAGGCTTTGAAGGTCTTTTATATCATGTATATGAAACATTTGTCAAAAAGGGAATATGCAAGCAGGGATTTGATAAGGCACAATCGCAATGGTAGACCATAAAGATTTTGAATGTCACAGTACTTAGTAGTTAACTAGTCAGTCCATTACTTTAGGACACTCATCTAAAACTGTCAGACGACTATGCACTTGCTTGTGACCTCAGCAACACACACACATTGAAGTTGTTTGGATGAGTGTTTGTAGAGAAAAAAGAAATATAGAAATACAGGGAGACACCGATACCTTTAAGTTAACATAGGCCGAACGAGTTGTATGATGCAAGGTTGATATAAGGGTTTCATTATTGTCATGAGGCCGTTAGACTACATTCAACTGTATCGATAAAGATTCCCAGTTTGACTGAGATATCCCATTTTGCCTTTGACACTAATGAATCTGTACTCATTTGCTTAAACATACTTTTCAGGAAGTTGGGTTTTATGTTTCACTTTTCAGCGTGAACGCTTGAAAGTTAATCCCTACAAATTGCATGTGCTTTGTGTGTAACACAGTGTCATGTAACGTCACTTAGCCCAGAAGAAGGTGCCTTTTATTAGGCACTAAATACTTAATGCTCTTCCTCAGGTAACAGTTTTCTCAGGCTGGAGTGTGTTTAATGTTCAGAGAAAACAAAGCACACATGCAGGTAACTGATACTAATGATGTCTAAACATTGACACATCTACTACTTACAAGATAATGAGCATCGCTTGGCTTTTTAAAATTCTCAAACATAATAATCTAAATAATAATGGTTGGTTCTTTTTATATCCAGACTTATTTTACAGTGTGGAAGTCCATATACGTAATGGATTTAGCCTCATTTAATTAATCACGTTAAATGGTACAGTGTGTTTTGTCTTTGTGTTTGTTAATGTGAATATTTTGTCTCTGCAGCGACTCGATTGCCATGAGTTAAAAATAATTGCCACATAATCTATATGATTTTTGTTATGCTATGCATTTATTATTGTTTTACTGTTGCATACAATTCTTAATTTATATTATTATTATTGGTGAGTAACCACATCTCCTAACGTTGTCTTAAAATTGTCATCATATACCAAATGAAAAGATGAACTACATTGGTAAAATCATGTATCTTGGCATCTACAGATCAAACTGATGTGTGTGACTGGGTGACAGCAATTCTAATATCAATTATAATATGTATTAATATCATTATCATACATTTTTTATTCTATAGGATTTTAAATCATGTGACTAAAATTTAAATTGTTTCGGGTGATATCCATTTTTTTACTTTGTTTGTTGGGAGATTTTTAATTGAGATTTCGGCTGAGTTTTCAAGTTGCAATGAAAACAATTATTGTGTGTTTGTGAATTAAGGAAAAGGAAACGTCCACATTCCCAGGGTGCAATTTTCACATTTGGCAATATTTGCTTGTATTTGTGTTTTAATGCCGTCTGCCTTTCAGACCCGTGTTAACTTTGGTGTGTGCTTGTACACATGTTGACCTCGGTGGATTTTGTTTGTGCCTTTTGCCGTAGTGTCATCATAACAGCGCCGCCTATTTATAGCAGTTCTCACTCAGCATCTGGGCCAGGCCAATCTCCGAGGCTATATCTGTCTCAGACTGTTGCTTTATGACGAGACTGAGAGGCTCTTTTGGACTGAATGTCTCTTTGCTGGTGGCTCCTGTGATCCAGCGTGTCCAGTTTGCTTCAGGTTATTGTGGCTTCAGGTTGGCAACATTTTCATGCACCTAAAGGTCTGCAGCAATTTCAGAAAGAGTGCATGTTTGATGTCCTATGCGATACAAATGTATTAAAAAGAATTTTGAATATAATCTTGTCCAATTTGACTCATTTTAAGACAGTGGTTCTCAAGTGGGGGTGTCACACTACCATGGGTTCTGTAAAAAGGTTTCCATATATATCCATCAAAATCTTTATGATATATGGCTATTCTGTGTTGACATTTTTAAAATATTTCAATACTTCACTAATATCATTTCGCTTGTGTTGTTCTTTCACATAATGAGGTCTAAGTGTTTAAAAATAGGTTATGTGTAATTATTCCAAGGGACATGCAAGAGGTGGTCATTGGATTATTTTCTATCTTGTTGAAGGTCCTTGGCTTAAAATGAAATTGAGAACAGAAAGTGCATTCGCCACATTTCGGTGTCATGACCACTATTACCCGATGACTGTTGGTGATCAATATGTGTTCAACTTTTTCATTTTACACCCACCAACTAATGAAAAAGTAGAAAAATTCTGGACATGTAATTCAGGTTAGTAAACTGATCGTGCAATCAGTCCGCCAATCACAACCTGTAACCTCTTATGAGTCTGCAATACATGAAAACTAATGTGCCCATCAGTACCATATTGAAAGAGGCACCCCCCCCCCAGAGGGTCCTCTAACTTTGTGACGCCTGGCTCATCATGGGGCAATAATGACAAGCTGATGAAACAATTGTGCAGGTGATTTGGAGGCTGTGTTTGGATCAATAAATCATCTGCTGGTTCATGACGTGAGGCCAGAGAGCGACTGATATTAAAGGTGTGTGGCCAGACACCTCGAATAAGAAAGACAAATTTACTAGAGCAGCTGATAATCTGCAATAATATTTATTACAATTACAGCATTAGACGTGCTTGTTCTCTCCGAGTTCAAACAGCCCGGCTGCACCGTTTCTCACAGCTACAGTCGATCTTTCATATGTTTGGGGAATTTATTCCATTTCGCAGCAGCGGGATGTGCTTCAGAACTACTTCACTTCATTGGCCAATGCCTCATCTTTCTTCAGAATTGATCTGGACTGGCAGCCTGTGCGGGGAGGACATGCTTTCATTGATTAGCTGTCTCTGGGCTGCTGGGATCAATAGTATTTGCTGGTTTGCTTTCTGCAATCATATTGTTTGGTTTTGCCCATCTTTTCATACACTGGACAAATAATTTATGTAGGAGCTGCTGGGGGAAGTGGGAGATTTCTAGGGAGAGAATTGCCAAGAGAGAACTATTAAAATAAAGTGTCTTGTTGGAAAGAGAAGTTGCTTAATTAATTGTGTTTCAATGCTTTAGTGCTCATTTTTTTTTCTAAAGAGAGAACATTTATATTTACTTATTGTTAAAAGCAGTTTGGGTGGAAATAATGAACGGAATTTTGGCGTGTTTAACGTAAAGGTTAGAAAATCTTAAAAAGGAAATAACCCAAAGGGGCATCTGCTGTCAACTGACATTAAAGATTCCACAGATATTGACAAAGAAATAATGAGACATTCCGAATCTATAGTGTTTGAGCCGTATGGTGCTGCAGCCAGCCAGTAGGGTGCAGTGTAGCTTCATTGATGGATTTCTCCTCTGACATTTCAGTGGACCATGGTCCAGATGTTATGCGTGCGCCCACATACACACACACACACCCAACACACACACAAACGAAGCAGGACAAAAACTGGCAGAGGCCCTCCCCCCCTTTCCTTCCCCACCTGTGAGCCCACCTGTGTGTCCATCTGCAGAGAGGAGACGCCAGTTGTTCTGGTTAGGAGCCAGTGTGTCTCAAGTACCTTCTCATATCCTCCTTCCACAAGCCTGTCTGCCGTCTGTCCTTCCCACTCAGGCACACACAGTATACTACACAGAGGGAGAGGCTGTGCAATAAAAAACAACCATCATAACATTGCTGAATCTAAACAAAAATAAAAAATTAAAGATAGATGAATCCAGTGCAGTGTCCTTCATAATTTCCAATAAGGCTTATATATTGTAGCCGGAGTTTTGTTTTGAACAAAAAGAAACAGGTTGGGTTACTAACTTGATAACTGCCACAAATAGGCTTAATGGAGAAAGGTTAATGGAATTGTGCATAAGCATGATCACTGGTTTACGGAAATAAGGACAGACAAACAAAAAAACACATCATTGATGAGTCGGTAGAATTGTGACATCGCCCACAAGAGACAAACAATGATGAATGAGCTTCAGTTTGAGTAAATAAAAAGAAGCTTCTCAGCCTTTTGGAGCTAAATGTGGAATGAACATTTATTGTAAGATGACCTCAGGGGAAATAAAACCCTTTGGTCGTCTCTCATGTGAAGTGAGAATCTTTGTCCTTAACCCAAGATTTTCACTCCGTAACTAGAATGACCTCGCATCTGGTGCTGCCGCGGCCTGTCTGACAGGAATATGTCTGTCCTCGCTAGGTAACAAATGAACCCAACACCCCAGAGACTGGTCTCACATCTGTTTATCTTTTTCACCTGTCTGTGCTCGCTGCACTGCATCAGGCTGACACTCCTCTGCAGCCTTTGTGGATTTCGGAGCGTGCCTCTGGCGTTACAGGACAGAGCCGCTGCTGGCTGGTAGCAGCATTTGTTAACTTTGAAACTGGGCATGATAGTGTAGTACAGTGAGTTCACTTATATATTTAAGTATTTTAAATTTGAAAAAAGGATTTCCTTATCTTTATTTTTCATGCTAAATAATATAAATTGTTGTTTGATTAAATGGTAAGTGGAAACATTATTTTGATAAGCATAATTGTTCAACATTTTTTTTTTGAATTAATTTATTCTCAAACATTCTCTAAAATCGCTAAATGTGAGGACAATTCTGAGGTTTAGATGATTTTTCAAATGAAACAATCTGATTTAGAAAACTGTGTTCAGGATTTTAACAACTTTCTGAAATTTTATGGGGGAAAAAATCAAGGTGAAGACAAAAGTAAAGTAAGTAAAAATAAGCAGATGATTTGAAAGTTGAATTTAGTTTATGCAGAATAAGATTTAACAAAGTGAATGAGAATGGCGCCAGATATTTAGAAATAAATCGTAAAATTAAGGAGTGAGGTGAGGAAAACCGGCAGGGCTCTTCCTCTGTGGCTCGGTGGGGCGACGGGGTTGAACGAAATGTCAGGCACCAAGGAACCGATGCATAATTGAAACATTGCGTCGCTGCTACGGCCGTGCACCGGCTTGTTTGATTGATACCATTTTAGAACACTCTTGTCCCCCAGTACTCATGGGGTTTACCTGGGAAGAAATCAGGGGAGGGGGAAAGGTGCTTAGGTGGCTCATCTGGGTTTTAGAGGAAAATTGGTGCCATCCATCAAACACTGCATTTAACAAACGCTAAGGCAGGTCCAGCCAACAAAGGATTCGTATATAAGGCAGCGAACCGGGAAACATGCGAGGTGCAGGGACTGCTGAGGGTCTATCAATCAGCCAGTCAGCTCCTTTATTTAACAAGCGAGGGCCACAGACCCCGAGGGCCACACTCCATATTCTGGCTGGTTGGGCTTGCAGTCTTCCCCTGTAAAAAGGAAGAAAAAAGGGGAAGAAAAAGACGAGTGGAGGAAGGAAAGAGGGGGCATGAAGGGATTGGGGTTGGGGAGTGATGGAGGTGCAGGAGGGTTTGGCCCGTGTCCCCTGGCGTGCCGGTGCGCTTCATCTTCTCAGTGCAAGGGCCTGGAACTGCTGCTTGATGGGATTTTCAGCCCTGTGGCCTCCGCTGTCCCAGCATCCATCTGGAGGGCTGCCGTGTGCACAGCGGAGCGCCAGCCACTCAGCGACACAGCCATAAAGAACAACCCGTAGGCCAGCCAATGCCACTGATCTGAAGCTCGCAGCTCTGTTCAGTGGACAGGCCAACACTCAGTGGCACACATTCCTGTCAGGGACGTAGGCTGATCCCTGAGCGACTGTGTGCTCAGTGGAACAGAAGACACGCTCTGTGAGGCAGCCCACATCCAACCACTGACTTCTTCAAAGCTTCCAAAATTGGAATGGAACAAGGACCTCACTATTCAGCATCCTTAATGGTGTGGAGAGGACTATCTCCCCGTCCCGCCCTGTTCTGTCCGTGTGACACTGCAGCAGAATCGTCGCACTTATCCTTGTTTTTTGCATAGAGTGGCTTCAGCATTTTACAGGATGGGCTCAGTATCTGACTGAGGACAACAGCAGAAGTTGTAACAGCACCTTGTAGACACGCCGCGGTTCAACGGATACCTGATAAGCCCCTCGGCTGGCCGGCCATAATAAAACCTTGCCGGAAAACAATGTTTCTCTTGCATGTTCAATAGGACACTGAGTCAATTTCCACAGCAAAGTTCAATTTAATACACACAGCATCCAGAACAATAATATCAGCGATATATAATTGAAAATCAAGACCAAATATGCAAAGACAATCATTACTGCCTCTCATTATTGGATCCAATTTATGTTTGCCCTGGGGGACAGAGTCGCAAGTAATGGATTGGTGCGGTGGAGGCCTGAGATACCCGCCATGCTGGCTTTGAACGAGCACAAGATCCAGCTTCATGATGCAGCTGATACGGCCGTGGAAAGTTCGGATTGAAAATCTTTTTCTTTCTCCTCGGGGCTAGGTGGCGTCATTAGCATCTCCCTTTTTTCCCTCTCATGATTCTGCTCTCTCCTGACGACTGCAAAATTCAGCTAGTGTAGCGTGGTGGGTAAGGTGGGCAGACGGCAGACTGTATAAATAAACAGAGTCTGTCTGAGGGCAGCGCTGTGGCCCCCACCTGCCCACCATCAATCAATATTACAGCGGCCACTGGCAGCCCAATCGCCCTTTTATAGGCCTGTGAAATGATCAAACATCTGCTCACAACCATGCTTCATATATAGATGGATCATATGTATGATATCGAATTCTGCATATCAACCAGCACAACAGGATGTGACAGGGGACAGCGCAGTACCTTTTTCCAGAGGTGTGTAGGCTGAGATACTCTGGGAGGGGCTGCAAGTAAGAAGGTAAATGTCTGAGTGAGAGCCTCCAGACTTTCTGCTGACTTTCTCTGGCTGGGCCACAAGTTTAGGGGCAGCAGAACATCTAGAGAAGACTGCAGGAAAATCTTTGTTCCTACTACGAGACAGTCACACGAATGAAAGATGACAAAAAGAAGGCAAATATCTCTGCATGAAAAAGCGATGCCATAGAAGATTCTGACACGGACGTTAAGAGAGCTTTTGGTGATAAGAGACGACACTGTTGTCAATGTGCTGTAAACATAAACCTGTGATCTCCACAGCAACAATAAATACGTTACACCCTGCCTCTGTCTGCTGCACCACCCCCTCGCCTCAGAGCCGGGGAGATTTCTGTGTTGTTCTGAACACGTCTGAGGATCTCCTGCTGCGTTGTTCATGTGTGAAAGGAAACATTTGCAGAAAGTCCGGACACAAGTCTCAGGACATCCTCTGGAGTTCATGTCTAAAGACATCTTTTGAGGCAGATCTAATCAATACACGAATGAAGACTCTGAAGGCAGATCAATCATCAGTAAAGCCCAATCAGCCTGATGTTGATGTCATCTTATTGTTTCCAAAACTTCCCAAATGTTGGTGTGTGCAAAATACTTGATGGGTCAGTGTCAGCTATTGACTTGTTTCCTGTTTAAAAGTTGGCCATGTTGGTGGAAGCTCAGTGAACATGATAAAAGTTGAGGCTGGTAACTAGTTTGGCAGCTGGAGTAGACAAAGGTTGCAGGGGCCCGGTCCATGGAGAGGGGGAATGAATCCAAGTGGTCCAAGGTTAATGGTGGCCTGGAACAAAATGGATTCAGTGCCAGGGGCGCGCTGACAGGTGATTTGACATGAGTGAAGGTGGGCCATCAATCTCCCGTTGGCCCCTCTGACCCCTCCTCCGCCCGGCCACAGCAGCTAGGGGGCGCCAGGTGTCACGGTTGCCCTGACCCGTGTGGGTCTGCGGACAGCCCACCTGCTGTCTGCCTGAAGCTCCCCCTATGGCGAGAAGAGGCTCCCATTGCTTCACGCCTGGCTGGCATAATGAAACTGTGATTGGAAGATAGTGAAGTGTGACAGGCAAGTAGTAGACTCAAAAAGTCTCCTCGCCAAATTCAAAGCCCCTTCGCTCCAGGTTTCCTTTTTACGGCCCGCTCCTCTCTTGAAGCGCTCTGACAATTTAATGGTGCAAAAATGATAATCTGCCAGACTATCTTTAATGTGCTTTCATACTCCGCTCTGTGGCTATTGTCTCGTGAGCAGGAGAACGAGGGGATTCTGTAACTCATGGGGAAGACGCATCAGGTAAAGTACGGCGAAGCAAACTCTGTACTTTGTGTAAGACTATATGCATATGTGTGTGTGTGTACGTGCTCTCGCTCCCCCTGCTACACAATCCCCACTCCCCAGGGAGGCTCGGCTTCACGTTTAAACCCGACATAAATTCCCTGTCACAAATCCCACGGGGCGGCCAGGCTTGTAGGCACAAAAGCAAATATTTCCGTTCCCGATCATGGCCAATCCCTTTTAACATCCCCACCCACTGACCGTGCCTCCTCCTCTGAACCTAGCCCCGGCACTGCGAGCCAGCCATTTGTCACAAAGTAATTATAGAATTATCGATTGGCAAGCAATTAACACCTTTCTTCTCTTTTTTCTTCCCCCCTCCGCCCACCTCCTCGCCCCACCCAATCCACCCCCTCCACCCCATCCTTTAATTTGAACTCGGAGAGAGGGAAAGAATAAGAAGGGAGGAAAAAAAAAAAAAAACCCGTGGGAGTAACACATTTAATCCTGCTTGCATTTGCTAGTTCTCCTCAAATTAATAGGGCGACGGGGACAAAACGGCTTTTCTCTTCCACCCCCCCACCCCCCTGTTTCCTATTTCTCTTCTTGTCTCGCCCGCTGATCTACCTTTAACAGACAGGGAGCTGCTTAGAGCACAGCCACACACTCTATTCTGGCCGGAACACGGCATTAAACCTCATTTCAGGAGGAACACCTTACTTATAACCACCCCATCGTACAACAGCAGCGTCTGAGCCATCGAAGGGAGAAATACCTGACCACAACAGACAATTCTTTTTGTTTATATTTGGCAGTCTTTATTTTTCACCCCTTCTCAAAGCTTCCACTCGTAGTAGCAGTGCTAGTCGTGTAGTCCAGATGGATGTGCAGGGGAACAGTGCGAGAACCTCCGGCTAGCAGGTGTCTGAGTCAGGATGGCTGTCATGCAACATCACCTCAGTAACATATGGATATGAACAGGAGAGGTGATTCCCCTCCTGGCCGGATGTTTTTATAACACATCCTCTCTTCCTTTCATTTGTATCCCCTCTGACGTTCCTATTCTGCTTCACGTGTCCACTAAAAAGGTTTTACAGTTCATATCTTTTTTAAATACGATATTCTGTCACGTCTGAAATGGAGGATGAAATGTATTCTTAAACTCTGGATCAGACCCAAAGTGGGTCAGAGCTCTACTTTTAGTGTGTTCCCACACAGTAAAAGTACCAATAAATATTAATGAGTCTGTATCAGGATGATAGACTAAATTTCTAATTTGGGGGTTCTGCACTGAAAAAGAACCCGAGTTACAGGATTTAATTTTCCTCTGCTATCTCGAGCGTGTGCATGTGCATTTGTGTGTGTGTGTGTGTGTGTGTGTGTGTGTGAGGGTGGTGCTACTTCTTAACTTCCATTTGAGTCATCAAAGCAGCTTTGGTTGTGCACTGATATTTTTTCTCGTGCGAGGGAGTAGAGATAGAGCTGCATGTTGTCACGATCACATAAATTATGACAAGTCGAGTGGTATTAAATAAAAAGGAGCACATTTTCTCACTCACGTGTCAAATAACGATCTTAGTTTACTTTGCTAATGATGAACTAAACAGCTACGATCAGGGATGTTTTTCTTAGTTAAAATTAGTAAGGACTTCACAGTGAATGCTATTTGTAGAGTAACAGAAAAGTATTTTTTTTAAACGGTTTGATAGTATGAGTAATGGTACCCTCAAGCATCCCAAAAAAATTCTAAAATTATGCCACACATTGAATTTAATGCAAGCCGCCATGTTTCTCCCTCAAAATGCCCCTAACCTAATTTGAGCAGCATTCATTTGACACCAATTTAGGAACAATTTGAAACCATTGAGGGACCTTTCTCTTTCATGCTGTAGTGTTGATCAATAGTTCCCCTCAGGATGTTACTCAAACACGCATACAGCAATATTCCTTCCTGAAAAACACTGTGATATTGAGCTGTTTTTCCTGCCCTGCGGCACCGTCTTATTTTCTCAAAGAAGGTCGAACCCAGGAGACGGACATTGTTGTGGCCCTCTGCTCTCCAGCAGGTTTTCTGGCGTTTCTGGCTCTAACACCATGGCTCTTTGTCACAGTTCCCTCAAAGTCTCCCTGCATATGTGCAAAACAAATATGTGCCAATCTATTTGTGGGTGTTTTATCCGTACTCGTTTGTTCACCTGCATTCGGGAAATGTGTTTGGGAACATCAGGAGTTCGTAGACATTAAAATAATACCTTTGCAAAGCTACAGCTTTTATTAGACTGATCTCTCATTAAAAAAACGACCTCATAAGTCGTTTGGGAAAACAGCTTATCAGGAAACGTAACTCTGTTTTGTGACCTTCACAGGTTGTGTGATTAGAAAGTTTTGTGCAGTGGATAGGTGAAGATTAGTGAAGAGGGTGTTTTCATGATTAGTTTGAACACAAAGATAATTCTTACCTCTGCAGTTCCCCTCAGCTCGAGGTAACATTGGAACATCTTGGGGCTCATTGTTTTGACCTGTACTCTTGAGGTTACCAGCCTTGTATCTAGAAGCAGCTGGAGTGAAGTGTTGAAAAAGTACACTACATACATCACCAAACAGCACACTCAGAACAGTAAGGGACTTGCTAAGGGACCACAGTGGAGCATTATGCAGCAAAAGAGCCAGTTATTTCCTTTAGGACCTAGTGGAGATCAAACAGAGCTTAAAGAAGAGTCAATGCTGGATTTACATTCATCAGATTTCCTGAACCATGACTACAAATAACTTTTGTATTCCTGGTCAGCTTATGTGAAAGCTGATGTGGCTCACCGTGCAAAAATCATTCACTGCTACAACTTTACAAGGTGATAATGTTCTTTACACTACACATTCTAAAATTCCCAACAGGAAATTACCCTCAGAAATGTCATCAGCCGGGAGTTACACAAATAAGCCATTAATGAAAAAGTTCCAGGAAGAAAGTCGTATATTTTTTAAACTTCTAGATGTTCCACTTTCTTCAGTCATATGTTTACTCCAGCTCCTGCCCTTTTAAAGAGGACAGGAAGTGTACACAGCTTGTGTGAACTTGCAGGTAGTGATGAATAGATCAATACCGAAAGTATTGATCCTGTAATACCTACGTTACTTAGAAAACTATTGATTTTCAAAAAGAGTTAGATAAATGTGATGAATATAAAAAGGCTGTCTCCCTTCTTTGTTTTGCACAAAAATACTGATCCCATTTCTTGATTCCATTTACTTCCAAATTGGGACCGAAGCACACCATTACCATCGCTATACAGTCAAAGAGCTCTGTGGCTGCAGTGCATCCTATACCTACCCATGATGCCTTGTTTTACCAATATGCCGTCCACAGTCCTCAGCCCTCAGTGGTAGTTGTGTTACCAAAATCTTTTTAAACATTTATCAAGAAATAGAGAAAAGGGACGAAGAAGCCTCAAGGATTCAAACACATTCACTAACAAAACGTCTCTAAAGGCTTCTGCAGGCTCCGAGGTATTTAGGACCTCTGTGCTTCCTTCACACTATGATGCCACATGAAACAACGAGGTTCACGTATGAGCTGCTGAGGATATGTGACAGTCATGTGCGAGCTGTTAGAGACGGCGTTGTTTCTGCTTGGCGGTGCAACTTTTGAGTTTACACCCACTTTATCAAGGGGATGGTGGTAATCAATCAGAAGGTTTACTGGTCTGTGTGGGTTGAAGACTCCCGTCCTGTTTTCAGTCAGGCAACTCTATTTCGGACCGCCTGTTTAGTTGTGTGACATGCCTCACTTTGTTATCATCCCCTGAGTTGATGTGGTTTCTAAAAACTACCCCCCCCGAAGGGCTTTTTTCCCCCATGTGTCATCATCCACATATCTGGACCAGTAGCATCGAGCTTCAGCCCTGATTCCAATGACTTTCTTTTCCCTTCATTCGAATCCAAATTAAGTGAAGTGGAGGACACACGGGTGAACCCACAAACCGCTACTGTTGGTAATTGGTAGTTGTGTGAATTCAGCTGCTTTCAGACATGCACAGAAGGCTGGACATTTTCCTGAAATCAGTCAGAGTCATTGGCTCTGCACATATTCCATTACCTATCAGGTAAAAGGTACGAGTTAGCACATGTGAGAATACAGCAGGAAAATGTCTGGCGAGTGAGCGGGCGTTTCGATGACATTTCTAAGACGTGAACATGCAAAACTGAAAATAAAAAATCCAAGACGTCAACTTCAGAAGACAGCAGGATCAAGAGATTCTGATGATAAGGGCCGTTGTCAGTGTTAATGTGCTGTAAACAGTGTGAATGTTGCCTCGGGAGTTTTTTCTACTCTTTCTTTCTCTCTAACAGGCTGACTTGGTTTGTTACAAGTTCTCTGTAAATGTTGATGAGTGAATTCAATGAATTCAGGTCAATTCTACATTGACCGCTGTTACAGTAATGTTTTGCGGTGAAGGGTTAAGGATGATATATTCCAACATGGGTGGTTGATACTGAGATTCACTGCACACAAAGACAAGTCCATAATTCTTGATGTAGCTCATCAGAGAAGCCCTGTATAAACCCTGCATGAAGTATTACCAGCGCTTCAGCTTCATTTTGTACTTGTGGTTTCAGTGTCTGCAAAAGTTACATAGTTTCACTTGAACATCACACGGCATCTCTCTGACAGCTCCAATCAAAAACAGGTTAGTGGTAATTAGCTGAATTGTGATGGTTAAGCATCAGTACTGATCTTCCTGTCATTGAATAGTGTGTGGGATAATGACTTGTTGATTTGTCATATGTCATGAACAAAGGGACGTTACTGTATCAGGATATTGACCAGAACGCTTGGTTAGAGCATCATTCATCCTCTTTATTTCACTGTAATGACTTAATGAGTTAGTGTCCTGAGAGTTTGGTAAATGAAGATAAGAAGAGGCTGGTGGAGCAACAGGTCAGCCTTCAGTAGGCGGCATCAGGAGCACTAGATGGATGACAGTGTTATGGGAACGTAGGGTGGAGAGGGGGCTGGAGCTGGCAGAGAGAGCGGAGGACCATGGCGCTGGTCTCGTTCCCAGTCGGGCCAGGACCTGTGAGCATGAGGTGGCCACCCCTCATAAGCCCCTGTACTCACCCCTACACTTGCTTCCAGGCGCTTATTTTCCACATGATTAGCTTGCCACCTGTCCTCAGGCTGGCCCTTGGCCTCGGGGCCACATCGGCGTCATGGCACTATTTAGCACTGGCACTGATTTTCACTGAGACATACTTCATAAGCGTAGAAGGCACGTCCAGAAATCAGGAATGAATTTCCATTGTGGTTCCTGTATTCTAAGAAAAAAGGATGCAGAAAGTTATTGTTAAAACTTAATTCTTAAATGTTTGGTCCAGGCTCTATTTAATTTGTACATATTATCTTTCCTAATTATATGATGTTAGACTCATAATTCTATTCTCCAGCTTCCAACCACACGTCCATCCCATCCAATAGTTGTACCACTTCTCCTTTTGAGGGTCCCAGGGGAGCCAATCCCAGCTGACAAGATAACAAACCAAAGAAAATAATCAAGCAGCACATGATCTCAGTCACAGTTACCTCCCTTCAGCTTTAGATGACTTGTCATGTCGGTGTAGTTCTTCTGTAAATCAGCGGAAGGCACTGTTTACTACAGAATACCTGGTCTCCAGCTCCGTAGCTGCTGAGCTGAACAGTCACAGCTCTTAATGTTTCTGCTCAGACAACAAAAGGATTGATTGTTTTTATTTCTGAGATTACAATATCAACATAATTTGGCGGTTTTGAATAATAACTGTAACCCAACAACAAACCTATTTGTATCATAAATGATTAGCATTAAATCAATTATTCTTTCTACTTGAAATATGCAATAAATCCTGTTTTTTAATCTTATTTTAAAATTATGTTTAAACCTCGTCTCACTGGGCCATTTACAGTCGCTACAGATTACGTGAAAGGAGTGTTGCTGGTGCAAACTGTCAGAGACAGATTTTTACTCCTGTCCTCTGAATACATTTCCACCTGTTTGAACCTGTTGAGTGATGCACGGTGGCACGGCGCAACACAAGTGTTATCCCTCGGTAATTCAGCCCGCTGGTAATACATTTATGCTCCATCAGTGCAAGAGATTGGCCCTGACCCATGTTGGCCCTGCCTCTGATGTTGGTGGCTTTCGACAGCGGGGACAAAAGGAGGGTTACTAAAGAGGGATGGAGGTCATGGTGTGAAAGGAGAAAAGCTATTTCGCTTAAAAATTATGACAAGCCAGTGTATTAACAAATCGTGGATCCTTTACCGGCCGACGTGATCACACATAATGATATTTCATTACCACAGTTTGGGTTAACAGGGGGATCTTCATGGATATTTGAGCAGGTTATTTGTAGTATAAAACAGGGACACCTACCATTTCAATTTATTCCTAGTCTACAATTTTACAAATGAAGGAATCTTTGAAAGGAGGCATTAAAACGCAATTATGTACAGTGTCAACGTATGATACAGCCACTCGTGACGACAGTAGTGACAGAAATCTATAAAGTTTTTGTTTTGAAGGATTTAAGGTTGAACTTCACTCGCGTTTCGCCAATTAGAGTTTCTGCACTTGGAGAAATGACACAAGTCCTTCCATCAGAGTATTCAAAAAAGATCCAGGCTAAAATGAGTACAGGTGGGAGTGCAGCAGGGAGCGAGAAAGGGAGAGAGAGAGCAGAGGAGAGGAGGAGGGAGGGCGTCAGACAGAGTAAAGTTTTTCAAGTCTTTGTCCCTCCTCAATTTGCATGCCTAATGAAGCTGAGCAGGAGTTAATAGCGGGTGTAATGACTTCTGACTGGCTGGGCTGTGGGCTGCTGGGACGGGGCTGCGACTGGCTAACTGTGGAGCAAGGTGGGCAGAGGCAGGAGCAGGGAAACACAGTGTGGGTGAGGGAGCAGAGGAAGCTGGGGCCGCGTCTCATAACAACTCTCGGGAACTTTACTCAGAAACTCACAGTTTTCTAATATCAGCCTTGTGTTCTGAGTGGATATGAGCGGAGATGGTTGATTATTTCAGGAAAGAAAAAAGGTGGAGTTTGTAACACATTTCTTCAGGTGATGCCACAATGTGCTTCTTCTTACAATATGAAAACTCTTCTGTCAGTTGAAGGAATATTTTAGCCAAAAACAAACTTAAAAATAAATATTTGTGGCAGAGATGTAAAATCACAATTTTCTACAAAAAAATGCCAGATCTCATAATTTTAGGATGTTTTATTAAATGTTTTACTCTACTATTATTAGTTTCCTATGGTTTGCCATCAATTCTTAATTTTTATCTTGCAAATCAGTATTTTATCACGTAATAGAAGGCTATCATTATTATTGTTATAAAGTCAGTTGTTTAAGATTGACCTCCTATCCACCTATACCGCACCCACTTGAGATTAATGAGCATTTATTTTTTAAGGAGAGTCATTTATATACATTACTGTGCCGCAACATCTCCGTTTGCTATTTGAGGGTTACAAATACTTTGTTTGTGTCACTGAATACCACACACACAACTCAATACTGTGCCTGACGTACAATAAATATTTCCACAGCTGCCTGAACCCTTTTTTCTTTTCTTTTTGCATCTTCTAGCTGATGTGTTTTCATGATTTTTTTGGCGCATCTCACAGAGAATTCAGTTTGGCACCATCACACACATTGGTCACAGCGTGCCAACACTTCTGCTGGCCGTAGGACACACACAAACACACACACACAAACACACACACGTGTGCGCCCACACTCACACTCAGTCCTGATGGCCACAGATGTAGCGGTGACCAGCCCCATCTCCACCAGGTGTTGCTTTATAGCTGTGTCACTTTGAGCCTGACTCCATCTGCCACACTCAGCAGGCAAAAGCAAAAAAGAGAAAATCCAAAAACAAACTGCTTTTCACAGCATGCACACACACACGCACACACACACACACACAACCACACACACACACAAATTGATGCACTCTCAGTAAAATAGTTAAAGATTTTGTATAAATGTTTCATCACATTACTCGTGCTTGGGACATGGGAGCAGAGAAGAACTTCATCAGTTCGACTTTTTTTACAAACATGGATGTCGTAGAATTTTATGGTTGTCTCTCCTTTCTATTTCCCTCAGTTAACAAGCTACTGTGTCACATTTATTGAGCTCCAGTGCCAGAAACAGCCTTTATCTCAAATGAGATTTTGAGGTCACATAACTGTACGATTCAAAGATTTCATTAAAAAGGCAACGTTTCTCAGAGACCATTATTAGTATAGTAAAGCGTTGCATGTTTAGTAGTCCTAATTGTATAATCATAATTAATCAATGTTGTTTACTTGCAAAACTGAGCTGGGGATTTGAGTCACAGGCGTCCTCTCCGTATAGCATTGTTTAGGCTCAGTGATCCGTCATCGCACCAACAGGTAATGTGATCGTAGAGGAAACAGGCAGCGCAATTAGATTTGTGTTGAACAGTGGGGCGTGTTTTTCTCCGACGCACGCCTGAATTTTTAATCACAGTCATTCTATTTTGGAAAACAGCTGCCTTGACACTGCGTTCCAGGGAGTAAAAGGTCGACCCCTAAAAAGTGATCAAGAGACGGAGATGCTCATCACTGGCTCATACATATTTATACATTATTTAATTATATGTAATAAGAGGGTGTATTTGATCTGCACAGTGCTCTTAATCAAGAGCTCGGGAGGATTTCTCTAGTCTACCGAAGACAGACATCTTCCAGTCACTCGTGGTAATTTCATTTGGTATTTGAGATGTAGACTTTGGGCTTATCTGGGAATAACTGCTCGGATTTCTTATTGGTAACCAGATATCTATGAGATCCATTTTTTATGATGAATTCTCTTATTGTTCCTATTTTATTTATAACTAGTGCATTGTCCATTCTAAACATGCCTGTTTGGTTATCCAGCTTGGTGAATCTCGAACTGATTCAGAACCCCTAACTGGAGAATCAGCTGCACCATATTCGACACTGCGTTTCCTTGGCGCTCTAAGAACACACATGCCAAGTGTTAAGGCAACAAGATGAACGGTTCTCAAGATATACAAGCCACAGACAGACATAGATATCTGCAATTATTATATATATATATATAGATGTTCATCATATCACATCTTGGAATAAGAGAATATAAGGCATTTTGTTTGACAGCAGGAGCTCACTTCAGTCAAACAGCATGGAGGCTCCTGATGCCCTGTGGAGTCTTTGTACCCAGGTTTGTTTGTAAATTGTGCACAAGGATGTGCGTACACTTTATTCCACTGACAGTTAGTGGCTGTCTTATGCACTGAATGGTATTTAATGACAATAAAACTCCAGAACATGTATTACACCACTAGCAAATGTAGCTCTACTTTTACCTAAAGTGGAATCATCTTTTTGTAGTGGAAAACCTAAAGGTTCATAGAGTTACTGGTTTGTGTGTTGTGACCACTCACCCAGAACTGACTCAGTCCCCATTCAACTGTTTTCTTTCAACGTGATAAAGCAGCAGAATAGACTCTACTCTGACCTCCCTCCTCATGTGTGAGCTGTTCATCCAATCTCTGAGGCTGAGCCCGGCCACCCTGTGGAGGAAACTCATTTCTTCTGCTAGTATCCGCAATCTCATTCTTTCGGCCACTACCTGAAGCTCACGACCATAGGTGAGAGTTGGGACCTAGATTGAGTGGTATATCCCCAGCTTTGCTTTGCTGTCTCAGCTCCCTCTTTATCACAGAAGTCCAGTGCAACGCTCATTTTACTGCTGAAGCTGCACTGATCTGCCTGTCAGTCTCTTGCTCCTTCTTCCCGTCACTCATGAACAAAACCCTGAAAAACTTGTGGCGAAAACTCCATCCTGACCTGAAGAGAAAAAATCCAGCAGAGAACCTCGGCCTCAGATTTGAGGTGCTGACTCTCATCCCCATCGTTTCACGCTTAGTTGCAAACCATCCCAGTGCACGCTGAAGGTCATGGTGTGGTGAAGCCATCAGACCCACATCATCTGTGAATAGCAGAGGGGCAACTCGGAGGCCCCCGAACTGGACATTCTCTTCTCCCCCTCTGCACTTTGAAATCCTGTTTATGAAGAACACAAAGAGGTTTGGTGAAAAGGAGGATCCCTGTTGGAGGTTGACTTCCTGTCTTGAATAAAGACACTACTCTCATTCTGGTTATATAGGAACTAAATGACTTGTGATAACAGTCCTCGAACCCCATCTTCCTGGAGACCCCCAAAATCCTGGAACAACACAAACAACCATCCACACGCACAGAACACTAGAGTCAACAGTAACCCAAACAAGCATGTCTTCTGACTCTATGGAAGGAAACTGGAAAATATCTGTAAAGAAAATCAGTATCAAATTATGCTGATAAGTTGACTCAATGGGTGAACTGGTATTTGAGCCGTTTGGCAAAATCAGTACGAGGGGAAAGACATGTCACTTTCCCATCTGTGGTAGCCAGCGTCTTTTTCCTCCCTCCTCCGTCCTCCCTCTTTTATCTCTTACCTGCTCCCACTGTTAGAAGTGTTCCTTAATCCGGCCTTGCTCGCAACCTGTCTCTGTCTCTTTCTTCCCCTGCATCTGTCCACGTGTCCGTCTGCCAGCCCTACCTCCCGCTCTCGGCCTGTGTCCCCCCCCCCGTCCTCCGTCATGAGGAGATGAATGGTGCTCTGTCACTCGCCAGGCTCTTCAGAGGGCCGGTGCTCCGTATGAGGAAAGTGCCAGTCATTAACGGGAGGGGGAGGAGGGAGAGAGGCAGGATGAAAAATGAGTTCATTTACGGGCTGCAAGTCCTGTGAGCCGCGTAACATCAGCAGCAGCAGCAGCCACCCTACCCCCACCCCCTCCACCGTCCCCTCCCTTGTTCCTCCCATCACTTTCCGTAGAGGCCCAGTGGGGATGTGAGTCTGTGTGGGGGGGGCGGGTGAGGAAGAGGGAAGGAGGAGGAGGTGGGGAGAAGTTACTCAGCAGATTTTCTAGGCCTGTTAAAAAAAAAAAAAAAAAAGAAAGAAAGAAAAGGTGGGCCACTGCGTGTGAGAAGAGGCAGACACAAGATTAGGGCAGGTAAGTTGGAGTGGGACGAGTCCGAGCACAGAGGAGACGAGGGGAAGCATTAGCAGGTTGGGGATTAAAGCACAGGCTCATTATTCAGACTGGATGAAGCAGAATGAATTTTAGGCGAAAGATAAACACCTCTCTTTACAGCCAAGTGCTGCATGAAATCTCAAATACTGGGTCAGACTGTTAAGTTACTGTTACCTTTCGGGACAATAAAGGTTATTCAATAATAAACAAACATATGAGTCACGCCTCTGTATCGTACATCATGGGTTGTTATTACTGAATATGTACAATAGCAAGAGTGTTGTTTGGAAGAATAACTTTTTGCATAGTATAAAAATAATAATTGTAAAAAAACTTTTCAATAAGAAAATTGAGCGGTATGGCAGATTGAGTGAGAATCAAATGCAGCAGCTAGAGGACGGTAAGAAAATTATTTTTTGAAATCAGCATCTATAGGAAATTGTCTTAGCTACATTTCTAATTTCACGTCTATTTTCTGTCAGTGTTTCGATACAGGCAATATCAAAGTGTTGGGATCAGGGGTGGAAAGTGTACTGGAAATTTTTGATTATAAGGACGTGAATATCATAATTGAAATATACATATACATATATGCTGATCCAGGTATACACTGATTTTTCTGGAAGAAAATAATTAATTCCAGTCAGGCATTTTGCAGCCTGCGTAAACAACTAATAATTATCAATTATCAAGTCCATGGATACCACACAGTGTGTCCATGGACACTATTAAGCTACATAAATCCAATAACCTGCCACATTTATAGAATTAGCTGCAGAAAAACAAGAGATGTATAAACAACATAAACTCCACAGTGGCTGCAGCTGACAAACACAGACAAAACATCACATTGCTTGGGAACCCAGTAGTTGTCAATGCTCTCCCTCATATCATATCATTTGTTGCACACACCTGTCTGAACATCACTGTGTGAGTCTTCTGCTCCGCAAGTCCTCCACAATGTGGAGTAGACAAAGGAAGCGCCATTTCTATCTTTAGGTATTCATTGAAGGAACATTTTCAAAAGCTAATTTACAATGTTATCACCCTACAAAGTTAACAGTGTTACTCGTTCACAAGATCCATGAATTATTCTCTGGGTATACTGTGACAATGATAAAGAACATCCTATCTCACAATTATAAAGGAAGTGATATTTTTTGGAGGATCCATCCCCTGATCCTGATCCACAATAAACGTTAATGGGTTTTTCCTTGGGTCATGTCCTACCCCTCTACAAAATTTCATGGAAATCAGTTGAGAGATTTTTTTTGATGTCCTGTCAACAAACAAATGTAAATATATCCCCCTTGGCGCAGGTAACTATCTAGATGTAGTCACAGTTAAAACAGAGCCTGGGGATTTTCACCTATAGAAACAAGTTCATTCTGCAATTGTGAGCACGGTTGTCACAGTTACGCCTATAACTTGTGATTCTGTCAGCGGGCGACTGAAGGCAGCATAATGTTAATTTGTTAGTGCGACTCTGTCAGAATTTATGTCCAGCAGAAGCAGTCAGTCACCGTCAGCTCAGGATATGAAAGGCAGGTCGTGCCTTCACGGGCTCCTCGTAAACAGGCAACTTTAGAAGTCATAATTATGACGGGCTGTGCATCCGAGTGCTTGAGGTAGACATATACAAGGACGATTGAAGCTGATGCTTTTTTCGGTTGTGGAGATGGACACTGGCTTCAGCAGCAAATAGAGGATTGTTGACAGCAGTATAGCTGGTAGGACATGTACAGCAGTAAGTCCACATGATCAGAGATTTACCTCTTTGCTGTGTGCGATCAGCAACAAGCAGTGCAGGGTGGAGACGCTTCAGCAACTTCACAGCTCAGGCAGCAGAACAGCCTGTGGTTTGATCACCAACTCTGCAACCCTGGTGGCATGGACATTTTAATAGATGTAATCATGAATGATGCTTTTACTGATATAATATGTCTAATATATTCCTGTCATGCTGTGAACACATGGGGAACGTAGTAATGCTGGTGAGGGAGAAACTTCTGACACGTAATGGATTAAGATAAGCGGGACAGCAGTGCTTTGAGCTAAATGCTAACACAAGAATGTTGATTTTCAACATGCTGTGTATCATGTCCACGCTTTGAGTTGAGCATATTAGCATGCTAACATTTGCTAATCAGCACAGAACACAATGAAGCAAACAAAGCTGATACTGATGGGAAACAAAAAACATTTGTGATCTGATGATGACGCAAGAGAAACAGTCAGTTAATTGCCAAATTCATTCGCATTCACAATTTGTATAACAAACATACAAACTTCCAAATTATACAAATGTACAACATGAAAGCTCCCAGAAGTAAAGCGAAAGAGTCTCAATCGCCACCTGGTCGCTAGCTGCAAAGTATGTCATAAACCCACCATGTTAGTGGATGGGACATGGACCCAACAAACTACTTTACAAAAGATGGTGCCGTTCCTATGCTCAATATTTTGGCTCCGTTTTCTGGATAATGGAAAGAAGTCATTAGAATTGACAATCTGGGGACAATGAATTTGTTATAATATTTCATGACGATTCAGTCGGTACCAAAATAGCAGACCGCCACCTGAAACTGTGGTATTAGCTTTGATGCCAGCTCAAAGGATGAATAAGCTAACAGGAAATCTCCTACCAAGGCCATTATGTCAATCATAAATGAATCAGGCTTGTTTCATGATAACTGTGCAGTAATAGCAATACAGCCTTTCTGCTACAACCCGTACCAGTAAGCTATTGCTCAACCAATACAAAATTCTAATAGTTCACATTTCAGTTTACTGTTCAGAGAGAGGTCCTAATACTTAGATCTCTCAAACTGTGCCTTTTGGTAGAAATGTGTAAGAAACAAATGAAGAACCCACCAAGATACTTAACAGCTGTAGTGACACTGAACTACATCTGACCCTCTGCTCTGAACCACCTGGAAGAAGAGGGCATAAACAGAATTTGTCACCTGGGATCCATTAAGTGCCACATAATTTTTCCCCCTAGCCTTTACTGCAAATTTTCTTTCAGACCACGGTTGCACGGGAGCAGTTTACTACAGTGTATTCAAATCAAATTAGGTTGGTCAGAGGGGACAACACAGAAGTGCTAATCGGGAAATAATTAGAAAATATGCTCTTCCTCCACATTCAAAGAAGAAATGTATAATTAAGTAATAGATTAACCTGTGGGAACTTTTTTGATGGCTGTGGATATAATTCAGGCTGTAGTTCCTCCTCCACAGCTGTTGAACATAAGGGGAACTTTTGTATTATTTAAGCACATCAGTTTCACTTCTCTCTGATTTTGATCAAAGCCAAATACATGTTGATAAAGTTCGCTGGAAAAATAAGAAGCTTACGTTGATCTGTATCAAACAAGAGGTCTAAACTAGTTTTCTGTTAAATTATAAGCCCAATAAAGACTTGATTTGCTTTCTTGTTGTATTACGTGAGCGATGAAGAAATAAGCAAAAAGAAATAAATGGAGAGAGTCTTATTACATTTGGAGAAATGACGGGTCCTTTCAGTGAAGCCGCATAGGTGAGAGCACATATCAGGTGCGCTGTGCTTTGTGTGTGGTGGTGTTTCTCCGTAATTTAATTTCATACATCATAAATGCCACTTTGACACTTAGTCAGGCGTGTGGCGACATGAAAGCGGAAGCCGTAAATTAAATCGCAGCCATTTCCTCTCTTTCTCTCTGTCCAACTTCCTCCTGATTTACTCTGCTTGGCTGGAGGAGCGAGGTGTTGGAGCGTTGATTAATGTTGCTCTTTGAGTGTCAAGCACAGTCATGCTACTTTATATTAGTTAGAGCTCGCAGATATTCCTGGGTTATGTAGTCAGACGGACCGACAGACAGAGGCAGAGACAGACGTAAACAAAGAAAGAGAAGATACAGTCTTGATCCTCTGGCTTCTTCTCTGTGTCAAACCAGCCCCGTACAAGCCTGAATAATGTACCGCTCATGAAAATTCTGTTTCATTCTCATATCTTTGCTCACTAAGAAAACTCTCTTTATAAAATGCAACAGAAAGTTTTGAGCTCTGGGTCTTGTGGATATTGAGAAAGTACAATATCTCCTTTTCTGCATCCCCTTTCATCAGCATCACGCTGCTGTGATGCCCAAACCATGGCAATTCAATAGACTGATTCTGAACACTTGTTGCTTGACTAATAGCGCTAAGCTTTTTGACAATGGTCTTAAGTGCGCCATAGATCTTCGGTTTATCACCTCTGCGTTCGGAACAAATTTTTGTCACTCAAAAGCCAATACTCTCTTCTGCGGGAATGGCCAACCTGTGTTTATGAGTGCATTTCCCCCCAGGGCTCTGCCATTAGGTGCTGTTGATTTCCTCCAGCACTGTTTAATTTCAGGCTCCAATTGGAAGCACACATTAAAAGTTAATGGGTAAGGTGGCTATTGATTTTAAGATAAATAACACACATAACAATAGAGGCCAGCTTTTAATTTTCATGTACCTTTTCATTACTTCATACCCCTCTCTCTTTGTTTATAGCCTCTCTGAACAGATTGTTTGCCTCTTCTTTGCAAATGTTCTTCTTCGGTCTTTGTCACAGTACACTGTTTTATAGTTTTGCTTATTTCACTGGTGCATCAGAGAGATGGATCCGCCGTAAAGAAAACCTGCCCTAGAGCATTGAGACCAAGTGTGTTGCGGCCGGTGCAGCTGCGTCCTGGCTCGCGCTGCTGGCTGCTCCCAGCCTGCACCCAGTGGTCTGTCAGGCAGCGAGGCAGGGGAAACGCTGGGATAAATGATTATTTATGATCTGCCACCTCCCATCCACTCAGTTATCCCCAGGCCCCATTCATTACTGCTGCAGGCTGCCACTGTGAGCTAGACAACATGTACACACAAATACACACACACACAAATGCTAAGTAGCATGTGCACACATGCTCTCTTGAAAAATATGGACAAGCAAAAGAAAAAAGATACAGTCTTTTTCCCCATTTCTAATTCTTTCCAGGCAACGTATCTGGCACAGTTTGCTAACGTGTCATTTGTGCCGTCATACACGACAGAACCGGACACTCAACTCATCAAACTTTCCCCAGCAGAGCGCCGTCTTCTCAGAAGCGAATACATCGATCGATTCGTTACTTTTGTGACAACCCTGGCGTTGTCCTGCTGTGGTGTTGTACCTGTGTTTCAGGTTCCTGTAGGCGGAGTCAGACCCTAGTAATCAGCAGGGATGTGGCACACCTGGGCTGACCAGTATTTAAGAGGGCTGCAGACTTGGATCTGGCCTCTCTCTGCTTCTTCCTCACCAGGTCTACTGCCACGTGAACATGGCAGCATGGCATTTGTGTGATTCTTATTTTTATACAAACACCCGCACACATCACTGACAGAACTGATTCCAATGGAACAGTGTTAGTTGTTAACTGTTTGTGTCCAAGTTGTGTGATAACTTTAGTCTTACATCTGTGGTACTAATTGCATTAATTATCAGGCCTTTATTAGGAGGACGTTTGGTGTTAAAGCACTACAGTGGTTTTTGCAGTGAGGGTCCTCAGTAGGACAAATGCCAAGGAATTTCAGTCACAGCAGAGGCTGGTTTATTTAAACAGGTTGTTCCTGGCATGAGGCATAAAGGGATTTACCTTTGGCGTTACCTTTCCTGGTAGGAATAAGCAACAGTATCTCTCTCGGGGGCCTGTTGGTTTGTTATTAGGGCCCGAGCACAGATCAAAGGTCAGGTGAGGCCCTATTGAAATTGTAAGGATTATTATTATTATTCAGGCAAATGAATTGGCTTTTTGAGGGCTTTACCATGCTCAAATTCTTACCAAAATTTGCAGAAAGTTAGAAAGTGGTGAGAATTTACGTATTCTGAAGGAATTTTCAATGGGCGTCACAAAATGGCTCAACGGTGCCCCCCGAGACCCCTGGAACGTGTTCACATTCACCGCTCGATACACAGGTGTATCATGACCAGACAAACAAAAGTCATAGGTGCAATTGGAAAAACACAACAGGAAGCCTGCTATTTTGCATTTAGTGGCCATTTTGGCCATATTCCACATTTTACTTTGATGTACTTGTGCCAGGGCTTTCATCGGATCAACTTCAAATTGAGATGAGTGTCATCACAACAAGATGGAGATAAAAACTGACTGAGGGATTTTTTTTTCGTCACACGGTGTGACCGTGGCGTGGCGTCAAAGTTTGATGACAAGCCATTAAAACACGATGTTCTGTAACGCGGACATACATGGACCATGAATCCTTTGATGCTGAGCCGTAAACAAACAACTTTGCTCCTGCAGTGTCAGTCTTCCTAGATCAAAGGAAACTTTGTCTTGCAAAGGTCACGTCTCTTTCTCTCTCAGAACTGGGACATTTCTTCAAACCGTATCAACGGCGAAGGTTCATCCCTCGCCAAAGGAGACGATGTTGTCATAACTCCACTGTGCATTGTCCTATCACCTCCAAACATCTGTCTCATGATAAGAGTCAAAGCCTGAACAGCTCTGTGTCAAAATTTCCTCAGTCATTATTTATTTTTTTCAGGCAAAACGCATGCAATGCTTCAAAATGCATGTGCTCGGGCCCGCCCAGTGCTTTGCAGCCCTAGAAATGTTAGTTTATATTTATAATACGTTTTTTGTTTTCGACGGGAGGAAGTAGCCAATTGTCGATGTACTGTCCCTTGAATAAGGTAAAATCTGGTCCTTTTCACCTCTGAAACATTCCGGGTCTCGGTTACTCGTTTTATTTATGATTAAACTTTCTGCTAAAATAACTTGAAACAAACAAGCTTGTTTGTTCAGAGCTTCAGACTCTTCAGTTCAGTGGATGGTGTTGATGATAGATAGATTACTTTATTCATCCCGAAGGGAAATTAAGTCGTCATAGCAGCCGGTATATTTTTTTGTTTGTTGTTTTTGTGCATAAACATGATTTGACTTTGTCTTGGGTACACGTCCTTGTCCGTCTGGTGAGTAACAGCATAGCTGGGACTTTACCTGGTCATTGGTTTTGTTTTTAAAACAGCCATCATGAACTGCATGAAGACTAGGGTCCAGAGAAGGTAGCTGGTATTGGTGAGGCTGGGGAGAGGTATTCCAAAGGTGAATATACACAAAATATTAATTCAATAAATAAAGTTACACCAGGTTTTCAACTGTTCAGTAAGCCTGGCCTGAGCTGGAGGGCAGTGGAATGGGAGTTTGAACAGTTAAACGGTAACTACTAAACTGCGTGAGGCTAAAATAGAGCTGATTAAAGAGGGTACGTTTCATCCAGTACAGCACCTTGCCCAACCATTTTACCCAGGTATGTTAGCGAATATTTGGCAAACTCACACTTGGACAAGTTTATCAGAATCCTTTAATAGTCCCACAGTGGGGAAATTTGAGAAAGAAAAAAGCAAATAAATAGTAAGTAGAAGAACAACTAAACAATACAATTAAATAAATGAAATTGCACGAATTGTGTTGTGTGTTCAATAGTATCACAGCTGGTTGTACAGTCTGACAGCAGCAGGAAGGAAGGACCTGCGGTACCTCTCCCTCACACACCGGGGGTGAATCAGCCGGTGGCTGAAGGAGCTGTTTAGAGCTGCCAGGGTGTCCCGCATGGGGTGGGAGGAGTTGTCCATCAGGGAGGATAGCTTAGCAACCATCCTCCTGTCTCCTACCACCTCCACCGTATCCAGTGGACACCCCAGCACACTGCTGGCCTTCCTGATGGGCTTGTTAAGTCTCTTCCTGTTGGCTGTCGAGATGCTGCTGCCCCAGCAGGCCACTCCAAAGAAGATGGCTGATGCCACCACTGAGTCAAAGAAGGTCCTCAGGAGTGCTCCCTGCACACCAAAAGACCTCAGACTCCTCAGCAGATAGTTTGCTCTGACCCTTCTTGTAAATAGCCTGTGTGTGATCAGTCCAGTCCAGTTTATTGTTTAGGTGAACACTCAGGTACTTATAGGATCTAACGATGTCAATGTCCGTTCCCTGGATGTTCACTGGTGTCGGAGGAGAGTGTTTACTCCGGCGGAAGTCCACCACCAGCTCCTTGGTTTTTCCAGAGTTGATCTGGAGGCAGTTCCGCTGGCGCCATGTTATGAAGTCCTGGTTCAGTTCTCTGTACTCCCTGTCATCACCGGCGGAAATGAGGCAGACGATTGCAGAGTCATCAGAGATGGTGAAAAGAGGTGGTGAAAAGTGCAATAAGCAGCAAAAAGACAGCAACAAACTTGACGAGTCTAGTTGCCATAGTGCACTTCAACAATTACAAATAAAAAGTAACAATAACACAATAAAACAGAAAATAAACAGAAATAGCTCAGAGGCGAGCAAGAGCTGCTGTGTAAAGGCAGCCACTTGCGCGGCGCCTCATAAAGTGACACCTTATGGTGAGCTTCGACCAGGTCATGCAATCAAACAAGGCCTGAATGTGCTGCAAATGTTCTTGCCATGAGTCACTTTACACTACTACCTGGTCTAAATACACAGTACACCCCTGCAGCCAAGAAACCAACCGGTTCATTAAGCGTTGGAACGTAGCACCTACATCCAGTAGGTGTTATAAGGATGCAATTTCTTGACCCGTGCCGCAGAGGAATTTGCCGATAACCTTGTAAGGAGTTAGGATTTACTGACGAACTGTGCTGACCCAACCTGGTCCACGCAATCCTCCATCCGAGGAAAGGGATAACTGTCTGGCTTGGTGACAGCATTCACTTTTCGGAAGTCTGGACAGCGTCTGAATGTTCCACCTAGAATATGAGGGTACTGCAATGCCGTGCTCCAACATGTACTTGACCTCTGCTTCCAACTGCTCACGTTTTTCAAGGAAAGATGTGTAAAAGCGTTTGCGGATAGGTGCAGAATCTCCCACCTCAATTTCATGCTCTAACAGCTGTGTCCCTGAAGGGACATCTGAGAAAAGATTGTCATATGACCTGATTGAAGTGCATAGTTCAACTATTCTATCTCCTGACAGATGGCCAAGTCAGGACTCAAGCTTACTCAGAGCCTCTGAATTTTTCAAACGGTCTTGTGTCATGCAGTTGGTGACATCAAGTTCATCGGTTTGACCACAGCTCCTGTGGAAGTAGGAGAAAACGAGGTTTCAGGATATTAATATGGCAAAGTTGGGTTGACCTTTTCCTATGTAGGGTGGAGATGACAATTCTGGTCTGACACTTGACGCACAACAGTATAACTCCCAGTCCTCCTGTAGGACCGCTAGAACCTGTACTGGTCTGAACAACTTACCTGGCAGCCAACAGCAACCAAGGTAACCCCTCTTCTCAATCATGATTTAACTCAGTGCAGTTGGACCGTAACAAGGATTTTAGAGTTTGATGGAACCTCTCAAGAGCCCCCAGGCATTGCGGATGATGCGCACTAGGTTGCATGTTTCACATGAAGTTATTTCAACACTTTCCCAAACTGTCAGGATTTAGGGGAGGAGTAGTAGGACCCAGACGCAGAGTTAAAAACAAGCTAATTTTAATTAAAAAAGTTCTTTAACAGACAAAACACAAGGAAGCTTACACAGGGGATTTAGAGGTGCAGAGACTCAGGACAGCATCATGGAACAACAAGAACAAACAATCCCACAAAGGGAAGCACCGAGTCTTATATACACACAGGGAAGGCAGGAGCAATTAAACACAGGTGTCACACATGAGGACTGGGGCAGACAATCACAGACAGGAAGTGAAGACAGAAACAACACACAAGGAACAGAGACTACAAAAATAAAACTGGAAAATGAAAACACTTCAACCATAAACAACAGGGATTTACTAAATAAACAAAACATTTTTATAATTAGGCTTTGAAATATAAACTAATGTGCCAGCTCGTGACAGAACCCCCCCCTCAAGGGCCGGATTCTAGACGGCCCAAAACCGTGAACCGACGGGAGGTAGGAACCGGAGGAGGGAATCCGGGACGTGAACAAAGTCTCGGGCGGACGGCACCGTGGCCGCTCAGGGGCTGAGCACAGAGGCTCGGGAAGACGCCACCCATCCGTGTGAACACAGCAGGACCGAACACAGAGCAGTGGGCAGCCATGCAGGGCGCCCGGGGAGCAGATTTTGGGGGAGTAAGGTGCCTTGCTCAGGGGCACTTAGACAGTGGGGTAGGGAGAGTCTTGTTGGACTTGTCCATATGTTGTTGTCCATATCCAGGTATGTTTGTTTTGTCACTCCGTGGAGTCGAACCAGAGACGTTCCAGTCTGATGTCCGTAATTTTCTGCCACTAGTCATTGGAAAACGATGGAAAGGAGCCGAAAACAGTTGCATATCCATTCCCTTCAACAGCACACAACTCCCTGTGTCCGTTTCAGAAGAAAATGGAAGAACAGACTCATAACAAAGGACTAGAAAGCACCCGTGTCCCTCAGTTTCTTAACCGGAACTTGTTTGCAATCTCCAGCAAAGACGCATAACCCTCATATAAATACGGTGCAGAACATGCAGAAACAGCCAGTTTTGGGGTAGTATGGAATTTTACAGCTGCCATTACCTTCTCTTGGTCAAACTGGTGGGCACTAGTTACTTGACGAATAGCGCTAAGCTTTTTGACAATGATCTTAAGTGCGCCATAGATCTTTGGTTTATCCCCCCTGCGTTCGGAAAAAAATGTCACTCAAAAGCCAATACTCCTCTTCTGCGGGAATGGCCAACCTGTGTTTAAGAGTGAATTTCCAAACAGCTGTGATGTGAAATTTGTACCCCAGTCTGCTTGTATTACCTTAGGAATGCCGAAAACAGACGGTGGGTGGTGTGTGTGTGTGACAACCCTGGAGATGTCCTGCTGTGGTGTTGTGCTTGTTTCAGGTTCCTGTAGGCGGAGTCAGACCCTAGTAATCAGCAGGGAAGTGGCACACTTGGGCTCACCAATATTTACCAGGGCTGCAGACTGGGCTCTGCCCTCTCTCTGCTCTCTTCCTAACCAGGTCTACCTCCACGTGGACATGGCTGCATGATGTTTGCGTGATTCTTATTTTTATACAAACACTAGAGACATCACTGACAGAACTGATTACTAAGTTTACTTCAAATTAGTTTTCTTTGTAAATTAATACTTCAACTGCTGCAATTTGTGACCTTCCTCCTTTCTTGTTACACAACAAGAGCCGATGTGTAACACTTTGAAAATCAGATTTCGACTGCTCACGTTTCCTGCTTGGCATTAAGTGGCACATGGCTGACGAGTCTCCGTGGTATTGGTCTCTCGCTCTATGCATCGTGTTTTTCATTGTGCCAAACTTCCAGCAGCTGGACCTAATAAATCCTGGGAAACCCCAGAGAGCTCAAGGTAGCTTAAATAATTGATCAGACTGAGCTGGCAGCCTGGCAGCCAGCTTGCCTAATATACAAGGAAATCACAATAAGATAGATAACACAATATGTCCATGTTTGCTTGTGTGTTTGTGCACAGGTTTCTGTGTATTCTTTATGAGGCGTTACCAAAAAATCAATAAGGCAGGTGGAGTTTTGTAATACAAAATTTAAAGCAGCATGCACGCATGAAAGCACATCCAACCACATACAAAGTAAAGCAAACCTACTCTTTCTCCCTGCCTTACAACGCTCACACACTGCCTCTCCGTACAGTGACTTTTCCCTCCCCTCACTTGACAGAAAACGAGTGAGTGAAAGCGAGGCAGTCCCTTAGAGGAGCTTGGACGTGTCAGTGTATTAGGCTGTGAGAGCTGCAGCACGCAGGCTATTTCATGTTTTAAAAGCTGTGCGTTACGTCTTGTCTATAAAGAAGAGAGTTAGGGCGTGCTTTAAATGGAATATACATCACATACATCTAGAACTTGTTAAGAGAATGTACATATAAGTCCCAGGGCTAAAGTGATATGTTATAGCAAGTCCATTTAGCTGAAAATACATTGTTGCACACTGGACACTGTAATTGTCCACTGGGCATTGGAGACCACCACGTGTTGAGCCTATAGGTGGAAGCCCACCATGATAACTCACATTAACTGTTCACTGCTCACCATTTAGTATGGGCAGGGTGGAGGGACTCTCGGAGCGTGGTGTGTGCAGATGATGAATCAATATATCGGGTGATAACATATGAAGGGGAGAAGATGTATGGAGAATGATGCTCCATTAGGGGCCAATGAGCAGGGTTTTTCCAATGGAGGAGGAATTGGGCAGTATTCATCAAGGTCCAGTGACAGATGGGTGTTCTGTACATAAGCCCCCTGAATCACCTTCTGCCTCTTTACTGCTCCCAAGAGCAAACTTCCTCAGTGATCCTTGTCGAAGTTGCACGGTTCAATATTATCGCTTAACTGATATAATTAAATGCTACATATTAGGAAATGTTTCCCACTTTTAGTGCTTGGTTACACCAAAAACAAATACTCTGCATGTCTTCAAGAAACTGTTATGCTCTTGGTGCAGCCTGTAGTAATCAGAAGAATAACTACATCCCCAAATTCAATAATCCAGCACAACTCTAGGGAGGAGGCTGCGTTAGATGGATTGGTAAATAAGCACAATAAGGCTGTCTCATTTTGGTTCAGCCTGTGTTCTCCATTTTGTAGGTCGGGCGCCCCTGAACTGGGACACAGCTTTTGACATCAAAGTCTGTCGTTCGCTTTCCGTTTCCCACCAACAGTCGGTGTTAGTTTCTTTGAGGCATGGCAATAATGGTTCCTGGACCAAGTAGCTATTACTGTAACCATGACAATGAATCTATTCAGACCTAAATGTAACAATTTAAACCAAAACAATGAAATTCGAACTTTGCATGTTAGAAAACTTGTTTCAGTGAGTGATTAGTAATGTTTGTGGAAAGCACTTCTGCCTACAGCAGGCTTCAGATCTGAGAATACTGATATCACTCTGGGGCGCAGTTTGTCATTTTATTTTTTATTTTGGACAATTCTTTAACTTCCATTATCTTAACCATTTGTTTTGGTTCTCTTACCCACACACTTTACCTTAACCACGCTTTGTTAAATACATAAACTTCACTACCTGTTGTCACCAGATGCAGATATTATATGGAGCAGACATTTTTCAAATTTGCATTGCATATAAAAAGTCAGTTGTACATTAGTACAATGGAAATTTGTAGCAACAGCAGATTTAAAATTATACTAATGTGAAGTGCATGTAATAGTAGTGTCTATATCTGCTGCAAGCTTTAAAACAATAAGATATAAAACACAAAGTGATGATAAAGCAGCTGGGATATTGCTCTTGAGGATATTGCCATTTGCTGAGTTACACTGGTCTTGTGCAGTTGAAATATGTGAACAACTGTGCAGTGTTCAGTTAGCTTGGTTGTGCCCACAGACACACAGATCCCAAATAGTCAGTCAGTATTTGTGTTTGGCAGTGCTCATTTGTCCTATAGCTCTGGGGAAGCAGCTGCTCTTATGCCTGTTTGTCCGTGATATGATGGACCTGAAGCGTCTACCACAGGGAAGTAGGTCAAACACATAATGTCCAGGGTGGGATGGGTCCAATATTGACATTTCTATGTGGCTATAGTGTTCCCTGGTAACACAATTAATCAAAAGCCATGAATTTGTTCCATCAGTTTGTGTCTCGCATCTGTCTTTTGTGCAGTGCTTTATTCTTCACCTGACTTTTCGTAAAATTGGATGATGGGACGATAGCTTTGTCTCTACTTGTTATTTCTCGCAGACGGGTTGGAATTGGTCGACGGCAAAATTTGCATTTTAAAGTTCACCAAGGATGGACTCTAACAGGAGCGCTCCTCGCTAATTTACTCCATGAATGGAAGGAATACAGGGACTGTAGTAATGAAATGATAAAAGTGCGATGCTTGGTGGTTATAATTATGTGTGCCAGTACTTTGCATTCTAGAACAGCTGATGATTCCTCAATCCAAGTGAGGCTATATAGGAAAAGCAAAGTAATTGGCAATTTATGAAGTTCCCTCAAACTCCACCTCACTCCCTCACACCTGTTGCAAGCAGCTGGCAGTGACTGATACAGTAAAGCAGTAGGCTGCAGGAGAAAAGCCAAATTGTCACCTTTTCTTGTTTATATCCTCCTTCCCACCAGGACGACCCATCAATAATTACGTGCAAACTCCCTCCGGCTCAAAGTCTTTCTCGCTCTCTCCTTTACCTCCGTCTCCGCTTTGATTCTCCCTCCTCTGCATGTCAACACAGTCAGGTCCCTTGGCACCGACAGAGCTATCCGCTGTCGCATCCTCCCTCCCTCTGCCCTGTCCCATTACAATGACAATAACAGATAAGAATATTTATTATGTTGGCTCACCACTCCCCGTTCCTCCAAACATCTCTCAGGGGAGCGGCTCCTCACTATCACCCTCAAAAGCCTCATTCAGTTAACAGGAAAAAAACACATCCACCCCTGGCCTTGATGCTTTCCTTTATCAGTGCAGTGAAAAGAGAGCCGGAGCATGAGGGCGTCTCATCTCGGCTGCTTCTTTTCTTCTCTCCCAACTCTCCCTCCCCAGTTTTAATTTTCATTTCTCTTTTCCTGCTCATTTCAGAAAAAGGGGGAAGGAAAAGAGGGAGGGAAGGGTGAGTAAATGAGAGTGGGACGCTGGCTTGTGATAACTGCCATGCAGAATGGACATCTCCCTTGTTTATTGGCTTTTGAAATTCAATCCATTGTCTGGGACGGGAAGTGATAAAGGGAGTGGAAATACAGACGCTCTTATCATGCCAGCTCAGTGAAAGGAACTTTTTTTCCCTCCTCCAGATGCCTCCGTTTGTTGTGGGGTACGTTTGTTGTGCGTGCATCGCCACATCCGAATAATGGTTTCTGAAAAATGCATTCATTCAGCTGATTATTTGGACCCGGCTATGCCACTTACCATTGTGTCGCGCCGTTGTGTGTAGTCATCACATTTAGAGGAGGCGCACAATTGAGAGTGGTCACACTTGTCTCATAGGCTTTTCCCTGGACGTGTCATATTTAAAGGTTGAAAATTCTCTTGCTCCCCGGATACTGAGCATGTAGAACAGTCTGTGAGTGTTGTGGTCGTTTTGTTTGACCACACTGACCTTTAAGCGCATTTATAGTCTTGGATTAAATAGCCGACTAATCGTGTCATTGAAGTCCTCTGTGGTGTCAGTCCACTTTCAGTGTGACTTGAAGAGACAGCACATTTTTATCAGGGCAGTTTGATATCAAGTTTACCGGTTGTTCGCTGTTCGTAAGTAATTTGAGTTTCAGTCTGACAAATCAGAAATTAACAATATCACAGAGTAAAATATGACAAATTTGTGCTATCAAACCTAACAAGTGAAAAGTTTCGTGAAGCGTTGTGATTATTAGCTTGTGCTAAAATATACCTAAACCAGGTTTACCGTAAGTTGTGTCTGGCTTTGACACGTGCCTGTTAGCGTTTACCTTTGCTGGCTATATGCAGGTTACTAGCACATGTCTAACAGACGATAATGTCTTATGAGACTTTATGATTTTTTTTTAATTAAAAACAAGAATGGTCACACTTTTGTTTAGATACTGATTGTTGAAAGTTGCGGTGTGGTCTATTCTGAATGGTATTGTTCTTCATTATCTGATATTTCACCAGATGGACAGATTTTACAACTGTCAAACAGAAATGGTTAAGCAGCTGATGGTAAAGGGCCCTAGCTTAAAAAGTCTCTCATTCTAAAGATCTATACAGAGCTGGGACAATCTGCTTTTCCTAACTGTTTTCCACACAATTGGAAATTACCTCAAGTTGTCTTCATCGATACTGTTGAGCATAGAAATACTTGACAATACTATTGATTGTTACAGTTGTTGCCTTTAATTTTGAGTTATTTTATTCATTTATAGTCTCATTATGTATTATGTTAATGCTGTTTGAATTTAGATTTATCGTATTCCCTCTATTCTTGTTTTGCTCTACCTCGGCACCATTGAAAATGACGGGTTTACCTCAATGTGTCCACTTTCGGTCTTTGTTTCTCATTTAGTTGCTGCATAAGAAACTTTTTCCATAATCACAATTTGTCAAACCTAACAACATCAACAATAACAATGTTATCGAATCAAGAAACATAGCTGGTTGATTTACAAGGGTAATTGTATTCTCCCTTTTACTCATACAAAGTTTAACACTTTTCAAGAAAAGTTGTTTCTTCATCCTTCATCATCTCTCAAGAAGTTGTCACGACAATCCAACGGACTGAGTCCGTTGGCTGTGGCTGTTTCCTCTCCTTGCTGAATGTAGTGGCTGTTAGAGACCGGCTCCTTCACCTGCTGCCAACAGTAAAATAATCTTCCATCCTGCGGCCACCAACTCCTCTTACGAAGACAAATCGATTGTTGAAGTGTTTGCACACAGTCTAACAGAGGCAGAAGGACATATGGGTATAGAGTGGACTCTTTAAGAGATGACAGATGCTGTCATGTTCATGAAATAATGCATAGCTTTCCTCACATTTTTATATTATGATTGGTTTATTTATTTTTTATATTATTAGTGCTGATAACTCCCTCCTTGCAACAAGAAAAGACACATTCAGTTGAAGAAGTGGAACTTTTTGCATGATTCAATTGAATTATATTGCATTCAGACAGGTTTTAATGTAATAGTACTAAATATTAAATATTGAAAGCACAATTGTGCTGCCTGTTCACAACATCCATAAAGTATATCTGTGAAGTTAAATGATGCTGTTAATATTTAACCACTCACCTGCAGGGATTAAAGACAGAAGCAGAATACACAGAACAATATTCAGGAATACTTGTTAAGTAGGCTCTCTAAGAACTGTGTATTATATCAGGAAGAACATTCAGTTTGGCGCTACACGTTGAAAGAAAGAGTGTTAACTACACAACCAAAAAAGACGATCACAGAGAGAGCCCCACACTGGATTTAAAATACCACCAGAGGCTTAGCTCCATTACCCAGCAGCCTCCTGTGCTTCTTTTAGAAGACAACAGCGGAATCATGTTTTCACTTCCCGATGGATTTCGTCCAACTGATGAGAAGGTTGTAATGCTTAGCACTGATCCATAATTTAACATTTAGTGTTGATGTGTTGGCTCAGCTACATGGTCCCAGAAAAGATGAACGACTGCACTCGAGTCAGTATCAATTTGTTTGTGAATAATTGAATTCCTGTATTTGTTTACCTGTTATTTCTTCAGATAAATAACCTTAAACAAGGAAGTGAAGACCGAACTGTTGTCTTTTCCTTTGCCACAGTGAAGCGAGTTGCGGTTGCATTAAGCCTCCCTCCTCTCTACCTGCTATTCCCTCCCTGTCTGCTGTGGGGCTCTGTCGCACAGGAAATCACACTGTGGTTACTCTCCCTCTCCTTTTCACCTTCCCTCCCTCGCACCTTTCCCCTCTCTCTCTCTCTCTCTCTCTCTCTTCTCCACTCCCCATTTCCTTTGTCATCCATCCCCACTGATCCTTTCTCGGCCAACGGGGACACTTTTAGCTTCTTTTTCTTCATGAGAGTCCTTGACATGTCACACTGCTCAAAGATCCGACCGACTGGACGTCCGACTGTGAAATATGATATGTGGTGGCATTGCTGTGAAACACTTTCAAGCTTTAATTCATCTTCAACTGTGTTTTCAGATGCTTTTACAGCTGAAATAAATAATACAGTGGCAGCAGGCATAAAGTGAGGCTCTTGTCTTACATATGAATTATAATCATTTTAATTAATTAATAAATTATATCGCTTTAACACTCCAAACAACACATATTAATATAAAACTGTATATTGAAGTGTTGAGGAGCTCTTTAATTCTATGGTTAAGAGGAGACTAGCACCAGACTCCCTTGACACTCTTTTGTGGGCACAAGGTGTAACTACTATAGAAAATGGTAGTGTTAAGAAGACTTAAGTATTAATTACTCTATTAAGTACATAGGATTCACTGTCTATATCGGGTCAGCCTCTTGTACTAAAAGCAGGCTGTGGAATTAACTGAGGGCTGCATTAATCCCCTCTTATTTTCCACATCAGCACTGGCGCATCTGAAAAACATGATCCATTCAGGCATTAATTACATAAAGTTCAGCGATGTGTGAGTCTGTGTTTGTGTGTATGTACGTGTGTGTGTGTGCGGAAGGCCATTTGTTTTCGAGACGACATCAGCGGTGAAACACATTAATCAATTAGTCTTAGGTGATAAACACACGAAGCGCACCGTCACGTTTCACATGGGATTCCCGGGTTTCAAGGTTGCTGGTGTCCACTGACAAGCGCATACTTTGTGTACACACACACACACACACACACACACACACACACACACACACACACACACACACACACTCTGTAGTGTACACCCACAGACATGCACACACAAATCTAATTAAAACCAGTGTTGTGAATAGATCAGATTCCATTTCAGTGTGGTCAACAGTCTTTCATGGATAAGTAATGAGCTGCTGCTGATGGAGGGAGAGAACTTCAACCCTTTAAGTCCAAATTCTGCTGCAGCAAATCTCCTCCAGGAGTTACTATGGTGATTGGTACTGTATCGCTCGATGGCAGGAGTGAGTGTAACTGTAATGAAGTGACCACAGATAAAGGTGGTGGGATACATTAACATTCGAATGAACATTAATGAGATAGATGACAGAGTAGGATTTTTTTAGAAGGTTTTAGAAATACTGTAAGTTATTTATTTGATGATCGTCTATATAGACTCTATAGATTTATTATTCAATATAGAATTGTTATTATAGAATTGTTAATATACGTAATTTATTATTTCAAAATGGCTGAGAAGATTTTTTTCTCCAGTAGGGTTAGGGTTAGGGTTATTATTAGTGTATTATTAGTATGTTTTAGGAATATTAGCTATTGACTCAAGCCAGAAAAAAAGGATTTAAAGCAGTCTCAATTGTTTGCCAATGTTTTTTTTAAGTTAATGTTATTGAGATGAAATGAAAATGATGACCATGTTCAAATGGCAATATGAGTTATTTGAATATACAGTTAGTTCTTTGTCAGTGTGTAATTTTAAATATTTAAGTTTAACTATTGGTTAATTATTTGACGCAGTACTTTTCCGGTACTGAGACTATTATATAAGTTCTATGTATCAGTGCAAAGTTGGCTATGTTTCAGGATCTTAAACTTATGGTTAGGGTCAGATATGCGGAGAAATGGTTAATTGGGAATTTATACTTTGTGCTTGGACTGGATTTATCTATGACCCGGTCAGTCCAACCTTTATCACAAGAGGCACTTTGACTAAAGAACAGGTAAAAATAATAAATCTAATGATCCGGGTTCAGGGTCCTGGTTCTCTGTCACGCTGTCAGGGTTTACAGGCTCTCTTGTTTATAACAGGGCCATCTTTGATGTTACTGGTAACACCTGCGAACAGTCAGATCGAGCAACGTGAGTGAACACATCTGTGTGCGTGGACTGTGGGAGACCAGGGGCTTCAGGGTGAGGGTGACATTGGAGGAAGAGGTCTCACAATAGAAGTAAAGTGACACATGACCCCTCTGTGTCACTGTGGAGAGAGATTCTGCACTCGGACTTTATATATCACAGGTGTCTGTTTGTCAAAAGTGAAGAAAGATAGGTCTATAAAATGAAGGAAAGTGGAGAAGAGTGAGTGTGGCCCATTAGGGGAAGAAAAGCATTTTGTTATTCGTCTTAGTGACCCTGGGGATGGACCCTGCCTTGACTGATTTTGCCGAGCTATCAACATCAGAGCAGATGGAAAATAAAAGAATAAAGCAGGACCATCTCCTCCTGTCTGACTGTCTGTTTGTCTGTGAGTAGAGATAAAAATGTGACTTTGGAATGTGTGTGTGTGCACAGTGCTTCTTCCTTTAACATATTTCCCTCTCTGTGCCTCTCGGAGCAGCAGGGCCACTTTGATCAGAGTGTTATCTGCACTGCTGCGGCCTAATCCGTGTATTTGCTCCGAGTCTTAGCTGGATCACCGCGCTCGAATCAAAGCACTACAGAGTCAGACCAGGAGAGGACAGAGACATGCGGGAACACACACTTTCAAAAGCTCACGGCCCTATACTGTATGCACACACGCTCTCCAGCCCGCCTTTCAAAAAATCCACCGAGGCCCACAGACCGTGGCATGTGGACTCTTTTGCTTTGATCGCACAAGTTCAACTATCAACAGACAACTTTAAATTCAAAACAGGAAAACACCGGGAAAATCAGTCATTCAATGAAAGTTGCATTATACATAAAAGTACACAAATGATCTAACTTCTATTTGAGCAAAAAAAATAGCTTTAAATTAATACATAATTAAATCCTTAAGACCTCTTAAAATGAGTCTGATTGAAGAGACATTAAAAAAAATGTGTCATCTACCCCAGATTGCAATGTAGTGCTTATTACAACCCAACTGCCGATACATTATAACACAATCAAAAGAGGATTTTGTGTCGCTCCTCACACTTAACAGCTCCCAACAATTTCTTCTCGGACTGTATAATAAAAAATATCTAAACGCTGCCATCTTGTGCCAGACGTCATTTGGAGCCAATGTCTGCACAGTGCTGTTCAGGGGATGAAGTTGCGGAATCGAGATCCTGCTGATACACGTGCTCGACCAATCGTGAGTTAGTCTCAGCTGTCAATCATGATGTTTCTAATCAAAACCAATTGTATCACTTGAACAAACATCAGTGTGATAACAAGAACCTATAATGACAGAAACCATCTCCGAGAATTTTTTTTCCCAAGTGTATTTTAGTGTGGCCCATTTTCCATCCACTAACATGGATGAGGTGGGGTTTATGACATACTGTAGCCTGCCATGATTTGGCTTCACTTTCTAGGGGGGGGGGCATCATGTTTTCCATCTTTATTTTAAGTCTATGTTTTCTACCATTAGTGACACTCGTGATTAAACCAGCAGGGAGGCTGATTATCTGGAGCCTTACAAAAATTAATTTGTATCACTGGAAAAAACTCTGTTTGTGTAGTCCTCTTCTACAACCTTGAATTAACTCCAGCAAATTCCCTCCTCTGACCTTTGATAATAGTTGAACACAGGCACACAGAAAGAAACTAAACAGAAAACCAAGGGTACCGTTTTTTTTCCAAATGATAAATTAAAGAGCATCGACTAAAACAAACTCATTTAGCAAATAGCCTATAAATGCTGTGGAAGTGTGGAAGCTCAGATTATTATATCAAACACTGACTGCAAATCATTTCTGGAATGCCCTCTATTTAGTAGATAATCCCATACCCTTCTGTGTGACCTCCCAGAGGAATCAATGTTCACAGGGAGATAGAAAAGCAAACCAGAGAGGGAGAAAGCAGAGCGAGTGAGATAATGAAATAACTTATGGAGATGTGCCTCCCTCTCTGGGAGACACTGAGTCAGAGAGGTATGTAGAGAGTGTGGTAATTGCTTTGTGCTCATACTACCTTGAGTTCAGGTCGGACCGAGGGCAAGGGATGTTTTATAAGTCCTCCTCCTGTTGTACACAGGTTAGTGAAAATGTAGACAGGATGGAGGCCATTACTTCCACGACGCAACGGTGGAGTTAGAGATTTTCTGCTTCACTTAAATATTCAATTTGTGTCCGAGGCTTGATCTAATTACCAGTTTAATCTTATGTGGTCCTGCTCCTGCTGCCCCCCCTCACAGGAAATCTGGTCAACTGACAAAGTTGCTTTCTTGCCCTAGGCCGCGGTGCTATCCCGCGGTGTATCGTCATTGCATATTAACACCTGATAGTAATAACATATGAAACTATATGATCTTGCAGACCTGAGAGTCTTACAGGCAGATGCATGGGACCACAATATTAAATGCATCAGACTATTATCAGGTAAAAATAAACTTTTAATCTTAAATTTTACCGGATAAGGGACATAGGAATGAAATGTGATGAAGAATTAATCTTGTTAGCTATGGTAACCTCAACCGAAGCAATAACAACCATGAAAGTGGGGTATTTTGGCAGTTGTGTATATGTCTGTATGTCTTTCTTTCTCTGTTGACAGACTTTAGTCAGTGTGATAGCATCACAGCCGTGCAGATACTGTCACAACATCCTAACTGTGTAGTAACGATGCAATTCCCATTTTCAATCATTTCCAGCACCAGTAGGGAAGATCCCCAGACCACAATGGTCACAATGCCTGTCAATAACTTAGTAATGGCTACTGAGTAGATCAATATGTTAGTGGGTGCAATCAAATCAGAATATTGTCTCTGGTCTTTTAAAGGTTTGCATGCTGTTCAGGGGATGAAGTTGCGGAATCGAGATGCTCTCCCCATGTCTTTCTCCAGGTACTCTAGCTTCCTTCCACAGTCCGGAGACATGCCGATTGGGGTTTGGTTAATTTAATTCAATTGACTCAAAATGGAGAATCAGCGTGAGTGTGAATTTTTTCTTGTCTCGGTATGTTGGCCCTGTTATATCATGGTGTACCCCGCCTCTCGCCCATCTCAGAAGATAAATTATGTAATAGATGGATGGATAGATTTGGACAGTAGAGCTATATGGCCCAGTAAGCCTTTCACACGTAATATTTGTTTGGGTGATCATTCAACTTTTGGTCTTTTGACAATTAGAAAAATATAGAGGCCAGAATTATATCCGCATATGTTTAGGTGCAGGTTAAAGACTGTGGTTATAGTTAAAAGTTAAAACAATGTAAAATGTTGGTAGGAAACTTGTTGCAGGCAAACATCACTTTTATCAAAGTCTCATGCTTTGTCCTCCATAATGTTCCTTCTTCCTTGGACAGACATGAGTCAAACTTCACATCGATATAAGAGAAAAGTAAACATACGTCATTTTAGAAACAAGTGAAAATCCGATCAGTGCTGGGATTTTTCTGCTGGAGACAATTACACAACTAATTTTGAATCAATACAGCGATTAAATACTGATAGAGATTCCAGTCACACCTGTTGGTGGAAATCCCAAGTTCCCGGTAACGATGAGGCAAACTTTGATGCTGAGCTTTCTGATCCTCGTGAGACTTCCATGTTAATAAATGAGATCTCCTGCAAAGCAATACTGCTTTAACCCTATGTATTATGTATGAGGCAAAGGAGACTGGCACTAAAAAGGAGGAATCATCTAGGCACACATAAGTGCCAGAATCCAATCTCAGCTCCATTAGTGCAGGACAAATCCTATACAGTGAGAAGGGGTCTCCATATGTTTCCATGAGGGAGCTCAGGAAGCCATTATGGAAATGAAAGGGGACAAATCACACGATACAGATCACTGGGTAAAGCGGGAACAAAATCATGGTGCAGTATACTTTGGACGGGTGGACTCAACAAAAGTAGGCAGGAAATGTGCACGGCTCCGTCTGCAGACTTCTAATAAACTCTCACAGGGAGGACGACAGACTGCCAATTCCATTCGTTCCCATTTGTGTCAGCTTGTATTTACAAATGACGATATTTTGTTGTCTCGCAGATCAGAGATTACAACTCCTTCCTTACTTTTTTATATAGTGCCGGCATCTTCCAGATGACAGACTAAGGTTTAGCACCGCCGCATCTTATTTGATCATGTGTCAACACATTATCTCCAACTCTCCATCTTGGCACGGCTCAGAACTCATTCTAAGTGCGCGCCGAGTCACAACTACTGCGAAAGGTTATGGCGGAAGACAATTTGTCTGTGTTTTCAAATGAGTTAGCATCCCCTCCGAGCGTATGCTCCATCACTGTAGATACAGATCCTTACAAACAATCTCCCAAATGCTAATTGAGGTAATTAACGCCATAGCATCCAGAGGAAACAGGTGCAGGTGGCAGGCATTATTCATGTCCCCTTGCCCTTGGAGGTAACCCTCTCAATCTACCGAGGTAAACAAGACAGACAAGGGTGCAGCTTTCACTGTTTTCTTTGTTAAGGTGAGCACACAAGAAGCTGCATTTCCCATTGGTGTTGGAGAGTCATTGTCAGTGTGTATGGCGACAACAGATAAGTAATCTCCCCAACTCAATGCCAATATCCTTTGAAATACACACATTTCCCCTCAGGTCGATGTGCAGTAACTTAATTTAACATTTATGTCGACTTTTCCGAGTGGAATGTATTTTGTGTGGTTGCTACACCGACGCTATGACAGGCCTTTAAATATGTGAGCCAGCAGGCACATTCAGCCCCCGATGAAACTGAATTACAACATACAAAAAATGACAAGTCGCTTCTTAAAGAGTCAAAATACTTTGCTGGGAAAAGTTGTTTTCATGGTCTTCATTCTCCCCAACCCTCCCCTCCCCTGTCCTGAATGTCCTTCACTTTGTCAGGGCTTTTCTTTTTTTCTATTTAGGAAATGCAAATGCCTTCGTCCAAAATGTCAGCATTTGGTGGTGATGGCGGCGGGGGTCTGACATCATTACAGAGGCCTTGTTTATATCAAACAGTGATTAGATTAATACTCATTAGAGAATATTTGTGTCTGCACCTATCCTGTCTGCCCCCCCTCAAGCAACCAGGCAACAGGAACCATGGCAATTAAAAATGCGATACTGTCATCCTCCATCACCCCGCTGATGTGTCGGCCCCGGAAGAAAACACACATACACCCTATATGAGGAGCAGAATAAAAGTAAACTCCCTCATCAAAGATATTGAGCATTATCTTTTAAAATGTCACAGCTTTAAGCCAAACAATTTAAGTATGTGACTGCTTTGCAATAAAATATATATGAATTCAGGTTTTAATATCCCTTTTATTACCAAATTTACTTGAAAAAGTTAACACGCTACCACCAAAGATGGGCAGCCCTGTGCCACCAGCGACCTTTTGTAAGTGGGATTCTAATCTTTGATGAACTAATCCCCTAAACCACCACATTTTCTACCATTTCGAAACATCCCCAATCCTCTCCTGCCTCTTGGCTGTCTCACACACACACTGTTTGAACCGCCGGCTGAGACGGCCGCCTCTGCCAGCAGTCCACACGGCTGGGGACCATTGCGCTTCTCTGACACGGTTTAACCGGCCACCTGCACCAGCGAATCAAACGGCTCGAGGCAACCTGCGTCTCGGCTGTCAGTAAACTCCAGCGTCCAGAAGCCCTCTGCTCCATACAATCTTTCTGTCGCTGAAGTGTGTGTGCTGCTACTGGTGGCGAAGCTCGTAGAAACAAAAGCTTTAGCAAACTAATTGCTATGTTTCGTGTGTGTTTTGTGTTTGTGCTGTTTGTGTGTCTGTGAGGGCAGCACTGTGTTCTAAAGGCATTATTTATATCTCTAGGGAGAGAGACCACAGCCAAAACTTAGGGTTGAAGTGACACTTTAGATACCAAAAATATGAAATTTTAACATACTGCATTGCCATAAGAAATGGCTTATATGATAATTGTGCCTGTTTCAGTATCATCAGCTCAGTGTGGTCGGTAGTAATAGAGAATTCATCAAACATTTCCTTTCCCTGCCAGTCTCTTAATGCAAGGAGTTTTTCTTCCTTGGCGTGAAGAGGCTTTTCATTTCCTGCATTCACACCCTTCCCCCAAATCCATGTCACTCTAATTTCAACTAAGATTTAAAAATGGAAGCTAATTTAAATTTTGTCACAGTTCCCTTTTTGCTCCTGGGCTGTTTGCTTTTCCCCCCAAATTTTGCTGTTGTTGGATTGTCACAGTGAAATGCCAGGAAAATAAATGAGATACAGTTTTAAAACACACAGTTTTGTTAGGATTAAATCTTTGCGCAGAGTAGACGGTGAATGCCACTGCAGCCTGCATGTCAAGTTCACTGTGTACCCTGAAAAAAAGTACCTAAATTATGTAAATGCATGCATGCTCTGTATGTGCATTTGATCCTCATTATGTCCTGTTTTCCATCTCCCGAGACACTTGTGAAAAATAATGATCTTGATGACCGCAGCATAATTAGGGCTAGGAAAGTCACTCTGCGACGCCATTGCTAACACTATCATTATAATTGAATATATTCAAGGCACTTTTTGAATCATTTTAGCTGGTGTTTGGTGCTCCATTAGCTATGGGTTAGGATCATTAGGATAAAAAGAGGTCACTTTAACATGCCCGTGTTCTCAGTGTTTGGCCTGAAGGGACGAACTTCAGAGAATTGTCACACACTCAAAGACGAAGGGAAACTTTGTGCTCGGTCTGAGGCGACTTTAATTATGACTGTCGTAAAGCCCCCCTTCCCACCGCTTCAGAGGAGAGCAAACTCTGATCTCATCTGTCTGGAAAGAGCTTCCTCAGATGTTTGTCATGAGATGGCTGCTGGCTGCTGCCGCCGTCTGTTAGCGTGCAGATCAGCCGCTCTCTGTCCGTCTCCCTCTCTGTCTGTCAGTCTCCCCCTCTCCGCCTAATTATCCAAGGTGCCAGCATCTCTGCCGTGCGTTTCCCTCCATTTTCCACGTCTCCTCCCCTCTCTCTTCACTCCTTCCCTCCTCCGCAAAACTTCTGAGAGATCCAAGCTGGAGGAAAACTGGAGGTGCTGTAGTGAGAGGGGTTTGAGGACAGTAGATACAGTAAGGCAAGAGAAGGAAGTGGTTTATTCTACGGGGAAATAACACTTTCAATGTAAATAAGATTTCAGAAACTTAACTTTAAACCCATGTAAAAATGCCCTAAGAGTACATTGCTTAAAATGCTGATGGTAATGAGAAATTACTTTTTGCTTTCAACAGAGGTTATTGTGAAGTCATTTTGTTCAACAGCTTAGTTTATAAGTGCATTGAAGTTTTTATTGTCGTAACACGGTGCAGTGCTGCCATTAGTGCCTCTTGGATCAATATACTCTTAACACACTGTCCATATTCACCTGAGTGCAGGGGGACTTAAGAGACGTGTTAGTGAGGTGAAAACCACCAAAACGACACTTGTGACCAAGTGCATGTCTTTTTTTTATCTAACATCAAATCCTCCACAAAATTGGCTCGGTCAAAATGATATCAGAGAGTGACCTCTAATGAGGCGATTCCAGACCCATGAATAATTAAAAGAGAGCCTCACATGAGCAGGGGTTTCCAGAAATACATGTCAGCTAAGAGCTATCTTTAATGTGATTCTGGGGTTGAACCGCAGCTCGGATGTTTCATCAAAAGCGTTGTTTCCTCTCACTTGCTGAGAGTCTTAAGGCAGTGGTTCCCTCTTTTCCAAGAGTGAATTAGGTTGAAAGTCAGGGAGGCTCAGGTTGTTGTCAATAGTAATTAGAGCTGGCCACTGGCCCTGGGTTAGGACCTGTCCCACTCTGCTGTCAGGCTCAATACAGAGTGGACGCATGTGTCCATATTCCTCTGCAGCTCAAAACTGTCACAGCTCCTGGTAAAAGAAGAATGTCTTCTGTAGCCGGGCTCCTGGTCAAACAATCTAATAATAAAGTGCTTGGTTGTTCCTTCAGCGTTAGGAAAATATTGAAAATGTAAAGGTGATTTTTTTCTTTATTTTAACCTTTACTTCTTCCTCTGTGACATTTATGCAGAACTGTGTCTGATACACACAATTAAGGCAAATGTGAGAGGCAGCCAGACTATTTTTAAAGGAACATAAACACAAAACAACCAAATGACGAAAACACATTAACGTTGTCATGCTCGTGGCATGACTCCAGGGACGGCAGGGATGGTCACTGTTGTCCACACTGAAATAGCTCAACAACTACAGAGAGCATAATTGCCTTAATTATTTGTACAGACATTTTCTGTCCCTGAGGAATAATAGGAAAGGTTGGTGATCATTCGGTGAAGAGAAAATTCAACAACTGTGAGTGATTGCCCTGCACTTGTGATAACTTCAGTTCCTGATAAAGTAAGAGTGTAGACGGGGAAGTTTAGAGGGCAAATGTGAACTGGACTTGTCTTATCAGACATGCAGACTTTCGGCAGTGATAGGGGTTTTGGTACCAGCTCTGAGGTGGGTCTACTGGGCATAATATGACCTTCCTCCTGCTCCAGCTGATATAATTGGCTTTGGGTTGGAGGATGAACTGGCAAACAGTTTTCTTCAAGCTCTTTTTTTCACCGCCTCGTGTCCTTCCCCTTCCCCTTCCCTTTTCTCCTGCCCCCTTTTCTCCTCCACTTCTTTCCTCTGAATTGCCGCCAAGCTCTGTTTGGCTCAGTAATTAGGAGCCAAGGCGTGCTTTCACGACTCCATTATGAAAACAGCAAACGGTCCAGTGGTTTATTGATAAAGCATTACACTCTGCTGCAATACTGTATGGAGATGTACAGGGGAGCCCGCAGCCTTTTCAGGTGGACCACAGCACATGCTCCCCCATCGCCAGATGAAGTATCATAATTCTGTAACGGCCCAATCACACACCCCATATAATACAGGACTGAAATGTTGGAATACAGCGCGGCTGCTGTTTTAGTGAAACTAATGCACAGAAAACAACAGCAACAACAACATGAGCTGCGGCATGCTCTGTTAAATAGAGAAAATGACCACACGAAAAAAATAAATAAAGCCAATAATCGGCAGGAGACAGTTGAGGAGGTAATTTTGCTCCACGATATGCGAGGACAGCTATTTAAATGTGTTGTTGGCGCTCCAATCAGGTTTCCCAGGGCGCCGTGATATTTAAAAGTGACACGGGTGACCCTCCACATTTGCAAGGTGTCATCATGCATCAATCGGCAAGGTGTATATCAAAGCTGCCCGTAATGGTGTGTGCATTGGGATTTATATTTCCAATTAAATCTGCAAATTATATGATTATCTGCCGCACCGTGATGAGGCCACTCTGGAAGCGGATTGCACTGTTCATTTTGTTTTCCTGCGAAGATAATAGCACCAGTGGCAAAACCTGTATGTGCGTCGAGAATATTAATGTCTTTGGCCTTGTCCTACACCTACAGTGTGTTCATGGGCTCTCACACACACACAAGCTCACACACAGGAGAAACATAAGCTATCACGCTTGTGCAGCAACACTGACATTCTCTTGCGATGCAGCACAGTATTTTCTTTTTCTATTTTTCTGTCAATTAACTTTGTAGAGGGGCAGTAACTATGTAAGCCCTCACTAGTTGAGATCCAGCACCTGCCGCAGACTCAAATTGCCTGTGAAAACGATATCAGGCCGACGATCTGCCTGATAAACCTGCGAGTCGATCTGTCAGGCACACGGAGCACCGGGGTCTCTCTGATGGCTGATACAGGTCTCAGAAACAATCGCATGCATGTAAACACATACACAAAAAACACACACACACACACACTCACTGAAACACCAGCACTCATTGGATGTGAATTATTGATTCGAACATGTCAGCAAAGAGACAGCACAGATCGCCACTGTGGGAAAAGGAAGCATATTTGGCTGTGCTTGACTGCAGAGAGCGTGTTCACTGGAAAGTTTCAACTTTCTGAATGTTTACAGAGCGACGCCTAACAATGCCCTCAGACAAGAGGAGCTGCGAGAGTTGAAGGATGCTCGGTGAGTTGTACAATCACCGAGGAGGAAGGATACTGAATGACGGAGGAGATTGAGAGCGATGGGGGAAAAAAAGAGAGGGAAGAAATGTAAGCAAGAGAGGAAGGAGGAAAGTGGGAAGGAGAGAGAGAGGGAAAACTTTTCCTCACAGGCTATTTGTATATGCGTCTCTGGGGTGCCATTTTAGCTTCCAATATTTTATCCTGAGTAAAATGCTGTGGGAGTTTTAACTGAGTTGCCATAGCCGCCCCCCCCCCCCCCCTTTATTACTCCTCAGCATTGCACCATAAGAGAGGAAACAGTTATGGCTATAATTTGGTAAGGCTGAAAAATGCTCTAAAAGCAAATCTTACTGCTTTCAAGATGCACTTTCCATTGGACTATTTCATTCCAAAACGCAGCACTGGCTATATAAACATATTCATAGCAATTGAAGGCTGGGCCGAGAGTGAACCTTGTTCTAACATCAGGAGACGAGACCGCGAATAATGACCTTGTTTTGGGGGGGGGATTGATTTTTCTGTGTCTGAAATATTGAAAGCTGTATTCTGGTTGCAAGAACTTTGAAATATGCATTGAACTATTTTTGAAATACATGTTTTTATTAAAATGATAACCTACTATCCAGTCTCTAATGTCTCAGATGAAAACTTAATGTATTGATTAAAAATAGCTCGGAGTGGATCACAAATCTTAAAGTTGAGCCCTAAATGTTTCCATAAACTAGTTAAAACTACTTGGTCGCTTGTGGATTAAGCCTTGAACACAATTTTATTAAGTTTTTAACAATCTTTTTTCACTCTTGTAAATTATCCTTGTTTTGGTCCCATTTATCAAGGACCAAAACTCCAGAAATGAAAAATAAATACCTGAACAGATAAATGTAGAAACACATAAATTGCCTATTTCATGACCAATCTGTATGTATTTCATTTATCTATACAGGTAACAATTTTTGGCCTTTGACAATGCCTATTTATTCATATATTATTGAGTCGTTTATACATTTTTTGTTTTCCTCCTCCATACCTGTCTGAATAATCCTTAGGGAAATATCAGGCTTTTTAGCAGCTAAATGCTCCACCATGTTCACCAGCCAACATTGTGTGTCTGCTGTGTGGGGCTGACCCGGTCGAGCACAATAGGTTTTAAGAGTCAATTTTGCTGCAGAACCTGCAAAGAACAGTGAGAATGTGATTAGAATCAGTGAAGTTTCAGGCCCCTCAAAACACAATTAAAACAATTGGCTGAAAGATGCACAAAACTCTCGTTCAGAAGAAACAGAATTGATTTCATGATCGTTCTGAACAAGTTTTTCATTTCATCCGTCGTTATTATATAAATATTGATTTGTGCAAATTAAATCTGATCAGCCAGACACAACAATGCTGACACGGCTCTCCTACTGTACTTAGTTGAAGTTCAGGACATGTCCGTTTGCTGCTGTCTCCGTTTCACCGAGTCAAGACACCTCAGCAGCAGCACAGTAAACACAGAGATGCACACAGCATCCAAAGAGGTGTGTGGAAGTCTTGCTTATTATCTGTTGAGGTGAAAAGCCTCATTCTGAACTTTTTTTGAGGGGGGGGGGGCATCTCCACATACCTATTGTTTATGCAACAGAGGTGATTTATCAAGCAGAAGATTTGAATGCGCAAGTGACTAAATGAGCGAATGGAGGAGAGAAACAGCTTGCCATCCTTCATGATGATAATCTCCTCCGTGCTAATGCACATCTCAATATCCCGGGCAACACGAGTGAGATTGTAGTTTCTGACAAGTATGGATTGCATAACAGCAGCTGGCTAATCCTCACCCTACAGGCGCGCGAGCATATCTCCCCTCTAATTAGATTTATTTGCTGCTTTCATGGGACCCGTCTTTACCATTACCATTAGGTTCTCTGGTGAAAGATGTCATTAAAATTCTCTCCCAGGTTTAGTGGATTTCTACCGATTTCCATGGACACGAACGAAGGATGAGTGAGTTGGGGGGGTGGGGCCGGCCTTTGGTGCCCGTTGTTCACGCTTCACTTTTGTGCTTGTGTTGCACTTCACGGTGGACGCAACAGTGTGTTGCTAGTCTGGGACCACTGTAATAATAGTGTTGTTGGTTGTGTAAGTGTTACATGTTTTTCATTGTTCTGGCTCTGCTCCAACTCACTGGATTTGAAATGAAACAATGAAATGGCTCTAAGGTTAAAGTGCTGACTTTCAGCTTTAAAGGTGTCAGACTGGAAGAACAATTTAGGATTTGTAGCCCTTTTTTTTTTGTTTTTTACCTTTAGGGGATTATGTATAAAAAAAGAGCTTCCATTTCTATATGGCTCATAAAACGTGGGTGTAAACACAATCCAATGAAAGCTGAAAGTCAACACTTTTACCTCACAGTCAATGCTTCACTTCATATCCAATGTGCTGGTGTTCAGAGCCAATACAATACGGCTCTAACCCTCACACACCGCTCTGTGTGCTATCATTATTTCATCCTGACTAAATGGAGTTATGGAACAAATTGGAGTTTACTGTACGATACAGCAGTTTATTGGCACCATGGGAGAGGAAGTTACTTTCCAAGGTCAACACACTTAGAGAGAAAATTAAGAGTCCAAGGTACAAAGCACAATAAGAGAGCCATTATCCTCACACACTGCGATGAGAGACAAGACCTTGTAGCTTTCATTTCTAACATATTAGACCCAGCAGATAGAGTTATTGTTACTTAAATTCATCTGCACAAATTAGTTTTAAATTTGTCTCATTTAAGTAAAAAGTTGTGCTCAGTCATGATTATATTACTGACCTCAATCATTTTCCTATTACAGTGGCTTCAAATAATAGGAGGAACTTGAATTAATAATTTGACACTTTGGAAATCATTCTAATGCTGAGATTAGAAGATTAACTCCACTATAGTGCATATTAAGGTAAAGCCAGCAGCTAAACAGCTTAGCATCGTACAACATGAAACAGGGTGTCGGCGTGACTGCATTCTCTATGAACTGATTCTGCCGAATCTGGGCGATGGACACGATTTTGGAGCCAAATCCACACTGGTTTAAACTTCTTGTTTGACCAATCACATTTGAGCAGGTTAACAGTCCGTACAGAGAGCAAACGAGTTGCAACACATTGAACGAAATGCATCAGCTAAAAGCTTGACGTCCAACCTGCAAATTAATTCCAGGATTGGCATGTCGGTTTCATTTTTCCAACTCGATTTAGATGTAACCATGACCAAAAAACCCTGTTACGACTGCCACAATATAAGAAGAAACACAGGTCAGGTGCATTCATTTGCAAAAAAGATGAGAAAACAAATGCATAAGGAAACAAAATAAAAGCTGGGTCTTGCTTAAGGAGCCATACATAGATCTGGCCAACTCCTTCACACAGGTGCCCTTATCAGGTCTGAGCTTGTGGTCTTGTCAGTTCAGGAGACGGACTCAAAGAGTTAGCGGTGGGCCTGCAACGATATGTTGAGGAGACCCTGCATTGCTGAACAAATTCCCTCAAACAAATCCTATGAAGTTATCAGCCTCATTCCAATTATCTATGCATTATCTGACAGCACTTCTCTTCTGAGTCCTGGCTCCATACTAATATACAGCACTATAGTCCGTTTAACCAACCTTTAGCTCATTTAATATGCAAGCAATGAATGAACTTCAGTCTTATTTTTTTTAACGGAGCTCAACATGAACTGATAGAAGACATGCACCAACAGATCTGACTGAGCGAGGATATTTAAACTTGATAAACAAAACGAGTCGGAGCTTTATCCTTTGCCTCCCAAGATGTTTGTGGAGCTGTGACAGTTCACGCTTCATTTCAGCTTTTTATTTATTTGCATTACACTATGCTGCAATCCTTATCATCAACAAGACTCTCCAAACAACGGATGAATTTTCTACATGTTGACATCTTGGAGTACGACTTTGTCACTTACTAATCTGCAACATTATGCACGAAAAAGCTGAGATCTATGACAACACTGGCAAACAAAACACTGCAACAACTATTTTTACGAGACTATCTGTTGCTTTTGTTTAAAGAGTATTTCTAAAGATATTTACAAACTGGCAAAACATGCACCAAGTATAAAAACCTCCTGATGCCTGCCGTGCAGAAACATTAGTCGGGATTCGTGTTTTGAACTCTTGCTCCTGCCGTCGTCTTGTGGTCTACACGCAGCTGCACAGCACTCTCCAGGCTTCTCTTAATTTTTAGCCCAGGGTTCAACGTGTTCAGGCAGCAGAGACGATGACAGGTAGCCAACGGGAAGTCGAAACGATTTTACTTCAGCGGTGAGAGCATAGAGTACACGCTATTCAAACATGCACCTTTCAGTGCCTCGCTTGCAAGGCCCCGGCTTTGGAAAATGTGTTTTGCAAAAAATATAGAGCTGTGGACCTTGCAATTAGAGCTAACCCCGGCAAGTTGTGCCGGGCCCTGCTGTGACTGAAAGGCAGTTTAAGCCATGCACTGTCTTGAAAAGGGGTCTGCAGGACTCTTAAGATATGACAGGATCCATCTAGCTTATGTCTCAAAAAGCCTGATGTCATGCTTGCACTGTAACTGTGCTCCCCTGTTTTGAATTTGCAGAATTGCAAAGTAAACTAGTTACATCCGAGGTCATTCCAGGTAAAGCCGGAGTCATTTCTTCTTTATCTAAATCTCTCCCCTAGATAATCTCACCATCCCAAACTCACGGCTGAACAAGAGGATTCAGATCGTGCGAAAGGATAAAACTCAAGGGAGGAGAGGTGCGGAGTGAGAAATGTAGGGGCAGGGGTTGCGCTGCAGACTTGATAGATTCAATTTTATGGCTAAGAGGAATTTGAAATTCATCACATATGTGGGAGAGATCATGACAAACCTGCCTTCAGCACCTTTTTTCCCCCGGATTTAAATAAGTAGTAGAGAAGAAAAAAAAGGAGAAATAGCCGCACCCTTCCCTGAAAGCCTGGTGGCGAACAGAATAATACAAATAAACAGAAATTACACACACTTGGTGGCAGCATTAAAGGATTACAACCTGTAGATGAACTAACCGACAGGATTAGTGCATTTGTTGATAAACGCCTGTTTTCGATGGCGTATCTGGAGGTATTGTGAAACAGGGACCAGAACTGCATGCTAAAAACAGGGCAAGGCAGCCGATCCTCAGATCCCATCACAGTGTGCTGGGATACGAAACATGACTTTTTCGATAAGCGATCATGTAGCAATCTGTTGTATCGCCCCAGCAATAAAAAGACCACAAAACTTAGAGTGATTACCAGCAAAGCCTGTAATGTAGCTTACAAAAAAGTGTGAAGGGTTCATATGTAACTAAGACCAGCTACTGCAGAGCCTGATCAATGTTCACTGCAGGGCCGGGTCTAGGCAGGGGCAAGAGGGGGCCTGGCCCCCTCAAATAAATGTTGTTCCCCCTCAAACTAAATCCCAATTTATAATAATAATAATATAATAAAGCACAATGCCCCCTCAAGATTTGTGGCTGCCCCCTCATACATGCCTGTCTAGACCCGGCCCTGGTTCACTGTGTCAACTGGGAACTGAGGGGGAAACAACAATTCAGCAGAAAGAAGCTGATGATTCTCTTCCTCCTCTTCCTCCATTTCATTTCACTTCATCTCAACCTGTTGCCGTGACTTCTGTCCTCTCGCCCTGGGTAGCCATGGAGATGTGGTGAGTAATTAAAAATATCCTCCCTCCTCTGGCTATTCACTTACTGCTGTCAATTAGCAGCTGTTGGATATGGCTGGATTGATGTATGGTGTTGTGCCCAGCAACCGTGTGTGTGTGTGTATGTTTTTTTATATGCATGCGACAAGGAGCGTGAGCAAATCTGGAAGTAGTACAGAGGCAAAGAATGTGGCCATGTAGTACACAGAAACAGTATCTGTTTATTGAGACAGAAAACAGTATCTCGATAAACAGCATTACATAGCTAATGATGATTTGAATTACACAAACAAGTGGGTTCATTACTCAGATTAAACAATTAAAAGGATGATAGAATCAACACCAAGCAATGACAATGCATTTTCTTGACTATTCAATGAAACAAAGCTTTCATTTGTTTTGGAACACTTCCAGTTGTGGGAATTTGATTCATTCCTTTTCTTTGAGCCTGTTGCTTGATCTGGGCTGTATCATACTTTTAAAAACAAAAATAGCTGTGAGCGAAGGCTAAAGACAAATATATGAAGTGAATTCATTGTCAGGCTGAGTAGAGATGAAGTTGTTTTTCTTCTACTACTTCAAAATGTTAGGTAGTCAATAACACGCATTCTGATTGATTAGACGTGAGCTTGTCCTAGGAAAAACATACCTTGGTCAGAGAAAATATTATCTGCAAATTCACTCAAGGAAACTCTGTCACTGATGTGAAAGCTTGAATAGACTGGATAAAACTCTTACTAATGTGTAAAAAATGTCCCTAGTGTGCAAAGACCTCGAGTCTGCAATCGTGAAATTAAATCACTCCATTAGTGTGAAAGGGAATTTGTTAATCATTTTATAAGTTGTCTTTTATGTGGACCAAGGATATTTCTAGCTTTTTGGGGCCCAATGCCAAATCTTGTTCACCAACCCCAGCCTCCATGTTTAGAGCAGTCATGAACACATACCAAATGTGTATCATATTCCACATACATAGAAATGAGAAATTAAATAACACAACATCCATCATATTACAAACATGCTACCATTGTGTTATATATTATAATGTTTTGATAAATTACCTAATATCAGCTACATTGCTGTAGTCCGATATTCCCCATTCACCCTATACACTGCATGAAAACCACTAATATAAAACTCTGGATTCTATATTTACATACAGTTACTATGACACTACTCAATCCTTCAATAATTAAGAAAATAGCTTTATCAAATCTCACATGAGTGTTAGTTTGTTTTGTGTTTGAATTCAGTAACGCATCAACATTGCTGTTGATAAGATGCGACTTAAACACACTGGCACAAGCTGCTATGTACAACCATGTGGAGGGAAATCACAAATAACCTATGTGATATAACCTTGCATTATGACTGTAATATTGAGCTACTTAGCTGTGGGCCATTTGGCAGAGCATGTTGGGGTTCAATGCCGCGCTTAAGGGCATGCCAGTGCAGCAAAGCATATTTTTTGATAATTTTAATACATACGTCATCCCTGTGCACAAACTGAATTGAAAAAATATTGCAACTTTCATTTCATTGCTCAGCCTGACTTTGGACATTTGAGTAAAGCTGAATTAGCCAAACTAGCCCACTATTTAATGTAGTCCACAGGAGCTTTTAATCAAATGATGACTAGGGATGAAAGGCGTTGAACTACAAGCAGTCCACTAGTAAAACCAAAGTGACCTGTATTCCAATGTGGCAGCTACCTGTCCTGTTCGTTGAGATAATCAAAGACTGTGATGTGAAGTGGAGCAACAACAAGATCTTTCAGAATCTGATCAGCAAACACATGAAAGATCGAGCCAAGCCCGACCTGAACCCAACAGCCATTCTGTGATTGTGTCCAGTGATTCTGTCATTGTACATGTTTGCAGCACGAACGTTTTGTATTTTTGGGGGCAATTATTGTACTTTTTCTATGAAAAAAAGTATTATATACACAAAACATTATAATATAAATCAGTGGGGTCGAATCCAACTGGCCCCCATGGAAAACGGAAGCCCTATGCCTGTATGTAGCCAGCAGGAAACAGCTCGGAATCAGCGGTTTAAAATGTCCTGTCCTCCATCTGTGGCAGGCTGTGCAGCACGCTCTCACTCCTTCGTTAAGGCAAAGTAAATGAGCGAGCCCTGGCTCAGATTGCTCCCCTGTGTATTCTGTCTCCCTTGTGATGAAGAATGAATCAGTCTGTTGCAGGAACTTTGCCTGCATTTATTATACATTATCACCTGGATCAGGGCTATCATTTTTCATGTGTCACAGCTTTCTCCCTGTGTTTAATATTTCCCTTTCTTTTTCGCTAACCTTTCCTGTTTGATTGGCATAACCAAACCGTTTTCAGCAATTGTCAGCCTCAATTTAACTCTGTACATGTATATGTTTTCCTCTGTGCAGGCTGCTCTGTCTCTGAATCTCTTACAACTCCTTTCTGTGATAGTCACCCCGGTGCACCCAGGGACAGAAACCCTGTCGAAGTCACAACCGTTTGGTTTGTGCTCATCACTGTGGGATTTTCGTACGTCAGTCACAGCACCCCCGACGCTATTGTTGGAGTGTCTAATTAACACTCCTGTGTGGTGCTGATGCTCCACACTACCTGTGCTGAGACACCTGTCCTGTGACAATCCTGGCGTACAGGAGCGGCTGATTGTCAACAAACGTTTTATTCAGGATGCAGGTTTTCAAGAAACACTGTCGCTCAACACTTGTTTTGCTCGGTGTTTCGTGGAGACTCGGCAGGTCTGACACAGTTGTGCCTTGGGGTGCTGCCGGTGTTGATGGGTCTACTGGCGTAATACTGCAAAGGAACAGATGGATGAGTGTATGATAAAGTCTGGTGGATGACAGAAATGAAATTGGTAATGTCGGAGATTTAATGTATTTTCTTTCAAAACTGCTCCTCTGTTTCTGCAGAGGGAAATATAATGATGCCTTCTTGCCACGAGGTTTGTCGGGGAATGTGCTCGCGAATTAGCATTTATATTCTACAGCGAGAAATAATCAACACGCTGCAACGGAGAAGAAGGGAGGGAGGAGAGGAAACACTTTCTGCATGTGTGCTCATGTAAATAGCCGACGATGCTAGCAGCTCCCCGGTGTTTTTTAAAATGTTTTTGTGAGTCTGTGTGTTTAGATGTTTCTATTTGCACCCTGCTGTGTGTCTCACCAGTCATGCCAGCTCGCTCTGACCCCAGTGACCCGGTGTCCCTGGCTCTGCTCCAGGTTGCCTGCTGCCCCTTCCTCTCTGTCTGCACACTCTCCTAACACCCGACTCATTGCTCAGCGGCGGCTATTTTTTCCGTTGGCGTGACTTCAATTGAGGAGTACCTCTCCGGATCCCACCTGTCATTTTCAATTTATTTTAGAAAAAGGGTTAACAACTTAGTGTTTGTCTCTACGATGCTCTGCTGACGTGTTATTTTATTCCGAGCATAGATGCCTTCACATTACTTCCTGATACCTCACTAGTTTAGCTGACTCCGGTTAGCTTTGTTGTACCTTTACCTTCTTTTTGCATAAGAGCATGAATACATTTACAGTCTGCCTCTCATCAGGATTGAAAACACACTGACGGTTGGAGGTTTTTGAACTCATGCCAGCTGATAAGAGTCCAGAGATATCCAGCTATCGCAAGGTGTCACATTTACAGGAGTGTTGATGTAGGCTTTAAAAGACGGAGTCTGTTATTCTGCATTTGTTTGCTGTGAAGCGATCCCATGGAAAGTTCAAAATCAAGAATGTGCCACTTCTCCGGCCTGTTCAAAGCTTAAAATACTTTAAGAGTATTTGTTTAGACCGAGGACGTAAAGACAAGCCATGAAAAATGGTTTTAGTGAAGCCCTGAATGGATCAACATTATTATTTTTATCTGTGGAAACTGACAAGAGGCAAAGTTTTATTTTACTTCTCAAAGTTTTTATTTTTACTGGGAAATGGGGAAAAAGCTGCAGGCTTTCTACCAGAGATGTTTTAGTAAGTCAAGTAATGTGTACAAGAGTGACAATTATATATAGGTGGTGGATGAATGTGTCAAGGATATTTTTTTAAACTCGGATACCTGAGTTTTAACCCTGGATTCAGCATTTTAGTTTTTTCCTTGACTTCTTTTCCCTAGAGGATTTGTGGATCAGAAAGGGGACTGTCCATGGTTGTGTAACAATAGTCACAGGGAAACAAAAGAATGGAAGCACAGATAACATCTAAGAATTTTTATTCTAACACAAGATTTACCAGGTCCAATCAAGTAGGTGATACGCAGATGTGACTGGATGATATTTTTTTTAAATAACCAGGGACACATCCAAAAGTTAAAGAACTGTTTATAAAGCAGGATTGGTGTCAATGTTTGTGTAGAGACCAGGTGGATCCAAAATGCTGAAGGAAGGCTGCAGGTGCAATAAAAAAACAAAGCAGAATTTGATGAAGAAAAAACACAAAATAGGGAGCAGGCCCAGCAGGAGACAAAAGGCAAAACTCAAACTGTCCAAGAAAAACAACATGAGAACACCAGAGACAAAACAGGCGCAACAAAACAGAAAAAATTTCAAAATAAAACAGACAACTGAATGAAACACAAATCCAAACCATAGACTGTATATAAAGAGATCTAAACACAGAATGAAAGACAGAATGAACCTGTGAACAAGGAAACACAGGTAAAAGTCAAATAACCAAAAGAGCCCACGATCACAACATTTCTTTATCCAAGAGTTAAGAGCCTGACAGAGCCATGACAACATTATCTCCGTAAGAATTTAATTGGTATTATTTGCAGTGGCCATGATCCTGGTCTCATGTGGGAAATAGTTTCAACCAATCCTTGATAAGTGGTTTCCTTAAAAGCACATCCAGTATCCAGGTGAGGACAAGCTAAATCAGGGTTATTTAATGTTCTTAAGCTTATCTATGAAACACGTTGAAATAGATGAAATTGTAGCACCAGGAGAAACAGGGTTGATTGATTGGTCTGTGGAATTGAACATAAATGTAAGATAATGCTGGCTGGAGGTAATGAGCTCTGAAAGGATTCTTGTCTTGCATCTCTTAACTTCACTGTTTTAAAATTGTAATGAATATTATACATATTCATAGTGACCTGAGAGCTGTAATTTCTTACTACACTCCCTTTTTATGCCACAGATTCTCTCAGTAATCTAAGGTGATACAGTTGGTGAATTGGATTTAAACGTTTTGGAGGAGCAACATTGTCTGAAGCAGTTGAGCACATATCACCCAAGCAGTTCACTATTTTATGTTTGAGAGCAAGACGGAGATTCACCAGATTCCATAAATAATGAGGAAAATCCTCAGGCCCCCGTGTGATTAAATACGCCTGAACACATCTCCCGCTAAAAGGATCCCTGTTCACATAAAACACAGAGTTAAAAACAAGACACAGATGATCAGAGATAAAAATGTCCCTTACAAACAAAATGATAAATCCAGACCCAAAGTAAAAACTTAGTCCAAAGAAGGGCTGAGTTTATGACTGAAATTTAAAGGGCTCCACAGTGTTTAAAAATTCAAAAGCAAAGCTCTCAGAAATATCATCAGTGTGGATGTTTCAGTCACCAGCTTTTAAACATTAGACAGGATGGAGAAGAGAGGATGGCAACTGACAGATCAGGTAATAACAGGGTAATACTGGATTTTCTCGAGGACAATCCACAACAATAAGGAGAACAGGGTCAATGCAATGAGTTTCCAGGGCTTCAACTAGATCACTAGAGGGATCGTCAAAAGTTAAGCCGCCACGTTTAGAATACTTAACTTAAGACTTTAAAACAACACAAAAATCATAATCTATGGACACAGTGATAGTTGCAGTTGCAAGGACACCTGAATGCAGACGGGCATCGAACCACCGACTTTCTAGTTATTGAACAACCCTCTCTCTCTCGAAAGCCGTCCACAAACCCTGGGGGCATAATTCTGAAGACAAGCAGTTAGGACAATGTCTTAGTAAAAAATAAAAAAACACATTAAGACAAGATAGAAGTCTAAAATAAAATTGCTGACATTAAAAGTCTTATTAGAGTGGGATTCTGAATTAAAAAGCACTATGCCAGAAATGATGAACGTTCCTTTTGGTTAGGTGGGTCTACAGACATTTAAAATCTTGGTCTTTTAGATATTAAAGTTGGGATATTAGCAATATTCCAACCCTCCCATGACTCTTAAAAAGATAATACATAATGGATGGCTGGATATTAGCGGTATGTGATATTGAAGCAGGGTGTGCCAGGACCTTCATGGTTTAAGGAATTAAAGTCATTGTCTATCAACGTCTGTGGTTTGACGCACAATTGGAGTTGGATCAAACAAGCTCTGTGCGATTTGAGTACATTTTGTTCCTTCTGCCGCTGGTTGAAATAGGAATAGTAGATAATATTAGACCTGCTCCTAACTGAATGCAGATGGAGACGTAGGCTTAGGTGATGGGTGAGGAGGTGAGGATCTGTTTGGTCCAAGGTATCAGCATTCCCTGGAATACTGTGTACAGGTAGACTCTCCTTGCTTTGTTTGGATAAGCAGGAACTTTTGTTGCCAAAATATAAAAGCTCATCGATCCCTTTTATCTGCATCCTTCACCTGTCTCTGAGAGGGGCAGAGGGAGGGGAGAACTGGGAATGATCCATGGTGTTGTGCTTGTTGTACTGGGTGGAAGAGAAAGATCTTCTTTCCTCAGATCTTGCTGGCCTCCAAAACACCAGGAGCATGGTTGGGTTCAGGAGGTCAGAGGTTAAGTTGGTAGTAAGCCTACAAAGCCTCACTCTGTTGAAGTACACCCTGTCCATTCTGTTGCATTTTCATTGCTGCCAGAAAAGGTTGAAATTGTCAGTGAAGATCAGTGTTGAGCTGTGCATGCAGGGGAAAGCCAGGTATTTAATGTCAGCAAGTCGCTAAATGTTCAACTCCTTTCCCTCAAGTGGAGATTGGACCTGACACAAATATCTGAGCTGGGACTAGTTGTAGGACGTCCATTAACTGTCTCAAGTCCCTTTTCAACAGCTCTGGGCCACGTGTCTTTCCAGGATTTGGGTCATTAGCTTCAACATACACAACAAGAGTGTCTGTGCCTGGATGGTCCAATAACACTTGTGGCAGTGTTTGGACCATCTTGCTTACCGTAGCATTGGGTAGACAGATCGTTTCCAAAGCTTTATATTTAACATCTATATTATATGATTAGCTACCAGCAACGACTTTGTTTATGTCTTTGATTAGCTACTTTTTCGATTTGTCAGGCAACTCATGAAGAACTATTTACCTGATCTCAAACTGATACGTATCCTGTGGAGAAATGAATGTTTCCGTGATTGTTGTTTCTGCCTTCTACTTTACCCAGAACAGTGTCACCAACAGCTCAGTGTGGAGAACAGATCTTTGGTTTTGTTTTTTCCAGTTTAGTCAGTAGGACATAACCAGATCTGTTGTGGTGTTGGATACAAGCAGCCTGGAAGAAAACAAAATATGAACAAAAAATATAGAGAGGATGGTGGTTGGTCTGTCTCCGGGTCCAACATTTTAGCAAAGACATCTAAAACTATGTGGTGGATTGCCTCCACTTTGTACAGACATTCATGGTCTCAGATGATTTAACCTGCTCAATTCAGTGATTCCCCAAAATTTTCTCAAGCCCCACATTTTTCAGTTTTCTAACAACAGCTAATAGATGGATTAGCTCAAAATCTTGTACATTTGTGTTTCCCAGCCGATTTTGCCAATTGAATTTGATGGTCCCCTGACTTTTTCTTAGACAACAACATGAAGTTTGACATTTGTATTTTTGATTGCAATGAGATCTGGTTTAGGCATGCATGTACCCCCTCCAAATGTACCGTAATAACTTCAATGTTCATTTTACCTGTCAGTTAAATCTATAATCAGATCAAATTATAATCTACAATTTAAATTCAGTACCTGCAAAGCTACAGATACCTATTAGCATCAGCTTATATGTGTTTAGTGCCAATTAGCATGCAAACACCCTAAGCTAAGACAGGCAACAAGATAAACATAAAGCTGCAAACGTCAGCATGTTATCATTGTCATGTGGGCATGTTTATATGCTGATGTGAGCTTTTAACTCAAAGTCACACGGAGTCTGACTCTTTTTTTTATGGATAACTATGGAGTTCTAATTAAATTATATCACACTTATTACTTGTTTGTAAGAGCAATTCATCATTAGTTTTGAATTGGACATAAGTAGCTCCCGAGACCCATAACTATTCATCTATCTTTTCTATTCCCCAATAGACAAAATGATGTTCCACCCTCTTTACCCTGCCAACCACTCAGAAACCTTCAGATTCTCTGGATTCATGAGTGACAGAATGCTGGAAGTTGCTCTCTCCTGGTGACAGCCAGAGATGAATCATTCAAAGTGCCAGTGTGGGGCCTCCCAGAGCAGTGTTTTCTGGACTATTAGCTACAAAAGCAGCATTAGGCAGATGAGGCAGACTCTCCTTATATCTCACCAAATGCCTAAGGCAGCAGACAGAGTGAGAGACATCTAAAGTCTGCAGATAAGGAGATAAACACCTCGCGCTGAACTTGAGGAACCTTGGAAGATTTAATAGATCAAAGGTTCCCGTGCCTGTCGCTGACTGACAATTTGCCTCTAGCTTCATTTGGTCAACAATTTATTGGTCATGATTAAGCCGGTCTTGGTAAATCTAGATTAATCTGTTTTGGACAATAACCTTCTTGTCAAATTAATTTTTGCGATCACCTTGAGAGTGTTTGCAGATTCCCCTATTAACATACTTCGCCCTTTCTACCAAGACCTGAGTTGTGTTTGTGTGTTTTGAGGATTTGCAGTGAAGGAAAAGATGCTGTGCTGCTGCTAAACACAGGGATGTGGGGGTTGTGTGTGGCAGTGGCATGGTGAAGGGGGAAGGGTGAGGAGGTTAGTCTGTATGTGTGTGTGTGTGTGTGCGTGTCTGTGTGCTTGGGTGGTTGTTGCTGGGGGTTTGGTTGCCTGTGGGACCTGCCTCTCAGTGTAATTGAAAAATGTGATCTGGAAAATGTTTGCCCAGCAGAGCATGAAAGTTACCTCCACAGCGGCGGTGGCATGCTCAGAGGCGGCTCACCTGGTCCCTGACAGGGAGAGCCCCCTATTGGGTGGGAGCTCACGCTAAGAGCCACTATATCCCTTCACCGCATGCAGAAAAATGCATTATTTAAAAGTACTAAAGAATCCCAGATTGACGGAAAAATGCTAGAAGAATTCCCGCAGATTTCTCACCCACAAGCTGTGAAAAGATTGACCTCGACAAGGGTGCTTGGTGTGCATGCCTGAAAAGTGTGTGTGTGTGTGTGTATTTCAAGGTTCGTATATTCTATCAAGGAAAAGAAATGTCAAGGCTCATCTGAAACTTTTGCATTGAAAAACATCCCGTCCTCTCGATTGAACGGGTCAGTGACAAATGTAGGAGAAAAGTGGAGGGGAACATTTTTGTATCTCAGCATATCTGACAGGTATTAGAGTGGTGATAAAATGCAATCAAAAAAAGCCAACCTCCCGTCCTGCACACTCAGGGTCCTCCGAGTCATTTTCATTAACCCACAACCATTATTTCAAATAATGCATGCATCTTCATACCCCGGCAGGTATGAAGATGCATGAGTGTGGCCGGTTTGGTACTTAGCAACGTAGACAGACAAAATGAATATATAGAAGTGTGGAGTCAGCACGGGATGGAGGCACGGTGCTCCACCCTGGTGAATACATGCTGAGTATAGTGTAGACACTGGCTTTATAAGACCGTGAGTAAGCACAACTCCCGTGTTAAAAATGTGGGGATGTAAAGGCAGAAACTGAAGAAGAGGAGGGAAACTGCAGAGGTAAACAAAGACACTGTGGGTGAAAGATCTAAAGTGTCTTAGTGAAAGAGCGATCAGCCCGATCGCACAACAGCTTGTGGGGAGAAATACTAAGCGTAAGTCTGCAAAGCAGATGTAAACGGAGGCAGATTCAACGAGTCTTAACAAAAACATGTAAATAGCCTGTAATGATAGCCGATAATAAGAGACCTGTTGTTTTATATTGCAAGGAGAAACCATCTGTTTGCATTTTCAACAGTGATCCAGAATGTGAGCAGATTTAGGACGATATTGGTACTTTCAAAATATCCAGGGGGCCTTTTTCCCCCCATTGTTGTTGTTGTTGTTGTTGGTCTGCAGTGAAAATGTCATCAACTGAGTCAGTAACATGAATATGACTGTCTGTTTTTTCATATTTATTGTACAAAATCCATTTCCTTATCTAACTCGAGGCAAGACAGTTAATAAGAACGTTTTCCAAAATGTCTAACTAATTCTTTAATATAAATATAATTAAATAAATGCCTCTGTAGTATAATTATGTCCAAACTAGAACTGATCCAAAGAAGCTCATTACTGTGGCAAATGGACACATACAGGTGGCCACAATTTGTTCTTACTGTAAAGGTGGGAGTACAGCATTTTTTTTTATTAACATTCAAATAAGAATAGGCTTAAACATAAATGAATATAGGCTGTATCCACATATCTGTTAATGGTCAGTCTCCTTTTTTGAAGAACCTTTATAGTAAAGTAGGTATTCATTACCAATCACAAAGAAACGGGACCCTTTTCTGAGCTTATTTACAAAAATCAAGTCTATAAGTAATTAAATTATCAGAGCAAATCACCAGAAAATATTCATTATGCAAACCCTGGGTTCTAATTAGCTCTTTTTGTACAATATTTGTGTTTATCTCTAATTTGGATGAAACAAAGTGGCATGTTCATATCACCAGCACTAATAATCCTGAATTTACAGACTGCGAGAGGAGGGGTGTGGACTGGACAAAACAAATGGAGAGAGAGAGAGAGTACAGCTCTGGTGACACGAAACAGAACGGGCAATCAGAGCAGCCTTAATTTTTCATGGCTCTAGGGCTGAACTGAACTTTCACTTTACAAAAATACTAGCTGATGCATTATGTGGCTGTATCAGGATGGAATTAGTGGACTGCAGAAGCTGAAAAATTGCGATTAACGTAGCTGTCTCATTAACCTCACCACTTCAGGGAGGGGGGGAGGGAGAGAGAGAGAGAGACTGATTTTGATGTGCTGCTAAATAATGATTCCCCCTCCTGTTGCCAACAGTGATGTGAAAATATGGATGGAGGACACATTCTAAAACAAGTTGGTCGTCTTTATATATTTCATGGCACACTTGATCTTGCTTCACGGCACAGCGGTTGAGAAACACTGGTTTAATATAGTAAGATAAGATACACCTTATTTATCCCACACACATGCACAAACATGCATAGACACACTCATGCAATGGGGAAATTAGTCCTCTGCATTTATCCCATCTGGTGTGATCTTTGGACAGACACACAGAGCAGAGCAGTGGGCAGCCATGTACAGCGCCCGGGGAGCAGATGTTGGGGGAGTAAGGTGCCTTGCTCAGGGGCACTAGACAGGGTAGGGAGAATAGTCTTTTGAACTTTTGGACAGATCCAGGTTCGTCTTTATGTTGTTATTCTATCCAGGTAAGTTTTTGTTGAAACTCCGTGGAGTCGAACCGTGGAGTCGAACCAGAGACCTTTTTCTGCCAGTAGTCCAAGTTTCTGCCACTAGTCCATCGCCTCTAGCTGGCAACAACGGTTAAGCTAAGCCAAATAACACTGTAGTGTCGATAATAGCATGCAAACAAATTTCACCTGAGCAGCAGAGATGATGAGACCAAAACATAATAACCCAATCCTGTGAGAGTGCATGCTAGTTCATAAGGAGCCAGGCTTTCAGTGCAAGAACGATGAATATTTTTAGGATGGCATTTATCAAAACCCACACACATAATAAATATTGCCATTATACGAGTGCACAGAGCGGCATCGTGTGCTAATTTGGATACTAAATAAATACCATATATTAATAAGAAGTTTATTTTGTTCACAACTATAATATCCAACTACAGAAACAAAATCATAACTTTAAAACTGTAGTCAATAGTTGAATAATAATTAATTTAAAGTTAATATAGGATAGATTAAGTTTGAGTTTGCCTTCAAAGGAAGATAAAGAACACTCCCTACCCTGCCTATGATCTGCTTGCGGTGATATTTTCCCCTAACCGCAACCAAACATAATTCCTGCCAGAACCTTACACTGTGTGAGGCATGTGGCTCTTTGGCCCCCTAGAATGGGAAAAGAAACCCAAAGTGGACGACCCAGACATATAGAACCAAACACGCTGGCACAACACACGCTCCAAAGCGAGGTAGAGGCCAGTGATGTGGCAGAAACATTGGGGGTAGAATCTGGGGTGGCCTATCAGATTGTAGGTTTTGGAATGGCCAACCACTTATGGCTCAGTGGTTCAAGTAGAAGGTCAGACGGAAATGAATCACATATTCCAGACTATGAAAAGTCAACTTGTTGAAATTGTTCAACTTGAGGTTTTTTCGAGGCAGCTTTGATATGTTTTTCCCTTTCATCAAGTCTTCACCTTTTTTTATTATCGAAAATAATAAGAGCTTTGACGCAGGCGTTGTGGTTATAATGGCCGTGACTCTGATTTAGCTTTAAAAAATGAGAGTCAAAAACCAGAGAAGCAGAAAACTGTTTTCACCTCCTCGGAGCACTTGAGACATCACTCTTCCTAATATCTCTTATGAAATACACACCTTAAATTGCCACGGAGTATCTGTGGAAGTATAACTGCCGAACCTACAGAATTTATAACATTATACAGCGCTCTGAGACAGAGGCTAACTGAGCTTGTTGGCCTCCGACAGTGCTATAGTAAATGCTTCAGGGCCAGTGAGGGGAACAAGCTAATTATGGATAGACTCTATTTAAGAGGGACTCATGCTTCCGTCTTTAATGAGGAAATTTGCATCTTCCATTAAATTGATGTATGTGTGCATGCATCACATTATAGAATATTTCATATGAACTGGAGGAGTTAATTTGTGAAGTTCTACCGCCCACATAAGCTGCTGCTCAGAGAGATGAATTGCCTGCCGTCTGCTGTGGCTGGCGTTCCCTCCTTTGGAACGTTTAGATTGTGAAAAATCATTTGAGTTGTGCAAAAAAGTTTATCGTTCAGTTGGTACGTAAAAAAGAAGCGGAGGTGGAAAAAGTTATTTTAAAGAAACGGTGGCATGAGTGTTGCTGCTTCACCATCTCTTCATCACCACCACCATCATCATCATCAACTCCTGTAACCCCCCCATGAGATCAAAAAAAACAAAACAGGCTTATCAGGTAATGTATGAATGAGAGTATAAACAAGCTAGTAAACAGTGTGAATCTAATTAAAAGATAATGTTAGCCATTTTGTCACAAATGTTCCAGCCGCTGTGAGCCTATCTTCTCGTCCTGGGGTTCTATCGAGGTTGAGGGCTATTGCTCTCTACTCGCCGGCTGTATCTTTAGCTCCGCTGCTATCTCCACTTCCTCACCCCCCGGACTGTATCTTCCTGACTCGGTGGTATTTGTGCTGGGCGTCAGGCTTTGCTGTGCTGATCCAGTATTTCTCTCTCTCTCCAAGATCAAATGACCTTTTTAGTTTTTTCCGCGCTGTAGAAGGTGCAAAATATTCTGCGAGCGGCAAATGGGAACTAGAATCATGAGACGGATAAGCATATAGGATTATATATGACTACATACTGTGGAGGCCGATGAGCTTGGGTGTACTGCTTTTCCCGGAGTGCACAAAATTATACAATTTTGTGGGTTTTTTCCCTTCACTCCTCCTCTATATGGAAACCAGTAAGAGAAATGCAGTAGCTGTGTGTCTGGAAAGCCTGTGTTTTGCGCCCCACTCGATACGCCTCCAGACTTCCATTCTCTTTGAGGATGGCTAGACTTTACGCAAACATGTCTTGCACGGGGGATGATATTTCTGACAGGAGAATTGACCAGCCCTATCTCCAGAGCAGCAACTGCACATTCAAAATGAACATCACCCCACAAACCGGCCGCTGGAGGGGAACTTGAAAGAACAGGAGGGAGAGCACTGACGCACCTCTGAAGATGGTTCAGCATCGACCACTGACAGCTGACTTCAAAGACCCAGTTATGAACATGACAGGCAGCCGGCGCAACAGCCTTTGAATCCTGTGCACATTTTTATCAAGAATTTATGGTCTATTTAGAAGTGATATTTTTTTCTCTTCTCTTTTTTTTTTTTATTGCAGCACCGGGAATTTGATTTGACTGTACATCTCATCGCTGACACGGTAACTCTCGCAGGTCTCCACTTGATGTTGATATGTATGGGACTTGCATTTTCATGAGCGCCTGATGTTATTCCACATGGCAGCAGTTGATATTAGCGCCTTTGATTCCTGAGGAGTTCTAAAGAAATGCTGCGAAAGCCCCCCAAGGCACAAGTTGTTTATTTGCCCAGATATATATTAATCCAATCTATTTGCCTCAACTCACACCTTGTGGAGAATTGCAATGGAACAGATGGGTGCACAGTAATCTCTTAAAAAAAAAAAATTGAAAAAAATGCTCTCAAGAGAAAATCCTTGCAGATTTTATGTACCATAATAATTTGGTATTTATACATTCAAACCTGTTTTTCATTACTTTTGATGAGGAATATTGTTATTGTATTAAATCAATTACCTTTTTTATTGTACTCAAAATATGCCAGTCTATCAAATATTCTCACTTGAGCTACACACAACAGTCTTTTGTTTGCAACTTTCTGAATAAGAGCACGTTTATAAAAGGACGAAAAAGGGCAAAAAGGTTAAAAAACATCCATGTTTTCTTGATGCACATTTAATTGACTCCCCTGCATTTTGCTTTTCAGTTTTTCACTGATGATCGATTCAACAATAAAAACACAGAGACAGAATATTGTATAACCTTTTCAGTCATGTTTCCATTTTGCATGTATTGCCTATCTCTCAAAATAAAGTCACTTTCAAGATCACTGGCGGTGTATCCAATTCTTTCACTCCATAAAATATCAACCTCCAAGTCATGGTCACACGGTCTTGTTTGTAGGAGAAGGTAGTGATATGTCTGAATATGTGTGTGTGTGTGTGTGTGTGTGTGACTGCTCAAGTTTGTGTACTTGTGTGTGCCATGGTGTCATCCCAACCTGGAAAATGACTTATTAAAATGAAATTCCGAGTGCCCTGACCCATGGTAAACGGCACGGGCTGCAATTTGTCTAGCAGTTGAGCTGTGAATAAAATCTGATTGGCAATAATTTGGCTTTGCTGTTGATATAGCCTTCTCCCCACCACCACTCCTTTTTCTTCTATCTCCTTTCTATCTCCCACTCTCCACCACCCCGTTATCGTGGCTGTGTGTTGATCACAGGGTGAAATATTACTGATGTAGTGATCTGGGGTTATCGAGCAGAGCAGCGTGATGATGGTAAGTGGGTGGTTGTGAGGTTAGGATTGGGGTTATATGAAGCAGGAAGAGCTGATGGTAATGTTAAATGCCAAAACTGACTACTGATCTCCATTAAAGGGGTGAGTGGCCAAGAATGTGTGTGTATGTATGTGTGTGTGTGTCTGTCTGACCAGAGAGCACGATGCTATTTAAGCAGTTGTCTCTCCCCCTTGTTTTATGTCACATCAATGTGTGCGAGTGCATCTGTAAGTGTGTGTATATACTTCACGTCTGTGCGCTGTTATGAGGACTGCCTCATTTGTTTTATATAGGCCATTTGCTATGGTCATCTCTTTTAGCATAAAATGGAAAACAATTACAAGCTGCACTTTCCAATTTATCTAATTTGTCCAGTTTAATAAATGTCATTTTTTTTTCTCCCTATGAAAATACACAAACACACACACTCAGAGAAAAAAAAAGAAAAGAAGCGGGCATATATGATAAAGGGGGAATGATAGAAGTGGGTAATGGAGGCAGGGCGTTAAAGACCCCGGTGCTGTGGTGGTGGCCTTGGACAGGTTGATGTAGTTCTTGCAATGAGCAGCTCATAAAAAGTGCTATCCGTAGGCCTTAGGAAGATATTCTATCTCTCCGCTGCTAACAGCAGAGCCTAAAATCACCTTCTCCATCAAAGTCAGGCCCCCCTCTATTACATAAAATGCACTGGAAAACCAGCAGAGGAAACAATAGGACTGTGGGTGCATGTGAGAGACATTAGCTTTATTTAGTGGGGGAATTGGGAGACGCAATGCAACGTGTGTGGTTGTGACAAATTACGAGTTTTGGGGTGCGTTCAAATCTTAAAATGCTGATTGATGCCTCTGCACATTGTGACAGTCGCGTGGATTCTTTCTCTGATACCGACTCTTATGTTTGGTCACTGAAACTTTAAATCATTGCTCCTACTCTTTGCTTTTTTGTGTGTGTCTGGTTTTCTTTCCCTTTCTCATTTCTTATGTATGTCCAGTGACTGTAATATATTCCCCTTGTATATACTTTACGACATCTGCCTTTATTTATATATCTGTGCTACCTGTATGTATTTTGTTTAAGTTCAATAGAAAGAAACTTGTGTTTTGTTGAGATTGTCTGAGTTCATAGACTTGACTGCTGTATATGAAATTGCAAAAAATACAAATTTTTGCTCTTTTACTCTTTAAAAATCAAATTTTCTTCATTTGCTGTGACCTTATTACAGATCAATGTGTAGAAAAGTATATGGCAAATCCCATTGCTACAAATTAGGACTGAACATGTGATCATAAAACATTATTATCACAACAAGGAATTATGTTTAAAAAAAAGTGTACAATTATCTCACTATTTTACTCTCCAGTTGACTTCCTATAAACTGATTATGAATCTATCATGAAAAAATGGCTGGAGTACTTTGAATGCAAGTAGTGTTAGTGCTGCGCAAGTTACAAACAAATAAGTTACACAGAGTAAATGTGGAAAATATGCAACAACAACAAGAACAAGGCCAGCTCAGGCAGTTCAGTAGCACACGTATAAACACAGAGGCACACAAATCCACTGAGTCTCTGTTTGCTCCTGGTAACACAGTGCTGTCAAACTAATGGAAACACAGGGGCAGGAGTCCTACTCTACCAATTAACTATGGAAAACATTCATGGAAATGAAATATCTGAAAGCAGTGCAGCTGGAGGTAACACTACAAAGTACACATAAATAAATGAATACATGTAAATGCATGTATATAATATAAGTGTTAATATAGATTCATACATATGCAGATCCAGACACACATAGAGACACATAGAGAACAAACTGCAAAGAAAACTACACATAACATGCATAGGGCTATTTGAATTATCATATAAACCAATACTGTATATGTCATCTATATATAAAGTACTGCATGTGCATAACAATAGTTACTATACAGAAGAAAAAAAAAATTCTTACACAAATTAAAAGATATGAATATTAAAGTAATCAAACTAACTTAATCTTGGTTAATGTCAACTTCCAAACCACATTGTTTGTCATGCAACATGTATAAGTGGCTTCTGTTTTCAGAGGAGTCTTAAAAAACTGTGAGCTGTGCATCTATAAACAACCAAAATAATGATAATAAAAAAGTAAGAGAATATCCACAGCCATTATCATCACCATAACTATCACTGCCTCCACTGTCAGCAGCTCCGGGGGATAAAGTTTCCCATCAACATTTCATATGTGTATTGACCTATGTGCACAATTTGCCTGCTTAAAAGCTCTGCAAGTTTACTGCCTTAAATTAAGACGCCGGGCTCTTAAATGTCTCCCACCTACTTTAAGCCATTTCCACTGACAGTTACTCTTTAGTGGCGAACCTTGTGACTCACTTTAAGGTTGTGCTGTTGACATCTGTCACATGACAATGGGGGGAGACTCCCTCCAGAGACAGAGAACTTAAATTTCCTCTCCGAGCTAATAGAAATTTAACTCTGCCCATAACTCTGCTGAGTCCTCCAGGCTCGACGCTAGGCAGGGCCCCGGAGGAAATAGCTTCAGATGTCATTTACTTTACTGTTCTCTTCTTATCTTTTTCATTTCTTCCCCCTTCCCTGCTCCCATATCTTTTCATGATGTTTGCTGTCATTGGCAGTGGCTTGAGTGGCCACGTTGTGGAAATATTGATTTCTTCCCTGGCTTCTTTTTTTTCTCTTCTTTTTCCCCCTCCTCCTCTACAATCACTCCTCCACCTTCTCCTTTCCTGTGTCGCATCTGAGCCTCTGGGTGGACGCGTGACCAGCCCACTTCACTGGAAGCTCATCCTGCTTCTTTTTTTTCACTCTTTTCCATTTTAGTTGTCGCCGGATTCTTTTTCCCAGTGACTCGATTCTGACGTCACACTGTGGCTTCGCTGTCTTGGAAAGCACTCTCTGTTATGAGGTAACCAAGAGTAGGAGGTGGGTGTTTGTGTGTGTATGTGTGTGTGTGTGTGTGTGCCTGTGTGTGCGTGCTTGTGTGTGTAAGTTTTCTCCACCATCACTTCACTGTATTCTTCCCTACATCCATCAAAGCAGCAGAGGCCCGTGTTCAGGCACTTGGCTCGCTGTCGACCTCAGCCCCTGACGACTCATTCCCCCTGACAACACACAAATAACTGCAAACTTTTGCTATTAGTGAGGTCACTGCAAAGTGAAATGTCTTTTTTGAAGAGTGTTGACACAGATCTTCACTTCTGCAAGAGGGAAGAAATATTTCCTAGTCTTTGTTTCAGGCAAGAAGTGAGGGGACATTCTTACAATAATGACGTGCTATTACAGGACAAAGTATGTACAATACACATGGAGCTTCTCAGATTGATAAAGGGACCTATTGTGTTTTCTTTGTTGTATTTTCTGTCATATCATGTTTGATGTGCATATTGAACATGACTAAAGTTTCAAATAATAAAGTAAATGTACAAGTAATCCCTGTGAGACATAAGCTCAGGTGTGATTCCAATATTTTTTGTACTTGTACTAAATCCTCAATCATGTCACCGGATAAGCCAGTAATGAGTGTATGAGACATCCTGTTGGAATCGGAAACATTTCTCTGGGAACAGTATGCGCTTGGAGAATAATCCATCTGAATTTGTTCATGTTGTAAATTGAAAAATGTCACTTTAGGGGGGTGTTTGCTAATGTCATTGTCTTTCATGTACATATGCAAATGAATTTTGAATGATGTGATCTTATTGTTCCATAGCCGATGCTGTCTTAACACCGTACATGTTTTCTGTGCTGTTGTTCCATCGAATGAAGACAAACAACACAATTCAGTGCAACTCAGAGTCAACTTGTTTTCGTATCCAGTTTGTACTTTGAATATTGACCATAGATATTGAACAAAGAAATGAAGAGATGCAAATACAGAGACCACTGGCCTTCAAAGTTAAAGTGTTGGGTTGTGCAGAGCGTTGGCCGTAGTGGAGAGTTTAACTAAATATATAGATAAACAGCATATATAATAACTGATTTACAGATATATTTCTGAATCTTTTCCACAACTTATTGTCAATAAATCTGATGATGCAGTGTAAAAACATTGCAGGCTTCCCTTTTACCCCTTTTCAAAATAAGACTCGTATATATACCAGCAACACTGCTTAACTCAAGTTAACTTAAGTGTATCCAGACCATTTTAGTAACTGGGCACACAATAAAATGGCTTGTATGTATATATGAAGCATTATATCCCGGTGGTTGAACCCATTGGCAATTTACTCTACAACATTGCAGGCAAACGTCATCAGAGTTCAAAGAACATCGTCAATCAAACTATAAGATTAAACCCATCAACATTAATATGCTTTTGAATTAGAAAGACAATGTAATTAGGCAATACCTCCCTAATGTGACATTTTTCAATATAGAGCGTGAACAAGTGTAACTCCAGCTTCCTCTCACAGTGACATGCAGACATGCAGATTGTAATCAGGTTGGACTCTAAGTTGACAGTAAGTGTGAAGGACAGTGTGATATGTCAGGCCTGTTATGGGCTTGCGACCTGTCCAGGGTGGACCCTCACATGATGTCAGCTGGAATTGGCTCCAGCTCCTCCATGACCCTTAAAGGAGAAGTGAATAGCTAATGGAAGGATGGATCTGTGGATCGATTTTAGAAGTTGCCATTTCAAAACAAGTGTTTGCTGTTATTTAGACAAGATAAGGCAGGCTAAGGACTGGTCTTCTCCCACCACGAGAAGAAAAAAAGAACAATGTCCCTCTGCAGACAAGGAAGTGGGCTTTTAAGGAGACTTCTTAAACTCAACTGAGGGGCTTCATATGCAGCTGGAGATAAATAGGGACTGTCTTTAATCGAGAATCATGCAAAACAACTCTGGTGGAATCCCAAAATAAAAATATAGAGCTGTAAATTTGCATATTAGGTCACCTTTAAAGTCTTGAAGTGACTGAACAATGGGAACAGTGCAGAACTCTGATGTTATAAAGATGCAAATACTTGATGCAGATATGCCATTGAACAGCAGAAGTGTATGACTGCAGGCAGAGAACTTAAAAGAATAGTCTGACATTTCGGGAAATGTGTTTATTTGTTTTATTGCAGACGTCAGAACACTTTCATGTCCAGACATTAAATATAAGGCAATGATTTATGCTGGCTGTAGCTTCATATCATATTTTTTTAAGTGCGGCCATCATTTCTGTCAGTTATGATAACATTTTACTCGCTATCATATTTCTTAAGATCTGTGAACATGAAAGCAATGCAGCAACAGGGTCCAATGGGACAGAACAACAATCTTTTCTAATTATCTCAAACACTTAATTTGGAAACACAATGCTACATTATTAATTTGAAATTTAGGTACAAGTACATGCACAACAATATTTAAATTTAACTTCACCTCTAAGCTGAAATGTCGTGATCTGGGCTGCCAGGAAACTCCAGAGGTGAGAAGCTACTGCTACTGCAGATCAGGACTCGGTTGTGGTTCCGTATTTATATACCCGCATATATGTCATTAAGTGTGCAGTTTCTAAGTCAAATTTAAATCATTATGTTAGTTGGTGATATATGTTTTCAAAGGACCTAGTGGATTGTTTCAAATCGTGTGATCCACGTTACTTTTGTTTCTCACTTCAGCTGATTTCTACCACAGATTTAATTGCATATAAATTAATGTGGTGAGAAGTCCATTATCACATTTGGAAATAATGGTTTTAACCACAAATGGAAGTTGCACACAAACAGAAATCGTCATGTAAAAAATAGGCTTATGAAGAAAAACTAACCCACCCTTAACATCTAATGCAAATTATTTTCAGAAATATCCACATACTACTTTTATCATTCACTATTGACACTTGAGCCAAAGTGACTCAACATCCCTGGGCTCATAAACATATTGGTTTGCTGTGACTGCTTTGTCTGATTACTAATGCGTATTGACAATAATGACTTCCCACCAAGCAGATGCCTAGAGTCTGCTACTGAAGAGGACATTAGCATTAGCTTTACTAGCTCCCATTAGCAGTAAACAAATGCACCTGTCTCTGTTTACCATCTCTGCTATATTGCCTCTGACAACACACTGACGCCAAGTGATAAACACAGAGAAGGAGCAATTCATCTTTATTGCGTGTAATCATTCTAGAAATTCCACCTAGGCTTCCTGTCCCTCTCAGACAGGTGGGGAGGGAGCCAAATATTTCCACAGCGACCCCCCCCCCGCTCCCTCATTTCACCTCAGTGATTCCTTGGGTTCAAAGTCAGGAAATAGTTCACCATGTGGGGTTTTTGAAGTGTTTATCAAGTTGCCTATGTGTTTTTCCTTGTTAACAGCGGGCGTGATGCTCCGCACGTTACAGTAGATGTGTGATATAATGGCTGTTTGTCAGTGAGGGCCTTTAAAGTCGTCCAGGAGAGGGAGCAGGCAGGTGCAGGGCTGATGAGCAGTGTGACGGTGTTAATAGACTCAGGCTCCAGGGAGGTGGCCTCCGTTTGCAGCGCCGATCCGTCTTGATTTCTGCACATTGCCTCCTTCAATTACACTAAGTGTTTAGCTCTAGTCACCGCCAACCTGGGCATGCACCACTGTCGCTGGGGGACGCGAGAGTGTACCGTACAATATGCACGTCAGATAATGCATGATAATAAGGAATGCAAGTCGGTTGTGTTATCATTTAAAAAAAAAAAAAAAAAAAACTTTTTCTCGCCCCTGAATTTGTAAGAGGCAGTGGGTGCAGTTGCCTGGTTGTTAGCCTGTTGCCAGTGCTAGCCTGTAATCTGTAGATGCTGCTGCACTATCTCTTAAGATGTGTCCAGGCTCTTCGCTCAGCGAGACGAGAGAGATGATGCAGAGATAAGACATTGAGGGATACTCTCTATTCACGGGGGCACAGAGGGAATTAAAGGTGTCCTCTCCCATCTGAAAAAAAGGTTATTATCTTCATCACCTAGCCCCCCGCACCTGACACCACGCAGCACCTTTACTCAAGATAAGACCTAATCTAGACTCTTGCTTATGTCTTTATTTACTATTGTCAAGGTTATGAGCACAGGAACACGCTGTCCCTATTCAATCAAACCTGACAGCCCTGAGTTGGATGAAAGGAAAAACAAATTGATGTTTTCTTCGTATCACTTGTGCATATAATAAGGTTATACTGTTCAGAAAGGGAAAATAAGTAAGCACCAACATGCTGCTTGGCTTCAAAGAGCCTCTTGAATTCAGGTTATTGACTTCTGTGAAGTGAAAACAAGGGGAATACAACTGCACGTTAATTAGGAAATGCTGTGAGGAGCCAAATTCTCTGGTGAAACTAATGTAAATGAAGCTTATACTGTATTTTCGAGGTGGCGTAATGAGGCAGACGTTGGCAAAGAGGCTTTTCATGATTGTTCAGGCACTAAATGATGTTCCCGTGTTCATCTCGACACAATAAACAACCATCGAGGGAAACAGCTGTCAACAGAAATCTACATTCTACCAGGTAACATTTTACACATTAACAAAAAACGTCTTGAGCACTACTTTGTCTTATGTCTCGGAGCGAACGCAGATTCCTCCTGAGTCAACACCGGCTCTTTATGGGGGGATGCTGATGACAGGCGGTGAATCTAAATTCCTATAGATTGTTTCCATAACCTTTCTCAACTGAGGAATAACAGAGACGTGATCCAAGCACCACTGCTCTTTAGATTGCTCCCTTGCTGTCACTTGACACAAATAAGACAGTGACGCCTGGGATGTGGCACCGCTTACCTCTGGAATCGAGCGGGGGGGAACGTGCCATCTTTTGACCCCCTGATGCATTTCAGAAAAGGTCAAGCTGACAGACGTCATCTCATCAATCCACTGTTGCGACTCTGTCGATCTTCCCCGGGACCCCTCCCGAGGTGGGATGGAAGAAGGGGGATAATGTTAGAGGAACAAATTTCTCCCTCCTGATTCTCCACCAACCTTTTTTTTGCCTCAGAGAGATGGGCTGGGGGAGGATGGAACGAGGGGTGGGGTTGACCTTCGTGACCACCTTATCTTGTGAAAAGGTCACAGCAAGGCCTCTTGAAAACCAGAGGGGTGGGGAGGATCGATCTGGAGGCTTTCTTTTATTTATCTCGGTGGACATGCTGCTCCTGGTGTTCTTCCAGGCCAATGGTGAGCGAGGAGAGATAACAATCTATTAGTGTTGCAGATATCCTCCTCCTCCTTACCTCTCTCTCTCTCTCTCCCTGAAGCCCCCTCTGTCCCCGGCCTTCACTGTCACACACCCTAACTCTATAGAAGCCCCTGGCCCAGAGCCAGAGGCGTTGCTGTGGAAGGAAACTTGGAGGTCGTCAGAATGAGGTGGATGACATCCCGGGGTCAACATGATCAAGTCGTGTCTTTGTTTAATACAGTGTGTATGGAGGGGTGAGAAATCAGGGTGCCCTGATAGGAGCTGCAGGGCTATTAGAACTTTAGGAGCAAATAGGGGAGGGGTATACACACACACACACACACAGACACACAAACGCATCAAATACACTTTTCTCTACCGTCCCCTTTGACTTTTGCAGTGCGGTGTATTAATGGCCTGCTCTTATCACCATTTATCATTTGAACAGTGCAATATATAGGAAGGGGTTGCATCAGTCGAGGGAAAACAAAGGCAAGACAGAGTTGTTATGTGGCGAGATGAGTGTTTGCTGAGAGCTGGGATTATTTAATTAAAGACTTTCCCTGCTGTTTTCAGGCCGGCGTTTCATTTGGCGATGGAAAATGAAACAAACGACTCATTGACATTGCTGCTGACTCACACGTAGCTCAAGATGTCTAAAGCACTGATGATATTCATGCGATAGTCCTGTTGTGCAGCACATACACACAAACATTAGTGCACAAACACACAATCGTAAGTCACTTTAATTTACTAAAACACCACTTTTTGCTGTGCATAACAGCTCTGCACATAGTGAAAACTCCCCCGCCCCAAACATGCTTTGAATATTTCTCCATTACTCCGCCATCATGGTCAATTAGGCCCCACTTTCTCCACCTTTTATCTCCTTAACCAGGGTCCTCATCTGCCGCTCGTGTCACGGGCGCCCTGCAAATAAATAATTCAGCGGAGGAGGGGGGAGAATTTACAGCTCCCATCTTACCCAGTCAGGCCGTAAATTCTGAATCGGGAAGCGGGGGAGAATATAGTAGGGGGAGAGGAGAAAAAAACAGGGAGAACGGGAAGGGGGATGAGGGAGAAGGAGGACCGTGGGGAAGTGGTCCCCCAGGGGCCATAGTCTCACACAGGCAACATCATAAAGTCACCATTAGAATGCTGTATTTATAACAGCGGGTTTGCCCCAGGCTGCGGCTGTGATTTTGACCCCCCCCCCAACCATCCCCACACACACAAACACACACATTGACACACAAATACACACACACACAAACACATCCTCCCCCATTCTCCTCCAACACATACACACACAGAACACATTTATCGTCCAAATACATCCTCACCATCAGACCCACATTCACATACCACACAGCGCCCGTACCCACATTTTTCTCGGCATCCATACACTCTCTTCATAAAACACACACCCTGTCCTTCTCCTGGCGCGGCTGTCCCTATATATGGTGTTCAGCAGGGCGCCAGCATCAGAGAATATCAATGGCTTAATGAGGCAAGGGCTCTTTCTGATGTGCCGCAACATTGACTCTTTGGGGGGAACACGGAGAGTGAAACGACTCTGTGAGGAGATAACAACGCCCCCTGATGGACTGCTAGCCAGCGAGGAGCATGCTCAGTCGTGCCTGATATAATAGCTGCCTGTAAATGATACAAAACATCTCGGCGCACAAGGGTCCGCTCCCACGTTCCTCAACGGTACATTATAAGCTCTGAAAGGCCACTGAGCAGTTTTGTTTCACGGCTATTATTGTTGGAGATCTAACAAATCTTCTCGACTTTTTATTAAAAGAAAAATGTATGAATCATAAACAGTGGATGGACTGATCATTTATTGCATCAAATTGTGTATCATCCTTGTGTGGTGCTGTTTTTTGAATCAGATCCATTAAATGGATGGTGATTCATGGCCAGAGCCACTCATCAATCAAAATGAAGGCTAATTTTGCATTTTTTAATTGATATATGTAAAGGTAGAATATTCTCATATTACGCCAATGATCTCATATGTTAATAATAATGTTGCAATTTAAATGGACCTTTTCAACTTTTGTGCTTTCTAAAGACGTCCAGGAAGCCATTTCTAAAATAAATGTGTTTTGCTTGTTTCACTGATATTGTTAAAGTGACTGTGGCTGCCAATTGCATATCTATATTTAATAAGCTTCTAAGAGGTTAATACGACTTTGAATTTAAAACCTATGACACGCCATTAAACAGCACGTGGTTGAGTCAGATGTAGCAGAGGAAGCCAAAGGTGAGAAAACATATTCAGTTGAACCAGTAAACATAGCACGGTAAAGACACACCAAATCCCCTGTGCCTTTTCATACACTGCTGAAAAGCAATAAGAGGAGGTACAGTACCTTTTGTTTATCTGTCCCACTCATGCGTTTATTGTCAGACCTTGTTTAGGAATATAATTTCCCTTTAACTGGCCTTTTTGCTTTCCTGGCACTCTTCAGGCGCTTTCATGTCAGCGGTCTACAGTGAAATAGCTGCCTTGGAATAAACTCCTTTTATTTTAAAGCTAGCCGGAGGGGTCAGAGAGCCTGATCTGTCATTGGCAGTGTAATAAACAGAGAAAGAGAGTTCCACATAAACACCTCCAACCAATATGAACAGCCCACTACAGGAAATGAAAATGTAGCCACGGGAAGTTAACCCTTTACTGCTCAGGAGGGCGGTGGAAAGTAGAGAGAGAGACACGGCGCTGTAATTCAGTGTTTAGATGAATGCCTCCGGATCCTTTGTCTAGGTTGTTGTAGGGAGCACTTCCTGAGGGTGTCTCAACATGCATTAATTGGTTGTCATGGAGAGATACGGCTAAATGCGAACAGGGTGGCAGTGTCGAATCCCATTTAATGAGAGAATAAAACAGTCTCCCATTGAAGGCAGATAGGGAGAACCGTATTGACCCGCGGTGGTGCTCGTGAATAACCAGTTGTCTCCCCCAATCGATCACAACACAATGGGAGACAACACGGGAGGAAGGGTGGCATGATTTGTGAATGACACAGAAGGTCAAAGTACACGTAACATTCCAGCAGCTCCTTCTTCGACACATCGGTGTAATTTCACCCGTGATGGTGTGTGCCGCACCGCTCCACCCTCCACGCACGCACGGTCATTAAGCTCAACACTGTGCGATTCTCAATGAGGCCGTGCCAGCAACCGAGTTGACCCTTCGAGGGCACCACTCTGACTTGTTCCTCTTTCTCCTTCGTCTTCTTCTGTTCTCGCTCGTCTTATTCCCCACAGTCTGCCTGTCAAAGGGCCAAAGCCTTGGCTGCTTGTTGCGCATGCTAACTTTCCAGGCTGAGAGATGGGACAGAGAGAGAGAGAGAGAGAGAGAAGGAGAGAGATAGGCCGAGGCCGGGTCCGTTACAGCTATGGCCGCCAACCACCGACAGACTTTGAGAGCTGAGTGAATAAATGCCCTGTCTTCTTGGGACAGGGTGCACTCACTCTCGCAACCCGGCACGCATGCATAAAACCCTAGGGGTCGGGGGCCGGGGAGTGGAGAGATTCTCTGCAGAGAGATTGATAACGCCCCCAGCTTCAAACAGCCGACAACCTAAGCAAGCCCAATGTGACTTCTAAAAACCCCAATGAATAGTGCATGGAGACAGGTCAAGGGCAAGATGGGTGGAGGGAGGGCTAAGGACTTTTTCTTATCAATCAGGGAGTCAAGGGGGGAATGTGGGAAGACGAGCGCCAAGCTGGGCTGGTTGGGGATTGGTTTGGGGCGTCGGCGGTGGGATAAAGCTCTGTTTGATAGCTGTGAAATTGAGAAACAGATGCAGAGAGGTGGAAGGAGCATTATGGCTGGTGATAGTAAATACTCCAGGGTATTGAGCCTCTCAGGTTTATATTACCGGTGTCATGGTGAGCTAGCCGGACTAAAGTTAATCTGGGAGTCTTCTGAGGTGAGGAAAAAAGCATCTCAACTGAAGTGTAGGGTGTTGAAGGACATTTATCAACATTTTGAGTAATGCGTGAAGCTTAGTTGTACTCAATAACATTTATTCTAGAGTTAATCTGTTAGGTTTTGAAAGTTCACGTGAATGTTACTGTGTATAAATACTTTGAGCCATGTCCATTCTCTTCTAACACTTTTACAAGACACATCGTAGCCTGATGACCTAAAGTAAAAAGAACAAACTCCTGAGCCACCAACTGATCAGCGTGATTGAAAATGATGCCCTCTATTCAAAGGGCTGCGGAGAAGAATAACAGGTGGGAAGGGCTTTCATAAATGGCAAATCAATATAGAGAATCTTCAGCACAGTTCAGCCTAAATGCCAACCCGCCCTTTGGCCTCTTATCAGCACCCAATCACAGGCAATCAAGCTCTTTTAAAGGCTGATTTAACCCTGATGAGCCCTAAGGTGGATGAAGCTCACCGGCGGCACCAGTCACTCTGCACCACACACACACACACACACACACACATACACTGACACCGGCACACAAAACACTGTCTGCAATATTGCGGCAGAGATTAAAGCCACATGAAAGGAGAAGAGACAAAGGTGACGTCTCCTCTTTTCAAATGGCAAGAGTGTGGCTTGACACGAAGCGAGCGGGTGAGTGCCTGGGTGAACAAAAGGCTGGCGCTGTGTGAGAAAGGGCAGAGGAGGGAGCAGGGCAGCGGTGGTGATGGTGGTGGTGGTGGTGCTGGCGGAGGTGGGGGGGCAGGCTTTAATTAAAAGGATTATATTGAGGTGCACTGTGCTGCAGAGGAGCTGTCCACTGGGCCCAGATTGACTACAGTAATGAAACCTATCCCTGTCGGAGGAGATGGAGGGAGTGCGAGCGGGAGAGGAGGTGGGGACGCAGCACCCGAGAGGGGTCAAGAAATGATAGGAGATTGGGTTTGAGAAAAAGCAAACATCAGGAACAAATGCATGTAATGAGATCATCAGGCAGAATTGGAAGATCGGAGCTTAAAGTTAATACATATACAAGGTCATAAAGAATAATAACAATGAATGAACTATGGCATTAAATTAGAAGTTCTCGTAGATTAAAGTCATTACTGATAAGCTTCCGGCCAAGAGAGAGTATCCCTCTTTAATGTAAATGAATGCTAAGTTTGGCATATCTATCCAGTGCCTCTGCTTCTCATTAATTTTTATCTCTGCAGATATAATGAAGTCATAATAGCAGGGAGTCTGATGAGTTGTCAATTAGAAACTTGAATGATCCCTGTCCTGGACTAAAATAACACCCAGAGAGAAGGTTATTGATTCTACCGCTGTATTTACCTCAGCGGTAGGCATCACCTATCAGCTCACACTCCTCCTTACTTGTGTTTGTCCTTCATTCACATCATGAAATCATCTTTATTTAACGTAATGAGGAATCGGCATTCACCTGACATATAAATGCGAATCCAGGTTTTTGTCTTGCAGACCCTTTTGTTGCCCAGCTTGGTTCCATTTTTAGCATTTGATTAGAATGTGCAATAAACTCAACATAAACCAACCAACTCAAGAATTGTACTGTCACACATGGCCACTTGCAAACTTTTCAGCATGGAGATAAGTCGCCTCTGTCTGCCTCTGACTATATTTGTGTTATCGTTCCAATCCGTTGTGTTGTGTGGAACTGCATGGCTTCCCACCACTGCTGACCAAGATTAGCATTATCTCTGACCACCCTGCCAGAAAACCAGACTCTGCAGTAAATGAATTAGATAGAGGCAATACAGTGAAAAAAAAATAAATATATATATATATATATATATAACTTTTGGGAACTACTGTCATTCCCAGGTCTGCCATTTTTATTTATTCTCTCTCTTTCTAGAGGTTTACAAAAACACAGTTTCAGGAAAGAACTTTTTTTACTTTCTTTGTTCGGCTGATGGTTTATAGTGTGTGTAAAATTGACAATATTTTGTTTGTATTAGCAAATATATAGTCATATTTACATCTTTACAACGTTACTGTTAAACCGTATGTAAAGCATACCACTTGCAGGATGTCTCTTTCTCAGACAATCTGATACATAAATAGTTTTACAGTCTGTGATCTGATACAGCGGCATGGTGAGGAAGTTTGATTGGTTTTCCCTGGGTACTGTGGCTTCCTTCCACTGTCCAAAGACATGCAGATTGGGGTTAAATTGACCTGAAATTGTCCGTAGGTTTGAGGAGGTCTACCCCGCCTCTCACCCAATGCCGGCTGGGTTTGTCTCCAGATCCCCGTCAGAGGATAAGTCATATAGTGTAACAGTCTGGCAAACAGTCTGGCTAGTTGGGTTGTATTTGTCAGGTCAAGACTGTTTCATAGTTATCTTGTAGATCTCTGTTGTTTGTTTGAGTTTCATGTTTGCACTCTGTTTCTGTTTGTTTCCTGTTTTATTTTGTAGTCTGTTCCTTGTGTGTTGCTGTCTTCACTTCCTGTCGGTGATTGTCTTCCTCTGCCCTCATGTGTTACACCTGTGTTCAATTGCCCCTGCCTCCCCTGTGTATTTAAACCTCTGTCTTCCCTTTGTCCTGGGTCGGATTGTCTGTTTTTCCTGCGGTGTTGTCTGTCCTGTGTTCCTGCGGTGTTTGTTCGTCTTCCCTCCTGCCTTCCATGGTGCTTTCATGATCTCCTGATCTCCTGTATCACCGCGTAAGCCTCGTGTTTTGTTTGTTACTGTTTAGTGTTAATATTTTGTTTGTTTTGTTAATTACTTATTTAATTAAATTACCTTTTACTTTATAATTTCTGCATTTGGGTCCATCTCTCCATCCAAACCGTGACATATAGATAATGAATGGATGGATGATCTGATAGAAAAAGTTAGAATACTGAACCAGAAATTGTGTTTTTCTCAACACAAACAACAGTAAACATGGGCAGAGTTGCACTGAATATGTTTTAACTGAGTCCCTTAGGAGGATGAATTTTTTACTAAAACGCTGCTCACTGAGTATTGTGTACCTCAGTCCCTGGGTCAGTATCATGCCTCTGAATTCAATATTTTCTCTAACTCTGTACAGGCACATGTCCCTGCAAATAAAACATAACAGGGTTTTCTCTTAGCTGCTAACATTAGCCTTACTTGCCTAAGGTTGTCTGCCCTTTCTTCTTGGTATTTTTACTAACAGAGTAGATTTTGTGATGCAAATCTGAAGACTGTAACCACCCTGGACACGTGACCAGTTTCCCACAGCGCCGACACATACAGACAGGTTTAGCTCAGAGGCATAATTTAAACTTTCTGTCATTAAACTGTGGCAGGAAGCTGAAGTACCTGAAAGGAAACTATGCAGGCAGAGGAAGAACATGGGTTTGAAACAAGAACTTTCTTACTGTAAGGCGAGAGGGCCAACCTCGCTGCATTACATATTTTGTCAGTTTTTTCCATTCATTTATAATGGACTTCCACAGGATAGATACAACCAGAGATGTTTTTAGGTTGTCCATATATCTGTCTGTCCAAAGCTCAGGAATGTCTTGAGGATATTTTTCTTTAAACTGAACAGAAAGGTCCCATTGGATTCAAGAGTGAACTGTTTAGAGTTTTGGTGATCAAAGGTCAGTGTCAATGTGAACACACTATCTTTTAAATCCAAAAGTAATTTGCATGCTAATTATGAGAAATTGCACACAACCTTTGTAAACTGTAGGCAGCAATTCTTGTTTTTCGATACAATCTGGGAACAGAGCCCGCAGAGACTGAAACAACGTGTAATCTTATGTTACATAATTTGCAAGTAAAAAGCTGCTTAAAAGCAATACAATTAATGTTGTGTTATCTAAGGCATGAATACAGTGTGCAAGACTTCAAGAGACTATAGCCATATTGACAAACTCAGAATTTCATTTATATATATATATTTATGTTGGGACTGAGGTCCCAGTGATCTGACTTATAACAAAGAGTCGTAAAACTTGGGACCCGCCTCAGGAGACCCCTTACATTTAAAAATCCAGCATGGAGCTCTTATCTCCATGTGGCAGAAGATCACTTCCTGGGTCCCCCACTGTAAACCGCCCCTTGGGGCCAAATTCTGATAGTTAATTGGCCGGGGGCCACACTGACCCCTGACCCCTCCTCCCAGGGGGGAGTCACCTGGAACATGACTTAAAAAGGCTGTGCTCCCAGAAACCTCTCTTCTTTCTTTCCTCCGATGCTGACGTTCCCACCAGGCCCTTTCGGGTCTGAACAGAGGTTCCAGCAAACTTAAGGAGGGAACTACTTTTCTTTCAACTCTCTTTTTCACTCCAACAGGAAGTCCTCAGTTGCAACAGACCTTCCGAGGCCGACCACGCGACTCAGTAACTAAGGAGGCGATTAGACGTTTGTTTAATATCATTTTATTTGAAGTCGTTTCATTTTCTTTTATCTCAGTCGACGTTTTTAATTTGATAGGACGTTTTGCTGTTTTAACCTGAGAGGCCGAAACAGGAAGCACCCGCGGGACGGCACTTCCACAGACTTTTTCTTTTTCCACGACCCACAAACGGCTTCCACAAAGCCGTTCCCTGCAGAAGCGCGACGTTCATCCCGCTGAGGAGTAAGAGGCAATCCACTCCGTTCCTGTAAAACAGCACGTTCTCCGCTGTTACAGAAGAAGACGAAGTTTCATTCCGTCAAGGCAGCAGGAATAATTCGCTTCCTTTTCTGGTCCAGCGGCCGAGCCCGGAGCTCCGCTCGTGAGAGAGACCACGTGATTCACTGGCCCCCGACACATTCGCGCAGACGCGCAGGCACATCGCGAGGGTTGTACAGTAAGAGACTTGATTATCTGGGCAGATACGTAGCATATTGTTTAATATTTGAGTGTATTTGTTTGTGGGACCTCCGTGTCTCATTGTTTAGCCACGACGATTCGGCTACTTCCGGTTCATTTCCGGTTACGGCCTTGTGCCACAGTTTTTAAGCGCCGTGACTAAACGTCTCCGGTTGCACTCGTTCCCGTCTGAACAACCTTACAGAGATTTTACCGTCAGACTTCAGCACACAACGCCGTTTGGGTGCTGAGCGGTAAAGTAAATGTAACTTGTTTCTGACTGTGTTTTTAAGAGCTTCTTTGAACTCTCCTTGCATGCCTTCTCTCTCTCTCTCCTTCTAAACCGACCTATACACCCGTTCCGATCTGTATTTAGAATACAGTTCATGTCACATAGTTACATCTATACTTAGAGAGGCTGAACACATCTGAAAAACATGCGGCCCAGGGCCAAAGCAGAGACAAAGAATTCTCTTTGTCTGAAAATCCCTTTGTGTAATTCATGTGACGACCACCAGTGTGAGCTCCGGCCACATGGTGTCATTAACATAGACTCCATCTTGAATAACGCAAGTTAACCCACCATTTTGAGTCTATTATTGCCACGCCTCCTCTCTCTCTCTCCTCCCATCCTGGCTCTAAATTCATAACGGCTCCGCCATCTTGTTTTGTAGTCAATCTGCCATTTTGAGAGTTTTTAGGCCTTGATTCCACGAATCATGATCGGCCGCCATCTTAGATGTGACTGCGTCATCGCCACGCCCCCTTCCTTTTCTCTCTCTCTCGCTCTCTCACACACACACACACACCCACACACACACAGACACTTTGATAGACACAGACAGATACACACACACCGAGACACATAGATGGACCAGAGGTTACATGCGTGTTCTAAATTGTGATAAGCTGCTGTTGTTATCTTTGAAATATGGGAGTTTGTTAAAATGATAAATCATTAAATAACACTAACTTTATTTCACATACACACACATAGACACACACACACAGAGAGACACTTTGACACAGACACACACACACAGAGACAGACATACATAGGTAGACCGCAGGTTTTACATGTATTTTCTGAATTGTGATAAGTGCTGCTGCTGTGTTTATCTTTGAAATATTGGAGCTTGTTAAAATGATAAATCATTGAATAACATTATAACTTTATTTCCCCTTTTTAATAAATTCTTTTGTAATTAAAGTATCTGTAGTCTGTGATTATTTGTGCATAAGTGTGTGAATACAGCTGGATTATGATTGCCTGTGCTCGAACTTAGAAGCCTTCACTGTTTATTAAGTAATCGTTAATATTAAAATATTGACATTATTAATTTGACATTTATCATTATGAGACTGATAATTATAGCTTGATTTGTTGGTCCCTGGAAACCAGGGTGGTGCCCCTCTACGATAAGTTATGGCCTTATCATTTTAAATTATTTTTAATAAATAATCTTTTATTTTAATAATCATATTTCATGATTATTAATAATTAGCCAACGTCAAGTCTACTCCTATTGCACAACATTTATATATTTATTCTTAAACTGCTCAAAAGTTGCTTATGGGTTGGCTTAGCATTGCGGAAAGCCTCTCCTCAGCCGAGTGTGCCTGAAGAGGTATGAAATGAATTTCATACCTTTTTCCTCTCCCTCATTTGCCCAGCGTTTTTTAGCCGGTCTCCTCCGCTCAAGCTATGTGTCTCACCATTACAGAGCTAATCCATCCATGACAATGTTCAATTTCCTCTGGGGAATATGAAGTGCAGTGGGGAAAATTTGCAACCCTGTGGCCCATCTAAGTAGCATTAACGCCAGTAGCCACATCACACAGTGCCTGAGCCTTGTCTGAGAAGAGAAACTCATCTGAACTGAGTGGTTCGATTTGGGGATCTGGCAACGCTGTAATACAATCTCCTATCATCGACAATTTCTTTTGATATGAGGGAGATCAGAAAAAAAAACGTAGACAAGATTTGTGACAGGAGGCAGGACACTTTGCAAAAACGTTGCATTGTGAATGTGTTGATTGTGTTCACTAATAACTGAATGATAAACATGTGCACATCCAAAACAATTTTCACACTGCATGTCCTTTCCGATACAGTAGAATAAGTGGCCAAAATAACAAATCAAAATGAGACTCATGTCAGATTAATAAAGTTCAAAGATTATTAAACTACAATTTCAAACAGATTATTCCCCTAAAATGCATTAAAACAAAAGTAACAAACCTGTTTTGAAAACGTAGGGGTGGAAAGTTTCAGTTGTGTGTGTGTAAAAGTTAAAATCCCTCAGATTTGTATGTCCTTCCATTTGAACTGGTTTGAGTTTTTAAAGATTAAACTCCTCTGTGACAATGCAAACTACAAGAACTGGATTATGTCATTAAATGTGCTCTATAACTAAACTTGTCTTGCTATTGTTTGGCTTGGTTACTGACTGTTAAAATCAGCTCATAGCTCAAACAAACAATATACTGATGGATCTGAGACCATTTCCTTCAATGGGAAAGGAGTTTCAGACTTTTTCATGTTTTGCAGTAACCTCAGCGTGTTTGTATATCTAATGTTAAGAGACACATTCTGATAATAGGTGCAATACAAATAAAGTGTATTATTATCATTATAAAAAAAATTATACTATGAGTTCTTAATTACAGTAAAAACATTCCAGTAGATTATAGCCTCCACCCTGCAGTGTATTTATTGCCCTAATAAAACTATACTGCTATATTTCAAACCGCGTTGTGCTACCTCTCAGTTGCTTCCAAAATGTGCATCTGTCTGGCCTTTGGTGCGTCTGCTCAATACGCTATCGACAGACCAATCATTCCACAATCATGCTCAGCACACCATCTTTATTACTGATTATTGACCAGGTCATCACCGCCTGCATGGCACCTTGCACTGACATCAGGTGCCAGGAGAGCGAGAGAGAGAGAGAGAGAAAGAGAGAAGCTGGGAATCTGTCAGCGCTCTGATGAGCTGATCTGCCGATGGGTTTTGGATTGCTGCGCCGGTGACCTACAGGTGGCAATTAAATGTCAAGACATTTGGATTCCAATTCTGGTGTGTTGCAGAGTCACATAAGTCATGCGGTAAATTCCGACTTGTCAAAGAAGCGAGATTGTTCCTATCAGATGTAAGTTGTGGCCAACATCCTGTCCCCCCGCCCCCCCCCCCATGAGGACCAGAAACAGATGCCTTCACTTATTTTTTCACACAGTGGCCAAAAGAGTCAAACAAACCCAGAGAAACATGCTTAGGGCCCAGTGCAAGTGCCTGTTACAGGGTCTACTATGGAATAAATGTAAGCATGTTCTGAAATATGAAAAACTGAGAGCTCATTATTTACCCTAAAAGAAACTATTAAAGCAACAATAATACAAAAATATATATTTTTTCTCTCTACATAATGTGGAAAATGGTTATACATGTTTATGTATACTGTGTGTATAGTGGTTCAATCATCCTCTGCTAATGGTGGCAAATGGTAAATGGTCTGTATTTATATATAAAGCTTTTCTTGTTTTGAAGACCACTCAAACTGCTATACAGTTTTTGTCATTCATTCATTCACACACACACACATTCTGACAGTGTAAATATATGTAGAACTTTCTCTTTCATACGTCGCTCACATCACACAGGAGCAATTTTGGGTTCAGTATCTTGCATAAAGACCCCTTGGACATGCTGAGTGGGGGAGACTGGAATCTGACAGGGGACTTTCTGGTAAGTGGACAACCCACTTTACATCCTAAGTGCTCTTCCATTTACTTTGTGCACTACGGTGTCCACCAGAGCAAATTCAAAAAACTAGGGATTTTCCTTGTTTATTGTGTCTATTTGGAGTTTCTTTATTTTGTCATATTTCAAGTGGGAATATAAAGTTACCAGTGTTACTTCAAATTTGGGACACAGTTACTGTAGTGTAGTTGCTCCAGTTTTACAAGTCTGGCTTCATCTGACTGATAAAGAGCTGCTCAGTCCTTGGAAGTGTGTGATTGAAAACACCTCTGTGAGAAATAATTTTCTTCAAGGCATCTCTCCAATTCCTCAGCACTGCCATAAATATGAAATTCCATCCATTCTCCAAACCCTGTCAAATTATAATAAACTATCAGAGTAGGTATATCTAGGTTTTTTTCAATGCTAAGTAGGTGAATTGCTGCTACAAGATAATTTAGTAGACACATGTTACGTTTCAGAAAGGAGAAATCACTGATGTTTTCAGTGTGTGTATGTTTGTCATACATGTTATACACTGCATATGTTATTTATTCTAAGTGTGTTGCCGCTACACTGAAAAAAATCACTCCAACTATTTCAATGTTTACTGCAGTGCAGCACGCACCGCCATTAATTCAAACACCATCCCATAAACAGACATGAACACACACACAAACAAATACACATGGGCATATTTCAGTTATTGATATCGTGTGTTTTTCCATTCTCATCACATATCATGTGTGTGCTGTTGGTGGTATCAGCTGAATGTCAATGAGAATGTGGGAGACATCCTGACATCCTGACATCTCCAAGGTCAGTCTCTAAATCAGCACAACACTTCAGTCAGTGTGTGTCTGTCCAGGCTTTCCTCGAACCAAGATCCATGACACACCCTGACTCTTTGTTTCTGTCACTCCAACAAGGTGCTTTGATCATCCCACACTAACTTGCCTTTACTCAGGTGAGAGAGGAGGGTCTGTGATATGTTGCTCCCCCTTTCACACACACACTCTAATCCCCCGTAAACCCTAACTAATTGCCTAACCCAAACCTTAACCTAACTCTAACTCTAACTCTTAACCGTCAAACTACCCTTTGAAAAGACTGAGGATCGGCCAAAATATCCTCACACTGTAAGGTCTATGCCCAAAATGGTCTTCACACATATATAAGTACAAGCAAACACACAAACACACACAATTTCCTTAAAGATGGAATTGCGAGACTTTGTCTGTTTTTCAATTTCAATTTCAATATTTTAAAAACTAATAATCATTCACACCCACTTTACACTGTGACTGGCCTTTCTAGCTCTTTTTTCATCCGTTACACAATGTCACCTTTCATGAGGACGATGACACTGTCTGAAAGTATGTATGCTTAGCCTCATATTTAAATAAGATCATCATCATCTTCCCCCTCTTCATGACAGCTGGCTTTTCACACCACCTTCCAGTTTGGCCTTTTGAGATAACAAAACACTTGTGATTGATGCGATGTGGTCAGACAACGTGTCGTACTGACCGAATCTTTTCAAGCATAACCCATCGCTAATGTGTGCAAACCATCGAGCTCGCCTGCTCATGAGCTGAAAACAAAGTTGTAAAGTTGAGACAGAAGTTATCTATTAAACTGTGCTTTTAGTATTTATTTTTACAGGGACACTGTACAATTCAAACAACTGCGTCAGAGTTAGCTAGCACCTAACGAATATTGGTAGGTAAAACAGGATAATGATAATAATAATATTCATGCATTTTACTTCATTATGCCTGTTCTCAGCTGTAATTCATTGCAACCAACAAGAACTCCTTTTGAACATTGTGAAAATGCCCGCTACAAACTCTGTGATGTCACTGTCGAGTCTACAGATGAGTGTTTGATTGATGAAGATACATTCTGAGCTGAGAAACTCTTTAAATTAGAGCCAGAGCCCACATTCATCATCTAAAGTTGATTTGTAAAGTACATGTGAAAATGATTATTAATATCATTGCCTTTCATTGTACATTTTGGGTCTCAGAGTAGAATCAGTGCAGAATACAGTTAAACTGCTTGATGTGATCTTTTACAAAGAGATTAAGTTACAGCATCAAACAGTGAACAACACACAGCAGTAAATGCAACGCGTTGAACCAACCCAACAGAACTATGGAAGACGGGATCAAAGAAAAAGTTGTCAACTTAAACTATTTCTATGATAATATGCAGCTCAGTAAGTTAAGAAGTTTAAAAGCAGAGACAAACTGCAGTGATGATGTGATGAGTTGTGACGATGGAGACAAATCCTGTGCTGTGTCTACAGACAGTGACTAATGGATAAACTGCTGGAACAGTGTGGCAGCAGCCGTGGTGATTTAAATGTGATATGAGGAAAGAGACGAGGAAACTTCTTTTCAACAAAAACTCTACAAAACAACAAAGTCCATGTATATACATTATATACAGTTTTTATTTTTTATTTGATGATGCATTTATTTACTTTTCAATTGTTTTGTGACTCCAGATGCAATGAAAGTAAAGTGAAAATGTTCAGCTTATATCCTACCACATGCTCATTGTCTACCGGAAGAGATCCGCCACCAGTGAAGAATTTGTGTCTTCACTCATTGCAGATTCGTCTCTTACGAGAAAGACAAATGCTGTAAAAAGGACCCATGAAAACTGCATGCTACCCAAGAGGGCTGAAATGGATAGGAGAAGAGTCTGATGCCACCAAATAATGAGGAGTAATATGCATGCTGGCAACTCCAACTAATTAGTGTGGAACACCAGGATTATGAGTGATATAAAATGCATTAAGTGCCAGCAGAGTCATTTGTGATGTAAGACAGTTTGCAACTTTAAGGCCTGCCTGTTGGGACCTGGTGGGGAATAAATGGAATCCATGTTTGCATACATTACTGTTGTAAAGTTTTAACAGCAGAGTGCTGAGATGATTACACATTGGCTGCTGCAAGAGAGCAGCCATTAGCATTGTTCTGCAGCTGTCAGAAACTCTTATCCAAAAGCCAGCAGTCAGGCTGATACTTGTGCATCGGCTCCTCAGAGAGCCATAGCCGACAACATTACTGTCTACAGTGGGTCATTGGATGTGCCACGCGAGGCTTTAAGTTCTTGGCCTTGAAAGATGGCTCGGATCAATAAGTGTCAACTGGTCGTTTAGGGATGGGGGGGGGGGGGGGGGGCAGATCTGAATGTGAGAGCCTGAACTCTCAGGACGAGCACAGTCCTCCACCTCGCTCGGTGTCTGGGCCAGTGCTGCAGGATGTGGACATTTGTTGCTGCATACATTATCTCCGTGAAATATTCAGTGACAAATGGATTCTCAATCCGTGTTATTTGTATAAAGCCGCAGATGAAGTCCACAATAGCTCTGACCTTGTGTCACGCGCGGCCCACCCCCCCCCTCTCCCATACAGATCCCCTGCGGTTTTGTTTACTATGCTCAACCCGAGGATTTACTACGGAGCAAAGAGTAATTGTGCGTATAATGTCAAGGACTGTTGTCAGTATCCATACATCATGCCCACATATGGTGTACATGGCTATGTTAAATATACATGCTCCCATGAAATATACATGACCACTGTGTGCATACAAAGTGAAGGGCTGTAGCAGGAACGATTAGAAAATCCAACATGAAATTCATATATGTCCAACTGAACCACAGTGATAAGATCTGTGAGAGTCTTCTTCTTTTTCACCCATTTTCACACAATATTGTTGCGTTATTGATGTCTTGGACAGAATATTTTTTCATACTAATCCAGACTGGCTTTTTGTAGTTGTGTAGCTCTTTTTTGTCTTTGCTCTTAAGGTCACCACTTGCAGGTATTGATTTAAGTAATGATTTGGTTTTTAAAAAAAGGCATGTTTTTAATTTTTATTTAATGTCTGTAAATAAGGTAAAATGTCAGTTCTTTAGTGGACAATATCTGAGGACAAACGCCACTCGCGCTCAAAGACCTGTTAAATACCAAAATGAAATATAATTTCAACTTAATCTTTTCTTGAACCGACCTGCAAATGAAAACCAATATTTGTTTTACTTTTTATAAATGGACTGAGCATTAAAGTATTTATTCAAAGCTTTCTCGCTGCTAACCAAGTGGCTCTCTCTTTGTGTTCCTCCCTCCCTTCTTCATGGACACCCTGAGCACAAAGGGTTAATTTGTTAAGGAGGAGACAATGTGTGTGAGAGAGGGGGAGACGGTTCCCTATTATCAGGGGATGAGAGTGCTAATAAAACACAGGAGCTGCCAGGGTCCAGAGGTCAGATGCACATGTAATGAATGGAGAAATTTAACTCATCCAATTATAGGAAGCCAAGGCAAAAATCCATACTGTTACTCTGGGCAGAACGCCCAAATGCAAAACTAATAATGTCAAGCAAAGCCCAAGCTTCTGTAATCTGAGTGTGTGTGTGTGTGTGTGTGTTTGTGTGTAGCCTACGAGTGTGTGCACAGGTGTGTTTGTATGTGTATACGCTCACATTTGCAAGTGTATACACCGTGAGTGTGCGTGCAATGCAGGAGATTTACAGTGCAGTGAAAGTGAGCGGGTTGTGTGCAGCCGAGAGGTGACGGTGTTTTATGGTGTGTTTGTGTACGTCCGTGTGTGAGCGCCGACTCACTGACATGTGCATTTTGTCAGTTCAATTTCTGCAGCAGCTGCTTAGAAGAGCTGCTCATTTGGAGATGCTTGGATTTTTTTCTGCAGTGTGCGAACCAAACCGAGGGGTCAATGAGCAGCAGAGTAATAACAGCTGATGTTGTGTGTCCTGTGCTATATTTTCTTTTATCTGGTGTCATCTGGAATTTGGCCACAATAACCACGAGATGCTGCTCACAGGCACTATCATTTGTAGAGTATGTGTAAAGCCGAGGTTATTATAAATTTTCCGTTAGCACACACATACTGAAGTAAAAGTACAGATACATGTGTTAAAAATGACGCTGAAATACAAGTACTGATTCAACCTCTTTCGTATAGCAAAAGTATATAAGTACAGGTTTTGAAATGTACTTACTAAGTAGAAAACTAAAAACTTCCCCTCTGAAGACTGTATCTGTCAAACTTAAATAGTTCGACGATTATTTAACTTTGACCACTGTTACTTAAAATAAAATCAAAAGAACAATATGTTAAAACCAGGGATTAAAGCAAGAAAAGCAATGAGAAATTGTCCAGGAGGAAACAAGCTCAGTGTGTTGAAGTATTCTTAACCTAAGAAAGGCCAGTGATGGTGACTGATTGTTGCTCTGCTTCGTTGTTGACGTTTTCAGCCATTTTGTTAGATTCTTCCATGTTGTTTCTCTCTTACACATATCTCCCTGTCTGCTCGTTTCGTCTCGATATGACATTTACGCCGTGTTATGAACGCTGTGTGTGACATGCATTGATAGATATACAACTAGAAATCTGCTTTTCTGTGTTATAATCCATTTAGGTTGAAATCCGTCTTGATGTGGGGATGACGCAAATAAAAGTAATGAAAGTAACGAGCTTGTTTTGAAAACGTACGGAGTAGAAAGTGGAGATATTTTAGTAAAAAGTAAAAATATGTGAGTAACATTAATTCTCAAGTAAAGTACCGTTACTTGAAAAAATATATTTAAGAACAGTAATAAAGTAGCTGTACTTTGTTACTTCCCACCTCTGCATACTGAAAAATACAGTTGAATCAATCATACAAACAGCAAATTAGAAAAAAATCGAACCCTAATTCAGATCATGCAAAAAAAAGAAGTCAGCAATTACGATTCCTGTGCTTAGGCTTGATGTGGACGTCGTACCTTCAGAATACAAACACAGATAGAGATGAGTGGAGACCTTTGACTTAATGACCACCCATGTAAACAAAGGCTCAGAAAGGGCAAGCTCGTTATTGAGGAGACACTTTGATTAAATGAGCTGCATGTTGATTAAACGATTACATTTATTTATCATGAGAGGACACGGGCAAGAGAGAGGGGAATTAAAATCACACTCCCTTTCCATGTTTCCTCCATTTTTATTTATATTTTTCTTAAATTGGGATCCGTACCCCCTCCGAGGCAAAGTCATTAGGCCTTATACATAACCATCGCAGCCACATTAAAATCACATTACACAACAACCATAATCATTGCATTCAATTACAGATGGTAATAAATATCCAACGCCATCTCCAGTAAATCCATTAGCCTGGGAGACACACACACACACACACACACACACACACACACACACACACACACACACACACACACACACACACACACACACAACACAAGACAACACTCGCACACCAACACAAGCTGGGGCAGGAGACGACAGCAGACATAAGGAGATCTTCGTGTTTGGACCTCTGGTTTCACAGAGAGTTCTCCGCTGTGCTGCCAGTGACACCACTTGTTTACCCCGTCTGAACGCAGCATGAGGAGGTGTCACAGAGATGTTTACAGTCCCATTTTTAGTCGCCTGCATTTTTATAGCCCTCTTCCTTTTCGTATATAAGGCGCAATACAGAGAAGGGTGTCAGAGACGGAATAAATAAATAAAAGACCCTATCCAAACAAAGGTCAACAGCTGAAATTGAAATTGCATATTCAATGGGGCCTCTGTCCACGGATCCCTCAGGAATACATCAGATAGGCAGCGTTCACCGGAGCTCCACAACAGATTCCTCCCACATTACTTATTAAAGAATACTGCCGCCCGCATAACTATATTTCACTGCTAATGTGAGCTCGGCAAGCTTTTCAGTTCGCCAAATAGAAGAACTACACTTAGTGGTATTTATGTGCTGTAAGTGCTGTTCATCTATCACTCAAATGGTGCGGCAAGAGGAGAACGCCACGGAGAACATGATGTTGTCTATCTCAATTCATTAATAGATGTGTGTGACAGTGTGATGCGAGGAGCCGGCTAACACGCACAGCAGGTTGCGGTGCACATTTTAGCATCATTAGTGAGGAGAGGAGAAACTGACAGAACCGAAAAACCTAACAAGCCTTTTAGACAGTCTGTATGGGAAATATACTAACACACACACACACAGACACACACGCACACACACACACTCTCACTCACTCTACTTGGTGCATTTCATCTTCATATCTCCTACCCCGAATCGCTCAATATTCTTCCTCCACCTCCTCGCCTTAACAAAGCTCATCCTACGCCGCCCCCCCCCCATCCTCTCCCTCTCTTTGCCTTCAGCCCGCCTCTCTCCCCCCTTGGCTTGATGGCAGCCTCACTTGTAATTAACTGTTATGTGGGGGATTGATTGCGGACAGCTTAGCATTGACCAGCTTCATTATGGAGTCCCTTCAAAGTGGGATTCTGGGCCTGCCAATACTCCTGAGTTTATTTCAGTGAAGGGATCAATAGCGAGCGCATTAAAAGCTTTATTTGGGCTTTGTCTGCCCTCGAGTACCTTTGCCCTGGATGCTCTTTCTGGTACCACCATGATGGCGGCTTCAACCTTTTCAGAGGTGGGAGGTCAGCATAACCAATGGCTACTTGTGTTGCAATATGTAGCTGTGTTGCATCTGAGTGGGTGAAAATGATAAATAACTATTGCACTGGCTACAGGGGATGTGTGAGCAGTGCATGTGTATCTTGATTTTAATTTCGGCGACCATGTTATCAGATAAGAGCGACCACACTGTGAGCACTGCTGCTCATCCAGTGCCGCACCTATTTTAGTAATATAGACAGTGAAAATGATGTTTCACCACAGTTGCAGAGCCGACTGGAGTCAGCACTATGTTGCATCCCAGCAAAAAGGTTCCCAGATTAAATTCCTTTTCGACCGGGGTCTTTCTCTTTGGAGTTTGCATGTTGCATGTGTTTTCTCTGGGTACTCCAGCTTCCTCCCACTGGGTAAAGACTTGCAGATTGGGGTTCGGTTGTTCAAAGACTTTAATTCAACTGTAGGTGTGAATGTGCGAGTGAATAGTTGTTTGTCTCTGTGTGTCGGCTCTGTGATGCACTGGCGACCTAACCAGTGTGGGCCCGCCTCTCGCCCAATGTCAACTGGGATGGGCTGCAGCTCCCTCCGCCAGCCTCAAAGGAGAAGCTGTATAGATAATAAATGGAATATCTGTTGAATATGTCACAAACATAAATATTTGCATATCTTCCTGTATATGTTTTTCAAAGTAAAAGCACTCTCGAATGAATTCATCCATTTGTTTTCACAAGGTTTTTACTGGCCCAGATGTAACAGTGTTGTTGGCTCTTTTTTGGACAACCTGGAGATCGCTTTGATGTTACATTTCCTCTACAAGCGAGTCAAATGCCCAGCTGAGTGGTATATACTGTATATATCCTGCAGATATATCTGAAACATTTTTTTGCACTTATCCAGATGTTGGGTTATGTGACAGGTAGCCACCGAGGTGCAGACACCCTGCCATGTTTCCAGGCTGCCGGTGGAGTACGACGGAAGCAGACCGGCATACCGTTTCAGTGCTTACTCTACAAACAGCATGCTACAGCACTCCTCCATGAAAGCATATACACATCGAGCTATCTGGGGACTTTCCCTCTGAGATGTACACCCACACCCACACACAAAAAAACACAAACACACACACATATACACACACGGGGTGGCCCTCTGATGAGATATCATTTTGTCATTTAGCATGCTGTGTTACAAGATGTATCTCCCCCGCCAAAGCGTCAGCAGCAACCCCAGCTCTGTCCTTGTCTGGTGTTTCCCTCAAGGCTACACACACCGCCGAGGAGCAGCACACCCTGGGAGATGGAAAGAGCATGGCTGCCACATTATAAATGACTCCAAGAATCTTGCTCTGTCTTTCTTTCCTCCTTGCTCTTTTACTTGTACACTTGCTTTGTCTACCCCTCCACACCTCTTTGACACACACACACGCACACACACACACACACACACACACACACACACACACACACACACACACACACACACACACACACACACACACACACACACACACACACACACACACACACACACACACACACACACACACACACACACACACACACACACACACACAAGTTGCCAGCTGAGGCCCTCACACAGAAATTCTCTGTGAGTGCCACAAGGATAGAAATGATGACCTTGCCCTGAAGCTTTTGTTCTTTACCCCTGCCAACTGTCTGAAATGGATCTAACCAGTGAAATACCAGATTATCATTTTCCTTTGCCTTACGCAATGAAAGTAATCCTCACACAGCAGTATGGTTTCTGCCTCTGCGGCTGCTCATTCTCTCATTATGAGCTCTTCTTTCAGCTCTGGTTAGGTAATATTCTTTAGAAAGTGAGATATGGTGCTATGTCCTACTGTACCTCACCGACTCCACGGTCGGTCCTTCTGTGCTTCCACAGAACTAATGGCCTGCAGACTCAGCACTGGGGCCGCGAAAAAGGGATAAAGAACCCACAAACGAACCAGCACTGATACCCTGGACAGTGGTGGTGACACTTAAATAATAAGCAGTGCTTAACGCTTTCAAGATATTTTTTTCCTGGCTGCGTGGGGCCGAGGTCAACTCATTAGTAGTGCGGGAAACAAAAGGAGGCACAAACACGCTGCTGCACACACACAGGCATATGGATCTCATAAGAAAGGGGTGTATTATTGCCATGTCTATAAGCTCTTATTACGTGTTTAATAAAAACAGTGTCACATTACAGCAGCGATTGCCTTACGATGATTTAGTAATTTAAATACCGTAATTTCTGTGGTTCGTTCATACGAGATTGTGGCGGCAGCAAATGTGATTAATTTGAAAATGGAGAAGAATATAGATTTCTGTGCAACTAAAATAAAACTACAAAAGGGGGGGAGTAATTGGTAAACTGTCTGTATTCATGAAGGACTTTGCTTGTCTTCATAACAACTCAAAGCTCTTTACAGTACATTGTTGCCATTCACACACACATTCATGCAGTCATACTTCACTCATACACTGCCAGCACAGGCGTCAGGGGTAATGTGGGGTTCAGTATCTTGCCCAAGGACACTTCAACACGTGGAATTTGGGAGATGGAGATTTAACTGCAGAACTTCTGGTTAGTGGAAGACCCTGAGCCACAGCTGCATCAGAGCCTCCAAAGATGCTTTAAAATCATTACAGCCACAGTATTACCTGACGTCCTCGGTAAGAATCCTCCACTGAGCTAAGAAGTGAATATCAGAAGCAGCCTTTCCACGGGAAGTTGATATTAAAAGCGCAAAAGAGACGAGATCACACAGATCTAAATGTACAACAGTGTGCCAGAGGGCAGCCAGTGGGGTTTAGTGTTAATGGTTCCTTCATACTTGACACATTTCAAAACAAAACAACTAATGTTCCCCAGATCAGGCCAGCAGGACAACATTAGCAGGGAGAGATCTAACAGTCAGATACGAGAGGAGATTAATTACAATATGCCCTCATTGCGTATTGTGATGAGACAAAAAACTGGATCAAAAACAGTGTTTGTGAGGCTGTCGGTCTATTGGGTCCCCACTAATTCAGAGTGCTGGGAAGGAGATGCTTAAAAAAAGTTGCAGATTCATGGTTCAGTTATACCACTGTGGGTTTTAATTTGGAAGTGGATAAGCAGAAAAACCCGAGACAGAATTTGATGAGGACAACCATCTGTCCTACAGTAATCAGCAGGCCGTCGCTGCACAGTTCACTGGAACGTTGCTAACATTAAAAAAAAGAAGAAAGCTCTGAATGGGGCTCAGATAAGGAAAGGGATGTTTGCCAACCGATATACCCTTGGAAGATAATCAATCTTTAAAGTTTGTTTTATCAATTCAGAACTATACATACTTGAGAGGGTGAAATAATTCAACACAAATTGCCCGATTTCCACTGGAGAAATGTCAATATTCATAAGCAGTCTGTTCTTGCTCTTATACGATCTCCAGATGGGAGGAGGTCTGTCAAAACACCCTCACGTCAAGATGAAACAGAGAAAAGATATCTGTTCAATTCTGACATTTCATTAATGAATAATTTTCCCCATGCATACATATTAATAGATAAAATTAATTAGTTAAATCATTGATGTAGAGGAAATCAACAGGGAAGCTGTACAGCTCAACTTTGTGCATTCTGATCTCTAATTATAATCCCCACTAATTACTTTGAGCATTTCTACATGTTTATACAGGTTAACGCTTCATTACTCCAAACCTGTTTACAGTAAGGCTCCTCCCAGTCAACATACCGAATATTTGACTGCAATATATACTGTATAGGTGGTGGTGTGCCAATGTGATTCTTTTTTATTATTTTTACATCATTATCATTTAAAATAATTATCATGATTTAGTGTGAAAAATGTGTCAGTGGGAAGGAATGTGAATATATTGTAGAAGAGCCTGGTCACACCAGAAAATGGATAAGTGAAATTAATCATCTTTGCAAAATATTTGGTAGCATAGTGACGGCCCCCCCGCTCAGGAATAAATTGCGAAATGACTGCAAACTCACCAGCTGGCCTCTATCTCTATTTTATCACAACAACAACAACAGAAGGGTGTGACAACGAATCGTCATACGTGAAACCCTGACAGGCCAGTCGACATTAAATATTGATGCTTGTCTATTTTAGGTATTACGGTACAGGTGCTGGGAGTACCCAAAACAGATGTACGCACCTGTAACGTGGTGTTCCGTTGCGATTGTGTAACCGTTGTGTGGCTTTTGTGGTTGTGTTGTGGCTTTGAGTTGTCCCATTTTGCACTTGTGTGAGGCGGATGAGCGAGCTTGCTAACAGTCAGAATCATTCAAAAGTATCTGTATCATCGACTACTGTCTCATTAGTGTCAAACACCTGCTCTTATGTAGACAGTTTTTATTGTGACAGAGGAGGTTGTAGTTAAAGTTGATGGTGCAAAACAGCTCCACTGCTTCAATGGCTTCCTCCATTTTGGACTCTGTGGTTCTCCAGCCTCATAGGCTGGCCGCGGTTAAATGTCTTGCTGTTAGTCATCAATGACGATTTGTGGGTCAAAGTTCAGCAAAGCTCATAGTCATGCACAGGGTTCATTTTCCCTCACAAGCAAATCCACTGGAATGAATCAAAATTGCCATTATTTCATTGTTGTGACCAGAGGTTTGAAAGCACAATTGAGTCACTTGAAATGGTTAAATGTAAATGAAAAAAAAACATTCAGTCATTTTCTGCTCTTGAAAAACTCAGCCTTCAATGTCACACACTGACTTTGGCTTCCAGGTGTCATATTACTCTACAAAGATGAGCTTAGACGTGTACCAAATGAGCCATCCTCACTCCTAAAATTGCTAATAGGGGAATCATTAAAGACTACTCTGTTGACCTTTTAAAATGCTGGCTCCCAACTCCTTACTCTAAATCCCCTGCTTATTGACTTGGCAGCTTCCTTAAATGCCGCTCTTAAAGGAGCAGTGCATAGATTTTCCCCAGCTCACATCCCATTTCTACTACTCACCATCCCTCACCCCTGACCCCGGCAGGAGCACCATGGGAAATGACTAGGATATTAATGATGTCTATAAATGAGGCAACCTGTCATGTGTTACCGACCTGCTTGAATTCACACACAAGAACGCTTATACTTACTAGAACACATGCAGGTGCCTTTTTGTATTGCACAAAAACACATATAAATATATCTTTGTCCAAAGGGCCTCACGTAGTCTGAGAGAATATGCTTTTGACCCCGAGCTCCTGTGCACTAAATCACACTCTCACTCCTTCTCCCGCCTCATCCTTGTCCTCCTCCTCTGATACAGACTGCTGAGGCTCAGCTGTAGCCTGAGGGCTGTGTGACACCGAGAAACACCGCTCCATATATGACACTTATGAAATGAACATAGAGAGGGGAGAGGCATGTGGGTTATTGACAGAATAATGGAGACGTACAAATAAATAGGCATTTGGATGCATCGCTGAGCAGACACCGAGTTCTCAGCTCAAATAAATCCATGATGATTTGATGAAAGGAATAAAATGAGGTCCATTACAATCTTGTTATTTTGCAGACTTTGCAAAGTACAAGGGTAAGATGTAGCCTCCACACGCACACATCCACACACTCTTGCTTCCAGAAAATCAGACAGGCACGAAAAATCTTATTTAGTCCTATTCTCCACATGCTGCATTTAGGTCAGTGATCTTTTCGGAACTGAAGTTAACAGCCTGATGGGACGAAGTGTTTCAGAGTCTGACTTGTCATCTTACATGTGGACATCCTGTTCTTTGGATGTCATTGATGATACTTCACTTATTCTGACACACTTCCAACTGCCAGACAACACGGCTTCTCTTCTCCTCCCATCCTCCCTTTCACATGCCCATTTATCATGTCTCTGTGCACCGTGGGTCGACTGTTTCACTAATGATGCCAATTAATTGAAAACATTAGTGAATCTTAAAGATTGACATTCCCAAGCCATATAAGGGGAAGCGAGAGGAGGGCAAGGAGGTGTGTGTGTGTGTTTGTGTGTGTGTGTCGAAGGAGGAGTGGGCTTGTGCGTATCTCTCATATCTTAAACAAAGGCTCACTGATACATATTTTGGCTCCCAGTGATTGACAGGAAAACAGGTTAAACAGAGAGGATATAAATGACAACAAGAAAATATAAATGACTTTGTGGTCAGGAGGCTCAGGATGCAGAGAACAGCGGAGATCCCGAAGGTTTAGAATTACGCTTATCACAACTTCTTGCCTCAGGTGAAGTCTCATTGGCCCCTCCTGTGCCACTGTCCTGTCACATCCAAAAAAAAACAACAAAAAAAACAACTAGTCACTGACTAACAATACTAACAATAAATTTGACAATTTGTTAAGAAGAATCAATATTAAACATAAATATTTAAGGATTTGTGGCTTTGTTCAAAGCTGTAAAGCTAACAGTAAACAAGGAATTACTTAAATGTGCAGCTTACTGTATAAGGAACTTTGCATGGATGTAATTGGGCCCTTCTGTGTAAATTGTGGCCCTGTATGCCACCCTTGACTTAGAGGATTCCTAGAGCCACTGTGCTCTCGTAGATGAGTCTTACTTTGCTCACTGGGCTTAAGTATCTTTGTTACATGAGTTTTCTGTCCTCTCTGGGGCAGAGTTTCCATTCTCAAAAAAAACATTCTCAAGGACATTAACTCAAATGATATGCAGACCCATGCCTACTCTAAATGCCCACACACCATCAAAGAGAGGGAGAGTGAGAGAGCGAGACAGAGGAGGTAGGCTTGCTCCCAGGCTTGGCAGGCAGGCAGTGTGGCACATGCCTGGCAGACAGAGATGATGATAGTAGGGGAAGCTTCCAGTCTCCTAGCCTCCGTATCAGCCAGGTGTCCGCGGACGAGATATGGGAAGTGTCAGGCGGGGGTGGGAGGGGGACTGTCAGAGCCCAGGGAGGATACAGGGGTGTGGGAGATGGAGACAAAGCTTGCAAAAAGATGAGCAGGCGTATAGGATGCTGCTGGATCCAGCTGAGTAGCTCCTGTATGGGTTATTAAAACATTACTTTAAAATAATATTGCAGATAGACCTGATCAGACATACCTACCACATATACTACATGTATATTTGTACATTCAATCAATGATTTTGTCTGATTTGATGGAAAACTAAAAAAAAATTGTGAGTTAAATGATCACTGACAAATCAGCTTAATACAATCCAGAAGAAATTAAAGACAATTCTCCTATTTATTGTTAGTTAAGAATGAAAATTATTAAAATTATAGAGATGTAATACATTCACAGTAACTGACTCAAAATATGTCAATACAACAGATGTTTCAATTCAATACAAAAGCTTACATTTTATCTGATTTTTTACAATAATTAATCATAATGATTTGTTTAGAATTAATCCGATTAGAGTCATATGACTTCATGAATAAATACAGCTCGGTGTCATCAATGTATGGGATTTTATGGTTTCTGATAATATTGCCAAATGGTGAAAGGTATTGGTCCCAACAATGAACCCTGTGGAACTCCATGACTAACGTTTGTATCCATGGAAGAGTCATTCAAAAAACCGGTGTCCATCCAATATGATTAAACCAACCTGCTGTGGTTCCTTAAATTCCAATAACATCTTCCATTGATAACATTTTTCATGGTGTGAATAACAATTAATTACAATTATAGATTGATAACATATTGATAACATGTCACCTGTACAACATTGAAATCAGAGTTATTTCTTTGCACTTTTCCCACACCCCAGGTTGGTAAAGTATAGCATGTGTGATTATCTCTAAGCATTATGCCAGCCTTGAAAAGCCTGATCCTGTTAGCTCTGAACTGAGTGTGTGGAATTACTGAGTCAAGTATTTAAAGCTGCTCTAATCCATATTTGTGTTTGGACGACTATGTTTATGTGAATGGGGTCTCCAGAGAAATATTAGCATATTTGCAATTCCCCTTTTTGTTTAGGGAAGAACTCAATTCAAATCAACTTTATTTGTATAGCGCCAAATCACAAAATACATAATCTCAGGGAATTAAAAATCATTTGTTCACAAAAGTTCTTGATTATAATAGAGGGAAAGTATCAGTTCCTGCAATGAGCAAATGCTTGGGGACAATTTTAACCAGCAGAACCCGACTCATAGAGAGTGGCCATCTGCTGCAACTCGTTGGGTTGAGAAGAGAGAAATGGGCGAGAGAGGAGAGAGATGGGATAGGAAGTGGGACAGAGAAGAGAGAGAGAGAGACTGGGGAGAGTTGTGTAATTGTATTCAAACACTGTCAGGTTGGTTGTTATAATGAAATTATAATAATGATAGCTATAGGTGTAACAATGTTAATAAAAATAACAGCAGTAAAGATAGTGGCACCAATTAATAAAAGTAATAATCCTAATAAGAACGCTGATAGTAAATAATAGGCGTGATAATAGTTCTCAGTGCATGATTGGAGTTCCCCCATCAGTCTAGGCCTTAAGCAGCATAACTAAGGGATAATTCAGGACTCACTTGAGCCAGCTCTAATTATAAGCTTCATCAGGAAGGAAAGTTTTAACTGTTAGAGATTGTGTCTGCCTCGCAAACCAAAACTGGGAGCTGGTTCCAAAGGAGAGGAACAGGTAGCTGAAGGCTTTCCCTCCATTCTGCACTTACAGACTCTAGGAACCACAAGTAAGTCACCATTTTGAGAGCAATGTGCCCTATTGACATTATATGACTCTTTGAGCTGTTTAAGATACACTGGGGCTTGCTCATTGGAGGATTTGAATGTAAGGATCAGGATTTTGAATTCCATTTTGTACTTTACAGGGAACCAATACATAGACAGTAAAGTGGGCCGAATTATATATTTTTCTAGATTTAGTCAGTACTGTTTGTGCAGTATTTTATATTAGCAGTTGATGTTTCACACAGTTCTTCAGACACCCTGATGATAAAGAATTTGAGTTTTCTAGTCTAAAAATCCTTTTGAGAAGGGCTGCTTCCAATTTCCCTATTATTGCACAGGAAAAAGTCTGTCCTTAATACCTGTTTAATGTATGAATCAAATGACATATTCTAGTCAAATATACCTCACAGGTTCATCACAGTACAATGGAGATCAAGCTCATGCCATCCAAAGTGACTCTATGATCAGATCATGTTTTTTTGAAGTGTCTATGGTCAAGTATGATAACTTAAAATTGTCTGAGCATAGAAATAATTAATTTTGATGATTAACTATTTTTTTCAAAATCAATTAATTAATTAACAATAATATAGCAATAATGTGATAACTTTCATATGGCTTCATAGATAAGTACAGCTGGGTGTAATCTGCATAGACATGGATATTTATATGGGACTTTCTGATACTAATGCCTAAAGGAAGCACAAATAAGGTGAAAATTATAGGTCCCAGCACAGAACCCTGTGGGACTTCATGACAAACTTTTCAATCACGGTTAACATTAACTAATCGGAGTCCATCCAATAAGCTTCAACCGCAATCTGGTGTGGTTCCTTTAATCCAAATAACATGTGCTAGTCTCTGTAATAAAATCTTGTGATCAATGGTGTCAATAACATTTTCACCAGTGCTCCAGTGTCTCTAAGTGCAACATTGTTCACAATTTTTTCCTTGCCCAGATTTCCAGCTGCTCCAAACAACCCAATTACTGGGTAAAACTCTGGCTTAGTCCTCCCAGAGTTCTGCACGGCCTTGTGAATCCATCTCAGGCCCCAGAGAGCTTCCTTAAGGCTCTCCACCAATGTCATTTACACCTCCCGCTCTACCATGGCGTATGGTTGTTGTCCTACTGCTATATAATGCCAGCTACCTCCCCCCCCACTGACCATGAACCCAGCACACAAGCAAAACTGGGTTTTTACAAAATGGAGACAGCGAAATATGACGCAGCAAGACATCTCATTACAGTAGTAGAAGCGTTTCCTCTGGTGTTTGCCCAGACTCAGATCATCAGACAAGGAGAGAGATTGCTTGAGGTTGGCTCCATCTTTTTTTTTTTTCATCCTGAGGAGGAGGGAAAGAAATGGAGAGAAAAGAGAGGAAACACGGAGAAAGGTGTAAAGCTGGGAAGAGTGGGTGCAGACGGCAGAGCCGAGAGAGATCCGCAGCAGAGGTGCCGTAGTGGAGCTCTACAGGAAATGAAGTTGCACCTGGAGCAAGGAGAGGAAGAAATAATGTGAAGATGGGTTAGGTGTGGGGCAGCTGGGAGGTGACAAAGCCACTGAAGTTGAGCAGAGGTTGAGTGGGGTTGGAGCCACACTGTAAGCCCTTCTTTCCCCTGAGACAGGCAGAGTTAGGGGGCCGGGATGGGACTGGGTTACAGGGAAGGACCTGGGGCCATTTCATTACAGAAAGTGTCTGTCCAGAAGATGGGAAAAGGATTATCCTGCAAACAGGATTTATTGGAGGGGATAATTCATAGGCTGAACCCACAGTGGGAAAGTGCCATATAGGTTGAGGTTACAATATCGCTTCATTCACAGCTCCCAACTGCCTGATTTTCAGCAATGCATGTGTCTGAGTGTGCGTTTGTGAGTGTGTGTGTGTTCAGGGGCAAGCATTAGTAGGTGTGTGTGGGTTTGTCAGCAGTGAGTGTTTGTTTGCATGTGGTCTATACAGTTCTGCACTCAGGATAATACGGAACAGTTCAGTTGCCATGGCATTATGACATGATTATATCTTCCTCCAATGGCTTCATTATGATGAACCAAGATACTTTTTTGCTGATTTAACAGATAATAGAAATAAGGAAAGCAAAATACCTGTCACAACCACTTAGGTGACAAGGCACGCATCCAGAAACAAAATGCACCTTTCGACATTCATGGGAAATATGTTAATAGGGAATATAGTCTTTCCTCATTGGCAGCCTGCTAGAAAACAGCCGAGGTGTGAAAAACACGGGAAATAAAATATGAATTGGGGCTCCTTTGCTGTCTTTGGGCCTGCGGGGCACTTGACAAAACAATGAGGGAGACAATGGGGAAATTTGCATTTAACAAACTGATGTCTCCTGGCCTGTCATGTTATATAAATTCTGGAGGAAGACTGTCACGTTGTGGCCCTTTCTAATGTGGTAATAAGACAACTGGCTCCACAAAGCACTGCTTTCATTTGCGGGCTAACTGAGGAGGAGGATGAGATGACAGTTCTGAGAATTCTGGCAGCCGGGAAAGACATCTTTACATCTTTATAATCATTTAATTTACAGCTTGACCACTTCTACTGTCCTTGGTATTAGCAATCACTTTTTCAACTGGCTGGATTGACCGCCAACACTTTGGATAAGGATACCACTCAATTCAAGCTGCTGTGTGCATCACAAATCCAGACATTTGCATCTTCTTCTTGCCCTTTCATATTTTTCTGAGGATTGCAAAAATGAGTCTGAAATCATTCCCTTAAAAGGCCGTTGATTGGGGTGCCGGGGTCTGTAATTTGCAATTAACGAACGGGCTCTGGAATTTGATTTGGGTCAAGGTCCCCATTTGCATACTCCTTCCTGACTAGTGGAGAGACTCCAGGGGTGCTCAGTCTTGATGGCGGTGTCTCGTTGTCTGATTTATGTTCAGCGGTCATGGCAGGGGAAAAAAAAGCCAAGCAGCGCTGCCCTGCTCTGCCTCAATGTGCTTCTTGTGACTCGTCACGCTCTTGCAGTTAATGAATTCTGAGCGTGAGCTGTGATTTCTATTGGTTCATCTCAATTGCCTGCTAATGGCTAGGTCGTTAGGCCAGGGAAATAGCGAAGTCCACCTCCAGTCTCCAGGGGTGGTTACTGTAGGCAGACAGGGCTCTGAGCCGTGACCTGTTGAGATAGCTCCCTCTCGCCTCCATATAGAAAAACCTGCTCTGCCAAAGAGAACAGTTTTACGCTTTACCATAAATGAAAAAAATTGACATAAAAAAAAAAGTTACTTGCTGCTTTTTTCAAACAATAGGTAATGATGGTTAAAGGTATTTGTAATCAGGTACATCATTCAAGATCTGTACCTATAAATTAATTTTATGAGGGACTTGTTTTTGAGCATTTCTAGTTTGTTGCCCTTTATAACCTTTGCTACAATTTAACTGCTGTAACTGCTGAAGTTAGGTAAGATTTTATATATAGAAACTAGAATCAATCATGAAATATTATATACTTTTTCAGATTTACAACCCAAATAGAAAAAGTATTACCAAAATCAAAATTACCTCAATCTAAAAAAGTGTAACAGCAATCAAATTTCTTTATGAATCCAAGTTTAATACCGACTGCTGCTAAAAAAGCTCATGCACTTTCACTACATTCAAAGATTTGTGGAGGTTGTTGGAAATGCTACTTTAACTTAGAGCTGCATCATCTTATCAATTTGGCCACTTGTAGCAGTAAAAACGAAATGTGACCAAAGCCATGACAGTTGTGTTTTTGATTGGTCATTTACACAACAAACAGGTCTGGCGCAACATTAGCAATGTGTTTATCAGTTTTCTGGCCACGCAAAATAATAATTTCAGTATTCATTCTACTTGCTGACTGGTTTTTGGTCTGGCTAAACAAACTTTGCTGTTTGGTGCTTCAACATAAGTGGTAAACTGTAGGTTTTTACAGTCTTTTACCTGCTGTACACTATTTGTTGCATGAAAGTAAAGGAGTGAACTGGAAACGTTGAAGCTGCAGGCCCGCAGTCATGTGATAGTTTGTTAATATAATAATTCCTGTCATGTCACATATAGTCATTGGATCCACTGTTCATTTCAAAATAGTAGATTTAAGTAGAGAATCTGGATACTTCTTCCACCACTGATTGTGGTTTTACATTCACAGCCTCTCAGTTGCCACTTAACTTAGATTTGATATGTGGTTCTTTAAGTGACATCCTGGATATTTCCTTATCATGTACGTAGATGATAGGTTTCCAAACCCTTGGGCCCATGTTCCCCCGAAAAACTCTACTATATTGTGTAACTCATGTATAATTATCTTCTCTGAGATTTGGTAATTAGTCTAATTATCTCAATTTAGAGAGCTGAATTAGTAAAGGCTTTAAATGATTCTCAAGAAAATTACAAAGATAATATAAAAGTCTGACTTAAAAACTAATTTTGGAGATGAATCAGGCTTTGATTCCCTCTCACCTTGTTGATTTAACAAAAGATCAGATTTATATTGCAGCGACTGCTGGATTTGATGCAAAGCTACAGAACCACTGATCCAAGTCCACTGCAAGTTGAGTCTTCAAGGCTCAGCTCACAACTTTCTCTTTTAATTTGCATCAAAAAATTGAATTCAATGCACATCTCACTTCCTGAAAGTGTTATAATTTGCAGCTTTAACCAAACAAAGAAAAGCACCTGAATTCAAGTCAACACTTTGAGCTCTTTGCATTGACGGCATCATTTTTGACTGGCTCCTGTGTGCAAACACACATTCTCTCATGCCCGTAAGCAGACTGTCAGGTGCAATTCTTTTTTGTAACAGAACTATGAAGTCTCGTGTCAAGATGCTTGAAGTGGAGCAGGATAAGAGAGAGATCTGCTCACATGCCTAGACTCTTTGGGCCTTTATTTGAAGTGCACTCAGGGCCTGCTGATGGAGTAAGTTCTTCACAATGGGGGGTGGGACAGTAGGCTGCTGCCCCTGGGAGCTGTTGGCTTTCATGCTATTGACGGCATGCTGCATTTATCTCCCACATCCTCGGGTTTGTTCTGAAAGATTAACATGATAGTAGAAAGACATACTTGTAGAACAAAGTCATGGTATCACAGAATGGGCGTCCTAGTATTAAATCATGTCACAATCAATTCTCACAGTTTGGGTTGCAGTGTGGGCCATCATTTATTAATTATGGGGGCTGTCACTTTTAAAAAGAAAAGAATTTGTTTGATTGTAATCAAACCACAGACTGTATATAAATATGAAGGACTCGTCTCTGCTTCCTCCCACAATGCAGAAACAAACCATGACAAAAAATTAACACTTGGACCTGCATCAATACGTATGTATATCATCTTTAATTTATTTGGTGGGTATTTTGCCCTTTTAGTTTTGGATATGCTCCATCCACTAACTCGTAGGACACAGGGTTTATGACCTATACTGCAGCCAGTTTAAACTAAAACATGATTCCACTTGTGTAATTCTATCAGTTACATGGATTCTAAATGAATACTTCATGTCATCGTGAGTTTTAGTTCATCAGCTAACAACTTTACTTTTCATTACACAACGCTAACAAATCCAAAATACCTCCTGAAATTACTTGGCTCAAAAGTTTAAAATTCCCTTCAGAACCACTCGCTAGTTTATCAGTTGTGCATTAGCAAAGAGAGCAACTACAGCTTACTACTTAAATGACTGTAACTGCTAGTTGACTTTGCCATAGTATTTTATTGACGAATTTTTTTATACCTTGTATTACTGTGTATATATATATATATGCATATTTATTTCATTCCTATTTATTCAATGTATTAACTTTTAATGTATCAACTTTTTTATTGTACCCTCGGCACCATTGAAAATGAGGGTCTTATCCCTCAATGTGTCTTCCGAGGCTTAAATAAATATTCAATCAATACTGAGGGCAACTGGCCATGCTGATGGTCAGGTGTAGAGGGAACATGCCCTGCTGGATAACAAAAAAACATTCTGATGCACCTCTACTGCATGGATTTTGAATTGGAACAATGATTTCATACCATTTTTTTAGGAGGGATTTTGCTAATATGGGATTGCAAGAGTGCAAAAGTTGCAGGCGAATTGACATTAATAGAACGAATGATGGTTTTATACTCAAATACTGAATGAAAACATGACTCCCAGTCTCAAGAGACTTGGCAGGAGAGGAGTTTTTGATGAATGATCTCAGAAATATTGCAAAAAAAATCAAACCAAAGTTTCAAAGAAGAAAAAAAAAAAGAGGAGACTATGACCAGGCCAGGTTTGTCTCCTGACTTGAATCCTGCAGAACCTTTGGAGTATTTTAAAGCAGGAGGTAGCGCAACAAAATCCCCTCGAGCAAGGAGAAGCTGAAAAATAATCGTCTGTGAAGAATGGCAGAACATCTCTCCACAGATTTGGGGCGAGACTGGTATCATCCATGCCCAGGAGGATCGGATCTGTCATTTGAAATAAAGGCAGAGAACCAAACTATATAAAGAAGAATGGATTCACGAGTGAAGGGTGCACTAACTTTTGTTGCTGTCGGTTCTTAAGTTGGGACTTTTGCAGTTTGTAGTTTAATTAGTTGGCTTCTTGGACTAAAAACACATAAACCTTGAAACTTTTAGTGATATCGATCAGGGCTGAATATACACTGTAAATGACATAAAACCAAACCAATTTATAGATTCTTCTTCACTCAAAATGTGCTTCCTCCTCATTTTAAATGACTGTGCAGCATTAACTGGTGTGACTTGGCAAATAACTGCAGCAGTTAAAGTCTGTATAGTACTGTGTTGTTCTAGTTTAGCTCTTTTGTATTTACAGCTCCATCTCCCCATAGTTTATTACCACTCACTGTATGTGTGGAGTGTGTTTAGTTGGGGAGCCTGTGGGCTGACAGTCCCCAGGGTGGAGTGTGTTTGTTTAGGGCCACTGCTCCGCTTGGACACTGAGATGCAGATGGTGCAGGGAGCCGGCCCTGGAGTGCCTTTGGACACGCTCCGGCAGAGTGCAGGGTCATGTTCTTTCGCCGACTACAAGACAGGAAATCCATTTAATTACCTGTGAAGCAGAAGACGGGGTGTGGGGGCCTGACAGAAGAGGACTGTGTTCCCTGAGCACTCTGCCAGAGAGAGAGAGAGAGAGGAGGGGCGGGGAGGGAGTGAGGGGCAAATGGCGGCGGGGAAGGGGAAAGGAACGAGGGAGCAGAAATACTGTAAAGAGAGCAAGAGGAGAAATCACGCAAACTGGTGGTTAATCTTGAGTCTTTCCAGCATCACTAGTTAACCTACTTGATCCCTCTACCCTCCTCTTCCTATTTTCCCATCCACTCACTCTTCCTTGACCGGATACCCAACACCCTTTGTCTGTCTTCCTCTATATCTCCTCACTTAACTCCCCATGCACCTTTTCACAACTCCTTCTCTCCTCCGCCCTGTTAAGTCTTCCTCACTATAGCCCCCGAATGTCTTTTTGTTTATTCCACTTTTCTTTGTGCCCCCTCACCTCTGCATTTGTCCTTATGCACCGCTGCGGCACTGCGGCCTCATTTGTTCCTTGTCTCGTCTTTGTGTCCTCCACTCCATTTATTTTCTCCTTCCTTCTTGTGAGCTCACAGGAGAACTAAATCAGCCTCAAAGCCCAGTGGAAAAAGCTAGATGAGCTGTGGTGTGAGGAAAGTATACAGAGCCGTAATGTCATTATGCAAGGGCAGTCATGAGACGTCCCAGGTGACCGTATTAACAAATGGTTACCAAACGGATTCAAGCCATTATAGATATATAATAAATGCTGTCTATGCTGGTATCATAATTAGGGGCCATTAAAGAGCCATCATATTGTGCCATGATGTGAGCATGCTACCTCTGGAGTATAGTTTTTTTCCTATTAAATTAAAAGAGAAGATGAGACCTAAACACGGTCAAAAGACAAATGCAACACAGAAGTATTTGGATGAGCGTGCATTTTCAAGTTCATCACTTTTGTTGATCCAACGAAAAGGTTTGCAATGACCACATTTCCTCTCCAACCACTTTCAGGACATGTGCACATTCCAAAGCCTGATTTTCACATCTCCATGCTACGGCAGCATCGTGACCGTCCAGGTAATACAGCAAGAATGGCAACAGCAGGCTCTTCCAGACTGAAGCCCAGAACTGTCACATCTGAGAAAGAGATTGGCCCCAAGCCCAGTCCCGGAAAATTCACCGTGACACCCTTCTGGCTGGTTCCTTCCCCCGGATCTGTCCCTTCGAATGGCAGAGGAGAGGAGTACGGGATCACGAGTCATCAACATTATCCTGCACATTTTCACTTCAGGAAAACTTGAAAGCGACTGAACACACCTCCCACACTGAGGCAGACGCAGTCAAAGACAAAAAAGGGGTTCGTGTTTGAGAAGTACATGACAAATCCATGAACAGATGTAGAATTTTTACACACAAAGCAAATGACTGCAAGTCCCTGCAAGGCTTCTCGCATGAAACTCTTGGCTAATGAGAGGGAGCAGGTTTGGACGAGCATGAGTGCACCCATAAAGAAAAGAACAGAGAGAAAAAAGAAATCTATAAACAGATGCTAAATTTTATGTTCAAAAATGACAAGTAGTGCAAAAATAAAAATCCTCAGTCAAAACTGATCAAAGTGAGCATGAATTGCATGAATAAAGAAACAGGATAACTAGTCTCAGGCCAATTTGTTTTTTAAGACACCGTGATTGAATTTTCAGCCATACTGGATCATTACACATACAGAGGCAAATGAATATGCATGGAAATGTAAGACATGCTGGGACTGGTTTATATATGAGTGAGCTCTCTGAAGGTGAAGGGAATGCATTTCATTTTCATTTTGAATTGTCAATTGACTTGTCAGTAACCTGCTTGGTAAATACAGACACTTTGTATTTTTTGTATTGTAAACAGTAAGAAAAAATACAGTTTGTCACGACTTAGGTGTTATTTTTGAAGTCATTGGTTCAAAGCATGTTCTCACTGCCAAAGTAATCATAGAAATCTGGAAATATTCAGCACCGTTGTCAAACGGATCTCACAGGTTATGTATAGATTGTATGTAAAGATCGATGATGTGCCTCCACGTCCTCCCTCTATGTAGAAATGAGAGCAAAATATCCAAGATATGAACGCTGCTTATCAGTCTATCAGTAGCGATCAGGGGACAGACCTGCGGTATCAAGGTTCCATCGATACGTGCGCTTGATCAATCGTGAGTGGACCCAGCCAGCTATCAATCATGATGTTTTCATAGCAGCAAAAAGCCAAATTAGAAGCAAACTTACTGAAAAATATAGTTTAACAGACATCAGTGTTTTAATGTCTCATTTACTCTCATTTTCATTTTCTCATTTCTTTCTCTATAACTACCTCCTGATTATTCAAATCCATTTTAACCACACTTTAGTAGGACAGGCTTAATAATGGCAAATATCTTTATGAACTTTTGCAATGGACACTTTAAGTAATATATGAGAGTTTTCTCTTCCGAATGAGTTTGTCTTAGCTGGGCCGTAAATTTGTGAGAGGGTGATCACTCATGTTTTGTGCCTCATTGGACGTCAGCTCCCTACCTGTTCCAGCAATTTACCATGGACCAGACAAACTTAAAAAAATTCTTTATCTGCTTGAATTCTGCTGCCATGTTTTTTATAGGAATCATGCTGTTACACACTGCACCAATAAAAAGGAGAGAACGAGTTAAGAGATGAAATACGTCCTCGGAGGTGACAGTGAAAGCAGCTCCAAAAAATAATCATGCACCATTTAGCTGTTACGCTCTGAGGAACTATTCAACAGCTTGTAGGTAGAGTGGGTGTTAGAAAGTGATCCAGCAGTGTATGCTATTCCCATGGAAGTACGAATGAAATACAAATTGGATTGATGATATGTTGCCTTTGTAGAAGACGTGTCAATGTGATATCATTCATTCACAGGCTGGACAGGGTTATATTTCACCGTAAATGAGCTTCTTGTGTAATCTGTGCATGATCCAACTCTGGAGCTTAAAAAGCAGGAATATTCATGTGGGCTGTTTGGACACTGGTGATCTCAGATATTCAGCCATTTATTTATGAGAAGGAAGAGGTGCAGTGCAGAGGAATGAGGCGAAGCACTGAGTGAGTTGAGAGAATTTTATTACGCCGTCGTCTGCATGCATCAGGGGGTCACAGGTTTCCCTGTGTCTGGATAAGTGATTCGGCATGCAGTGCAACGGGCACAGTGCTCTACTGAGAGAAGAGTGTATCGTTCGCTGAAGTAACCTTGTTGTTCTGAGCTCCCACCGTGAATGTAATGCACCTCTGTCCCCTTCCCTCATCCTCCCTCCCACCTAGCCCACCGCTGCCTTTACTCCTGCAGCCTTCTCTCCTCTAACCCTTCGCTCCTTTCCTCCTTCGTGGTGGGTCAGCCAGCTAACGGTCTGGTCGACAACGGATCCCAAGAGACTCGGTTCAACTACAGTTCAGGCCATGACTGGGCGAGAGAACAAGAGCGAGCAGGAGACAGAGGGAAGGTACTGTATGTACAGTAGTGTTTGGCCTACCTGATCATTTGTCATTCTCGCTTTCTACTGTGTGTAATAGCTGTTTTCATGCCATAATTGCCGGAAAAATTGTTTGTCAGATTTTGAAGCTTCAGATTTATGTTAAGAAAGTATTGGGGAGATTTTTCTCCACACCATTTGCATTTCTTTAGCTTTGCTGAAAAAGTAACAGCTCCACATTTTGATGATGTTACCACCCCTTTACTTTCTTTGACTGTTTGCGGAAGCCTTCAGAAGTTTAAGAGACCACATTTGTACGCTACTATCCAACTCTAAAGGCCACTTATATCGATTTCATACATTAGCCCTATTTGACTTCACCGGACTACACTCCCTGACCTATTCGATATATTTTTAATATGCCTTTTGGATCGACAGTGAAATCATGTGGCAGGTATGACATGGGTTGTGACATCAAGATGCACTGATGCTGTCATGGCGGTTCAATCAAACACCATGTATGTCTTATCCAACCGTGTGAACCAAAACAAAACCCTCCACTGGTGTGTGGTGTTTAGATCACTCACAGGGTGCAGAGACACTACAGGTGTAAGGGAGATGAAAGTTGGCCGATGGTAGCGGCAGAACATCAGCTTAGGTTTGCAGGGGATGAGGAGTCGTGACACACTCTGTCCTCGGCCACCTGTGCGCATGTGGATGGGCGCTTCTGTTGGTGTGCCTCCTGTTTGTGTGTCTGTGTGGGTGTGAGGTGTCGTATCGCCTGCGGCAGGTGAGGAAACTGCTGCCTCCAGCTTGCATCTCAGGCGTTACAGTGTATTTGAATGTATATAAATGAGGTATTTTAGTGTGTGAGGCTTTGACTGGTTATTTGCCACAGGGTCTCCACAACCACATAATCCAACCCACACTGTATTAGGAAATCTATCTCAACCGTGTGTGTGGAAGTATTACCTCATGGCAAATGCATTTAGATATGAGACTAATAGAAAATCCACGAGCGCTGCACATGACCCTGCATATGTCTCGGTGACTTGACAGCAGGTTGGTGATGGTGTGTGCAGGACTGATCTAATGACACTGGGGGTTAGAGAGCTCTTTTCCCAGAGTCGAACCAGAAGGAAGCCAGCCGAGCTCATCATGTTGGAAATAATTAATAATGCATTTAATAAATAGCTCCTGAGCCAGCGATGTACTCTCACCATCTGCTCCAGTTTAATTCCCTCCCTTTATTAATGCCAGATAGCCATTAGGTGACTATGGAGATGACATAATAATGCATGGCATCATTCACATGTTGTTTGTCTCTTCAAATTCCAATCTGGAGCTTGTTTTTTTCTTTATCCCAGCTCTCTTATCAACTGAATAATTTGCAGACAATTAGGTAGGGGCTTCGGTCACATCTCTGTTAATCAAGTCATTTTAATAGGGGTCTTGCAATGAGCTGTAAAAATTATAACGAAACAAGTTACCGCAGATACACAGCATGTATCGTGCTGATGTATAAAGCTATTTGGTCCAGTATGGTTATAGAGTATGGCTTAGTCTGACAGAAGGTTATCCTGATGAAGCCATCTGCCAAATAAATGTAACGTTCCTCAGATGTGCATCAGAATAAGGTTTTCTGTTGGCACAGGAATCCCGTATGTTTTTGCAGATCTCTGACGGCGCTACTTGATCTAACATGAATAATTTAATGTATGCACTTTGGTTTGAAGGCTAACATTGATTTTAAGTTCCCGGCTGAAGGCCAAAATGTGATTGAATATGAAAGTTGGTGAGCATTGGCGAGCCGCATCAGAATAGTCAATTCACGTACTTAATGTGCTGCTCTTGTGCTTGTGTTTAATGTTGAATACCGTCTCTGTGCACCTGCTGTCAGAACATATTCCCCCAGTTAGCCTTGCTGGTCATCTTTGCCCTTTAAAGAAACAACACCTGTGACTTTCCGGTTCCCTCATAGAAAACCTTTGAATACAGTTCATCTGAGAGGCTTTATTAAGAAGATTATTTCTTTTTTAAGAGTTGCTTTAAGATGTTAAACACGCAGCCCCGGTCATTGATTTTACTTTCCACACCTCAGCCTCCGCTCCTAAACCTTCATGTTTTCCAAGGCCAGGCCTCTGAACCCTGACACCCAACTTCACTAAAGCCTTGCAGTTCCTGCTGGATATAGAACTCCTCTGAAGCCGAGGTGCTGGATGTTGTCGAGTTCAGCGAGGTGAACTTCTCCTCTTGAAAGTCATGTGCCGACACGCTTTTTGACTCACATATCACAGGTGATGTCAGTCAGTTCATCAGTGGGTTTTGCTTTCTCCCTCGGAGCCTTTTGTTTCTCGCTCCGTGTTCACGGTAAAAGCAGAAATCTGAAAGGTCTAGCGTGGTGCTCTCTGCATCAGAGGGCAGTCAGTCACTTTAGATTAGACTATGGATGGCAGGTCAAGGAGAACAAAAACTGTCTCTACAGGAGAGACGCAGAGGAATACAGTTCTCTTTCACACTCACATTCACACACACACACACACACACACACACACACACATGCACACGCACACACACACAAAGGGAGGTGAGATGGGGGTAAGAACTGACTGGGCCACTGGCAAATGTATTTTTCAATTACAACAGACAGCCTTCTTTATACCATGTAAATAAAATAATATATTTAAGTAAATTTTTTTGGAACACTGAACATTCCTGATTGAAATTTTATCTTTTTGAGACCTGTATATAAGGGTCGTAGAAACATCTGAAGTCATATTATGGTTGGTCCAATCCAAGCTACTGAAACAGAAAGTTGAAGAAACGTAATAAGATGATGAGCAAAAACAAAATCACCTCAGACTCCCTATACCTCTTTGAAGTTTGGAAAAATCAATGCAGTGGTGGAGTTGTGAATGCCATGTTCTGGTGAATGATTTATACCATTTCTCAAACAAAGAAAGTGCTAGAATCCTCTTGCCAGCACTTCCTCTCTGCCTCTTTGAAAGCTTATGCCTTTGTAGCTTGTGCAACAATATGTGCGTTCAGAATATGTGTGACATAAATTAAGGTTGACTGGACAAAGCTGGGATTCTGCCCTTGTGCTACAAAAGGGTATTATTGTGCGGCAGAGAGGCGGAGGAAGAGTGAAGTCATCTGCATCTGGATGGAGGAAGAGAGGGCTCTAGCATTCAGTCTGAGCCCCTCTGTGGCTGCTGAGGCCAGGCCTGCTGCTGCAGATAGACTTGTTCCAGCTCGTAACCCTCCCTGGCTCCTTACCCTGCCTCAGCCCAGGAACAGATGGAGTGAGGAGAGCAAAGGAGGAGAGGGAGGGAAATCGCTCCCTGTTCAGAGCTTGGCACAAGCATTAGGTTTGGGTGTATATAGTTAGTTTACTGTACACCCAACACAGCCATGCTGTTAAGAGCTGCTTTAAAAGTTCAGTGCGGTGGTGAGGCTGACGGAGAGAAAAGATCTTCAATCATGTTTAGCGCTTGACTTGTACATACTTGAGGGAACAAACTCCTTCCAAATCTCACACCTTTTTTTTACACCAAAATCAGCTGATATATACGAAAATAAGATGATGGACTTGCCCACTACCAGTGAAGAGCCTGTAGTTTTGATTACTTTTCTTTTTAGTTCTGTTTTCCCAGTTTGTAATGGTCAATGTTCACTGTCTGGCCTGTATTGCATCAATATATACAAAGAAATAAATCACTCTTGCACGTTGTCACCAAGATGTAAACAAAACAACAAGTACACAGATGTTCTTTGCTATTTCAGTGCACAGGCCCGGAAGTTAATTGCGTATTATCACATCGCGCCAGAGAAGGTGTTGCGTCAGCATCCATACGCCTACCACAAGGAATAGGAATAAATCCACTTGGTTGTTTTCATCACTGCTGATCAAAGATGGAGCCAATTAAACCCTATGTCTAATGCAGAGTCATATCACCTACATGTGAATGCTGATTGTATCCATTCCCATTGCAGTCAAAAGCCAGATATGACTTTTTGACCAGTGGAAAAGGGGCTTTATTCTGATTGTCTGTGCACATGACCCATCTACCAGCAACTTTAAAGCTCACTTGCTGTATTGTTATGAAACAGAGGTTTTTCATTTTCCAGTCTTTATGCTAAGCTAAGTTATCCAGCTGCTGACCTTGTGAGAGTGACCTCAAAAATGAAGTCAATATTCAACTTTATAAAATCTTGGGACTACTCCTACAGCCAACATTGATTAGCGCTCTGCTTAAAGTTATGTTATGAATCCAAAATATTTGCCCTCTTTCCTTACCTTCGTCATAGTCCCTTCTGCCTTGTTGAAACCATCCATAATAAGCCAAATGACCTCTAGTCTCTTAACTCTCCTTCATTACACTCAAGCTGCTGGTTATGGGACTGGGGAGAAGCTGAGATGGCAACGTGCCATGGTACAACGGGAACAACTGATGACATTAAACTCTCAGATCAAACCCTTGTGAGCCTCTTCTCGCCAGAAATCATAAACAGAAAACCATTTGCATATTTGAAACTCATTTACATATTTGAAACTGGGAAGCAATCACCAACACACACCATTTTTCAGGCGCCAATAAAAACTTCGGTAAATGACCTGTTTAACATCGCAGCTTTCCTCTGTAATGGATTAAAGTTGTGTTTCTCCTGCCCACTTCAAGGCAGGAAACTGTTGATACAATGAAGCCATGATGCAAAACTGAGGACTCCTGGCAGTCGGTGTGTGTCTGAGTTGATGTGCCATGGTGTACTCAGGAATAATAATGGTGTAAAGGGATAATCATTCATAATGCAGTTCAGAGACTACAAAGACAGTCCCTTTGGAAGAGTCACGAGCAGGGGAAAGCGGAGAGAGAAAAAGGAAGAGGAACAACACCTCCTACGGTTCTGCGTGCTATCGAACGTGTTGCAAACAGCCGCTCTGTGTCAGCCGAGGCAACCAAAAGAGTGATGAGTGTTGAAGCAAATTGATCCTATCTGAAAGGGCTCAGCAAACTTTAGCCCAGATCAAAGCTCATGCTAAGATGCTCAGATCATGCAGAGGGAAGGCAGAGCGGCGTGGGGAAGAAAGAGAAGAGGGGGAGTGTCTTGTCCTGTCTAATTATACATTTCAGACAGCTCGCCACCAATTATCTCCCCTTCAGTAGCATCTGCCCTTCGCATGACCGCAAAGCTAATGTGTGGCAAGCCCACCGTTGGGTTAAAAAACTCAAGCTTAATATATGGTAAGCTGCTGGAGTTTCCCCAATATCTGATCTGGTGAGGTACTCAAGGTGAGACAAAGGTTTGGGCTTTGCCTGTACAGTTAATTGGTGCAGTTTTATCATAGCTGCAAATACTAACAACTCTGGCCTTTGTGATTCTGCCAACCTACTGCACTGCTATACTGTCAAACGTGTTCTCCTCTGTAGGCCTGTTTGAGGTGATTCTCTACGGAGAGCAGCGATCCAATCACAGGCTTTTGTTTGCCTTCGGGGGCCAGTCATGCACATTAGCGCAGAGGTGGTGTTTGAGTCATTCCAGTGACCACTGTTCCTGCCCAGGACTTGCGGCAAGATTCTGTGTAAGAGGCAGTGAAGCAGTCCACTACCTTCATGCAGCTCCCCCAAAACTGCCTTTGGCCATTTTCCGAAGCTGCACATAACCATAATATCTGCACAAACAAGTTTGGAAAACACAGACAAAGAAAATTTGAAAATGTTTCTTTGACCAGATGGAGGTGCAAAGGTCTTATGTCAGTTTCGTTATCAAATATTATCCCTCAGATACTACAGAGAATTAATTAAACATAATGGTTTTTGCAAAATATACTAACAAACTAAAAACAGGAATTGTCCATTTTCACCTCCAGTTAGAAGAATAGGTCTCACATTAAAATCAATGGAGAACAGGAGGAGTCTGCCCAGTGTGTATACAAATGTACCTGAACAGACAATAGAGAATTAAAACAGTCACTTAATGGATCATTAATTTTTCATCATGATTACAGTAATCAAAACACCTATTCAGAAAGAACCTCAAAGAAGTTGCTGAACTTCTGAGTTTGAATTTAATACAGTTTCTGTTATTTCAAGCCCGTCATCAAACTAATTCTGGAAGTAAACAACAAATCTCAGCCATCTGTGCTCCCCGGTTTAGATTCAACCGTGTCTTTTAAAAATGTTTTTCTATACATCTACAACTAATGTTACAGCAAAAACATTTTGTAGGAAACTTATTCTCATCTCCTTATCAAAAGCAGGCTCAGGTTTCACACTCCTCTCTGTGGTTAGATGTAACGTAGTACTGTGACTTAGTGTCTGAGCTAACTCTGAACGTTTTCTAGATTAAACATGAACATAGTCTTTCCCTAACAGTAAACAAGTGCGCTGAGATCCGAACATTTGTTTTTAATAATGCTGCAGTCAGTGCAAGATACAATTTTGCCAAATATGGAAATTAAAAACATCTCATTGTTTTAATATAATTCACAACCTGGCCGCAACTATTTCGTACAAATTGTATTAGCTGTTTCTTTTCATTTATTATGTGGTTTAGATTTATTAAAACCTGCAACAATGCCTTAGAATCCCTTTACAGACTCATTGTAAGTGACAGTAGAAAGTGACAGTCAGCCTTCAGGTTGTCAACTTTCCATTGATTATTTTGAAAGGTGGACAAACAAAAACTAACCATGACAAAACAATCATTGATTTAACTGGAGTCATTCGGGATTAGAACATCTCTGTAATGGCTAAAATTTAAATGTCAACAATTCAAAAACCTATAACTGTGGAGGGAAATTATCGTAAACACCAAGCTGCACTGCTAATGTCAGCACAGAGAGCTAACGATTGTAGACTGGAGCACCGGAGGAAGTTTGGTGGGACTCGCTGGCTTAGATAAATCATGCAGTCGGGGGTCTATGGGCTTTAGCAAAGTGAATCAGCCAGATGCAAAAGCTGTGTGTGTGTGTGTGTGTGTGAGAGTGTGAGTGTGTGAGTGTGTGTCCATGAAGGAGCAGACCTTTCCCACATGGCAATAGGCTTCACTGGAGCAGACAATTGCAATGTAGCCATGTGAGAACAGGACAAGATGGAGTCACTTTTGCTGATGGTTCATAGAAAAGCCAACAATTTAGATACAGGAGGACAGTATGCCAAAGGCTGGACAAACATGAACAGAGTCCACACAAAGGTTCACAACTGCAGGCTGTACAGACGCTACGTTCCACTAAATGCCAATTCCCGTCATATTATATACGTGCATTTTTCACTTAAATGTATATTTAAATATGAAGGAGCATGAGTGATAGATTAGCTCGCCACTAAATGGATATGACCATCTTACCGAGATCCACAAATCACAGCATTTGTCACGAATAGACTTAACGTCTCTCAGCATCACATGAAATTATAGGGAATGGCTCATTATGGACTCCAGACTTGGTATCAGAATCCACACTGTTGATAATATGATTTCATTATATTATATGTATTCGATTGAGATAGAAAATACCGGCAAAGTGAGATTTTACTACATCTTTGGTCGGAGTTGTGAAAATGCTACAAAATATTGTTTTATCTTATCTCTTATTCTGGCTAAATTTCAAAGTGAACTAGACAAGTACCATTCACTTCAGTCACACGTCATATAGGTCTAGTGTCTTATGGAGTTTTTAATGTTGTGAAGCTCTACTGTAAAACAGATTGGCAATATCATTTTGTCCCCAAGGGTCTCTGCCATTTTCAGACGTATAGATCCAATGTGGAGGCACTGAGCCATGCTGTCAGCGCTGAAGGGCTGCTTCCTCTCGCATGGCAGAGCTTATTGGTGGCATTAGGTCTAACAGCCATCAGCGCAACCTTTGTGCCTTCACTTACAGCAATTGCAGTGTGGCCTAACGATCACATAAAAAGTCAATATACAGGCAGAGCATGGGTAGGTACGCTGAAAAGGATCGGAGGCTGAGCTGAGATTGTTATGACCACAGTGGAGCTCACCCTATGCAAATGTCTGAGACCAAGCTCAAGATTAATGAGAAAACTTGTCGAAAAACGAACTTTTGCACATCCCGAAAATACCAACAGCAACTCCTAAGTCATCACTAACACTGACGAACATAATCCCAGCATGCACCACTCAGAGTCATCAGTTTAAAAGGCCCCTGTAGTCATGTCCATCTTCATTTCAACAGGAGGTATTTCATGCGTGTACTTGTACATATAAATCAGTGCAAACTACACTTTTTTTCATATAGTCTTCAATCCGCTCAACCATGTAATGCCAACTGTCATGTGGGTGATGTGTATATTTTGTAATCTTGGCTGAGGGATCAAGTTGATATGTCAAGCGTGCTGTAATGGTTTTAAAGGTCTAATAACGCAAATCACTCTGTCATTTCAGGCACAAATGTGACACAAATGATCTGGTGATTCATGCTTGCACTATTTTGACAGAAAACATGTACGGGTGTATGTGTTGTCACTGGACTGTGTCATTTGAACAAAGATTTCACCATATGAAGAATTATAGAAAATACAGAATATGTCAGTCAACCTTTTATGAGAAGCAACGTTTCATATATTTCTGTTTTACACATGTCGAATTGATGATTCCTGTTGAGCTTGAACATAAAAAAAAAAAAAAAATCTCAGCCATTGACAGACATGGATTCCAAAAACACTTAAGGTTTAAGAAAATGTTTTTAATTATATATTGAATTTGCCTTCTTTATTTTAAACACATTAATGTCTGGCTTTCACCCTCTTTTCCATCTCTCTCCGTCTCTCCTGCTCTTTTTTTACTCCCCCCTTCCAACAGACAAAGCCAATCTTGGGGCTGGCTCCTGCCACAAAACGTTCTGTAATAGTCTAATTGTGGCTAATGGTTTGTGCAGCTAATTAAAGTGTATGAATTACAATAATCAGTCAACCGCATGGAGGCCATGCCGCCTCACGCTGCTCCTCCAAGCATGGACGGCCAGGACCAGAGAGGGGGTGGTGGACGGGGGGGCTGGGTACGGAGGAAAAAGGTGATGTGAAAGTGATGAAAGGGACGAGAAAGACACGTTTGAGACTGTCGTGGAAGCGGGTATGACCGAATCAATTCAAAGAGAGGAAGCGCAAAGACGGCAGATTGGTGCGATGAAAGGGGCAGAAAAGAGAATTGGAAACTGAAATGGAAACTACAGGTGAAAATAAGGGTGAAAAGGAAAAAAAGACTGACGGTTGATTTAAAAAATGCATATGAATATTTTAAACTGGGACACATTTTTCATATTTATAACTGCACTCTTCTTTTTCATTAGTTACAATCTTCGCTGATCCACTTTTAAACACCAAGTATGGTCAGCAGAGAATTCATTTCATATGATCAATTTAAAGACATTGGTGGAAAAGGGGAAGTGTGCTTATTAAAGACTGAAACCAGAGGGAAATAGTGATCCTGGCTCAGACCAGTGGTAAAATAAAATAAAATTAGTGAGTTTTCAAGATGGGTGGTAGATTTTACTTCCTTAAGACAAAGCCAGAGTATCTGTTTGCCCCTGTTTTCATGTAAGATGATAGTTCAAAGGGTTTAAACCAGACTCAACAATTTATATTAGTTGTTGAAGCAAATACATTATTAAAGTATTAGAAAATGTCTTTGTAAAGTTTTTTTAAGCATTTTTAATCGACCTATGTGCCAAAATTGTAAAAACTGTTTCTGCAAGAAACAAAATGCTGAGCTAAGAAACTTCTCTATCTGAATATAAAGCTCTCTTTGGCTTCAAGGAGGTTCAGAAGGTGAATTCAGTTCGTGTTTTGCTGCCCAGCCTGCAACTTCACTGTTTTGTCTCAGGATCGCTGCTCTCACAGGCCTGGTTAAGGGGGCAAGGACGTAAAATGGAACTAAAAAGAAAGAACATTTTGGAATTATGTTTGCTTGTTTGCCAGAAATACGACAAATGAATAATAATGTTGTCCTGTAACAAGCGGATGTGTAAGTAAGGTGAAAAATTATAATTACTCTTTGCTCGTAAGTTTGCCGTATCAACTTTAGGGGGGATAATATGTCAGTGTTGTGCTCACAGCCAATAAATGTGATAAATGCTAATTATTCCTTTCAAACAGTAAAACTGTGTGTGTGAAAGCCTATGAAGAAGACACTCTGGATGCATTTACCAAACTGGAATAAACAGCCTTGTGTAAAGCCACAGGCTGCAGCTCCCTCCTTGTTTTAAGTGCACATAATAGCAGTAGTAAAGTTTTACGGGTCGGCTTAAAGATCATTACATTGTGCACAAGGCCTCTCAATGTCAGTTACATGTCAAACAAATGAGCAGAGCAGTCTTAAAGAAGGCCCTTTTAAGAATAAACAAAAACAAGCACACGTGTAATTAGCACATGGCGGAGAACTCAATGGTATAGAGACAACACATACAGTATGGTTGCTGGATGAGCTTATGTGGTTATTGGATTTGCTTCTGTTATGCAGAGAATGTTACTGTGATGATTCAAACATAGGAGTTAGATCATCCAACACTGGTGTCTTGGTCGGTGAGAAGCAACCATCTCTGAAGGAATGCTAATAATGGGGGAAGCATATACATAAAGTCTGTGGTCCACTTTGAGGCCATGACAGTCCCTGCCATTCTGAAGAGGCACAACAAAGACACAGAGAGGTGAAAACCAAGACAAGAGATGGACAAACCACAGGGATGGGGACGGGCCAGGTGTTAATTGGAAATCCCGATTGAGAGCAGCAAAGAAATGGATAGAGGACAAAATCGTAATGACACATTTGGTACACAGAATTTTAGAGAATGACTGACAGAGGCTCACACCCTGTTGTTTAGTTTTTTGTCAAATCAAATGGGCATTTTAGCAAGTTGTCCAAACAATGGGCGTTGAAGAAGGAAAGGAATCAATTATTCATGATAGAGCGAGCCACTTATAGTGTCACACAACGCAGACACACACACACACTCGCACTATTTCCTAGATGGTGAAATGACTTAGTAACCAGGCGATTTATTCCCTTTTAATAGGGTCTCAATTGCGGCAGCTACACTCAGACAAATGAGCAAACAAGTTAGAGAATGACAGTGATATCCATTATGTGTTTAATTATCTTCAAAGTTCCAGTGAAGGGCATTTCTTTGGCTAATGGGGAGACGGAATGGGGAGTGTCACAGCAAAGTGCTCCTCAAATGTTCCAACAAAACTGACTAGCTGCCCTTTTTTTGCGGGCTCTTATCAGAATTTTGACAGACGTGGTTAGATTTGGCAAATTGGCACAATCAGTGTCCTCTTCAAAAATATCCCACATTTGTTGTTATTTGTTTCTTTCTTTCCTCTCCCTTTCCATTTCCAAGTCCAATTCCCTCGGCGATAATTTGACTCAGTCCCATTAGCTGGCACTGAAATAAGCCTTGCTGATTGGTATATTCTGGGTGAGATAATTGAGGCAAAGATTGGGGCCTGGACCGAAATGTCATTTCTAAGTGGGTCTGATTGCATTGTGGCAAAGCAAGGAATCTGTGATTTTTACTAATGCAATAATCACACTGAGATTAGCTGGAAATCTCCGACAAAGATTCCCCGAATGCCAGCACAGTTTTGTGTGTGTGTGTGTGTGTGTGTGTGTGTGTGTGTGTGTGTGTGTGTGTGTGTGTGTGTGTGTGTGTGTGTGTGTGTGTGTGTGTGTGTGTGTGTGTGTGTGTGTGTGTGTGTGTGTGTGTGTGTGTGTGTGTGTGTGTGTGTGTGTGTGTGTGTGTGTGTGTTTGTGGATACAGAAAAGCTTGTTTCCCAAAGTCACTGTGCAGTTCTCTTTCTTGCTTCAAGCAAACTCTCCGAAGACACGGCTTTTAGCTGAGACCAATAAAACTAACACCAACTCTAGCATTTAACTCTTCAATTTAAATGGAGGAGAAATCTTAAATTTTATGAGATGGAAAAAATGGTGTCAGCAGTGGTGAACTGATGGCAAAGAAACCCCAAACACTTACGCTGATACTTTGGAATAAGGCACGACACAGCAGCTGATGTGAGGCTGATCATTCGTGAGCTGAACAGAGTGATGAATTACACCTAGTCCCCTCCCCCACGCTCATCTTTCAACTCTACGGCTCCATAGCCCATCTGGGGGTTGGCAATAAGTTACCGTGAAGGCCCAGAGTGACTGAAACATGGCTAAATGTTCTTATTTATTTGCAGTCAGACATTAAGCCAGGAGTGAAAGGAATGAATAGGAGCATCTGTCGATGTGTGGTGCCATGGTGGTGATTGGCCCGGAGCCCCTGAACACTGTACATCCATGTTTAGTGTGTGTGTGCGTGTGTGTGTGTGTGTGTGTGTGTGTGTGTGTGTGTGTGTGTGTGTGTGTGTGTGTGTGTGTGTGTGTGTGTGTGTGTGTGTGTGTGTTTAAATCTTCAATATTCTGCCCAATGTACATAGAGTGAACGGTACTGCCACTCTTCAGGTAATTTTATGGAATTGAGGGCAGCTCACAGTTGGTTGTTTTTTTTCTTTCTGTTTATCCTTTTATAACTTTGTTGAGCTGTTTAAATTAAGTTTCTTATATCAGGAAGAATGTACAAATATACTGTACACACAGGACCTCATCAGTGGGTGTAGCTTATCGACTCATCATCCCCTTATCTCTATTCAGAGTTTAGTCTCCTGGCTACTGTGATGCAGGGGCTGTTTCATGAAGCATGTTGATTCAGGAAGAGCTTTTACAAGAAAACATGAATTTGTAAAGTTGCAAATCAAAACATAACTGTAGATTAAATCGAGCTAATTTTAAGCAAAGGTACAAATAACATGTGTTTTAAAGATGTGTAGTGTTTATTTTCTTTCTGTATTCACCAAAATGATGATAGAAGTTAATACAGAATAAAGTCTTTCCTTATTAATTATGTTTTTTCTTGTTTACATTTGCACCAAAATGAAAAGCAACTGTTACAGTCATAATCAGCAATATTTTCAATACAACTCCACATTGTTCTGTCTGGATAAGGAAACATTAACGGAAACAGTTCTTTCAAAGTTCTTTCATTAATGTTATTACAGATACAAGTGTTACTGTCTTGATTGTTTTAAGCAACTTTGAGTTTTCTGATAAAAGAACCATTTGCAGGATTTTGAGTCCATAACTTTTGAATGCTGCAGAAAGAAAGACCCTCATATACGAAGGTTGTCCTGAAGAGGATCTACTGGTAAGTCGCCTAATGTCGTCCTCACTGCATTGACTGTAATACAACTTTGTCATTAAAGTGTAATGGCTGCAGAAAATGTGACAGATATGAAACAAGTTAGTCAACTATTAGATTGTGGATGTTGAAATTTGAGGAATGAGCCAGTGGCAATTCAGGTGTCATAAATATCAAAGAGTGTATTATGTAGATTATCTGCTGCTACAATACAAGTTTAAATAGTGTTATGGTCATAAAAGTCACGTTTTGAACTTATGACCAAAATACTCGCTCTACAACCCCCTCAAAGCAATAAAGAATCTGTATTTAATTCAAAATCTTAATTAATTCTATTGTATTGTTCTCTAAGTATTCACTGTGTGACTTTCTTTTTCCAAAGTTAAACTGTATATAGAAGGAGGTCTGGAGCAGAGCAGGGACAACAGGGACGTTTGAGAGGTGGGAAGGGACTATTCAAGTGGCTGCAGTTGATGCGACGCATCAATCTTTCATATGCTTTGAGGCCACTTCAAATCAATTTCACCCCAGCCGCTTCCAGGCTAATCATGTGGCAGAGGGCAGGCAATGTGCCAGGTCCGTCTGGATAGAGGAACCGGGACAGACCAACAGACAGATAGACTTGGAGGCAAACAGACACCTAGTCACACAGACAGATAAGCAGATAGACAGACAAACATACCAAACCTGCCCTGGGCCAGATATGGAGGAGGTTGATCTGAAATGACAGGCAGTCAACCATATTCCTGCCTCAACAATATTTGCACCCTGTTTTGGTAAATACATTTATTCAGATATGTCAGTGTACTCGTAAAATTGAAAATTCTTCTCCTGTGCCAAAGAAGAAGATTTTATTAAATCATTGGATAGTTTCAAATCAGTTGCATATAACATCTACTGCGTTACCATTAAACATAAAATCTTACTTCTGCGAATATATAAAACAGTTTCAAAGCTGTTTTATCGATGCAAAGCGTTAGCACACACACAGGTGAAATGGCTCATTATGGGTAATCCCAATCACTCTAAGCTCATAAGTAGCGCATGCATATGCAGCGGGGACTCACGAGACTGAGGAGCCCGCCGTGATTTGACACTAGCCATGCTGTGCTGTTGAGTTAGTGGTGCATATGTACACTGAGCACGCTGGCTTTGTTTATTCTATTGACTTATTTGTTCTGTCCATCGACTGTGTTGCCTGTAGCCAAGGCTCGCTTTTCTCCCTTTAAATCACCACCTCCTAATTATCTGTCACATTTTCTGCTGTCCCATGCCAAAGACACACAATGGCCAATAATGACCCCGTAGACAGCATCTATCGGGCGCTCCGCCATTGATTCCTCTCTCTCTCTCATTTTCTCTCTGTTTCCTCTCCCGCTCGCTCGGCCTCCGTTCTCCTTTCTTGTTGAGCCATTGCCCTCCTCCCACTTTGTTTCTCTGTCATTGCATGTCAGCCTCTGCCACACCACAGACCCACTGCCAGGTGCCTGCAGCACAAATGCATCACCCTAATATATTGTTTTATGGAAATGCCGCTCATCTTTCATACCTAAACGTATCCGATCAATAAAAATATGTCAACACCCCTTTTTTAAGGAGTGGTTACGATTCGCACACGGACATCCACGTACATATTTGTGTGCGGAGGCATAGGGTAGAATCAGAAGTTTCCACATCAAAGTCTGAAAAAGTGCCTGAAGTAGAAGCTGTTTAACTGCTGTCACTGGCTGACTGAGCAGACAGCAGGAGTCAGAGTGGGTGACGGCCTGATGTTTGGCCAGAATGGACTCCTATATGACAGTAATGTAGTTGGAGTGTTAACTGCCCGAGGGCCGGAGACAAACTCGTTCCCCTCCCACAGTTTCAGCTGGCATCCGTCCCCGTTGTGCGCCTCACCCACAGCCGCCACCCTTCACCCCCTCAACCCCAAACACCTACCCGCTCCTCCTCCCCCACCCTCCCCCCCCACCCCAAAGCTTCGACGTGCCGAGAGCGCCGGAGCTCAGGTCATTACAGCAAACTGTCACGGCTAACTGTCACACGGCCCAGGATGCCAGCGTCACTGTCCTCGTGTCCTGACGAGCGAGGCTTGTTCCAGGTCCAAACATAGCATCCATCTTCTCACCCGCTCCACTGACACAGCGAGCAGCAGTCAGAGACAAGTCGACTCATTCACCCAGTGAATGGGAACAGTGGAAGACCATGAGAGGCAAAGACCTGGGAACATTTTCAGGCAAAATGGGCTATAGGTTTGAAATGCAAATATTTTTTTTGGACAAATAAACAATTATTTAATTTAAAGGCCAAAAACAGATACATTTTTCTAACGATTGTAGTTTGGCTCCTCTTTTTTATGTATGTGACTGGATTTTTGCTCCAACCCCAATACATTAGAGGTTAATGTAGTTTTTATTTGTTATACTCATGGCATTTAAAGATTACATTTGAAATATTCAACAGCAACATCTCTTTTCAGAATGACTCTGAATACCCACAGGTCCACACACTGTCAACATTTCTCACGGAGACTATTGCTTCAGTAGAAAGTAGTTTTGTCCTGGGGCATAAATCTCAGAGAGCGATATCTCAAAATAAAGCACATTAATCCAATGGTAGATAGCAGGAGTGACAAGTGATAGAGACACTTGTGTGTTGGTGAACCGACCCTTTTCAATTTATTGCTGATATGTCAATATATTATCTTTATCTGTTGCTCTGTTATATTGTGTGATGCTCTGTTCCAGATACAAACATTGGACCTTCACAAACAAAGTCCTTAGAGCAAAGTGGCTAAATTCTTCTCTTGTAAACCCTGGAACCCCACGCCTACAGCTTGTTTATTTTCAGACAGTCTATGTATCTATAGACACAGATTAGCTGCTAGCTAACCTTGCAAGCTGCCACCCAAGCTTGCTGGGAATGTGATGTGTCGGTGCTCCAAGAAAGCACGCCAATAAGAAATATATTAAAATTAAAATAATTGACCAAAGCATGCAGGCTCAGAAACTGACAGGAGCCTAAATTGAGAATCAACAGGATTACTTGGTGTTTATTTATGTGCTTGGTGTTGCTTATTTTTCATTAGCCCACTTTAATTAATTTAGCTGATATGAAAGTAATATTAATTCTTACTTAACTTACTGTGAAAGCACTGTGTCGCGGCTACCTGTGTGCTTTTACAGTCTACTAACAAAACTCTCTAGACTTCAATTATCCGTTGAACCAGTAAAAATAGAGATCTAAGTAAAAAAAATAAGACATTATTATATTTCTCACACAAACAGGTGGTACATTTGTGTAACGTCATCAAACTGCAGCAGAGAGTCTCTTCAAACTCACTGAGTCTGCCGTCTGATTCCCGTACGTGAGCGATCGAGGCGATTCCTGAAGCTCCATCCCAGTTTCTATAGCCTCCTTTAGCACACAGGCTGCAGGAGACCATAACCAGTGTGGGTAGATCTGACAGGGTCATTTCAGAAGCAGCCTGAGTGAAGAGAAGGACACAAACTGAAGCACAGAAAGCTTGTGCAGCAACAGTATAAGCCACATGTCCGAGTGCAGACAGAGCAGAGCAAATCTGTGCCTGAGCAGAAAGAGAAAGAAAGAGAGAGAGAGGACAGGGGTCTGAGGGAAAGCTTTACAAAAAAAAAGAAGAAATAATGCTCTCAAAATGAAAGATCGGAAAGACAATCTAGGGTAAGTCAAAGTACACATCAACATAACTTCTCCAGTATGAATAAGAAAGCATCCTGATTGATTACTTGTGCAGTCAGTAACTAAGATGGAATACTAACAGTAGGGCCGTCCAGGGATTAACGATTATTCAAATTAATGAATGAATTCTGTGTGATGAATGAATCACATGTATCAATATTATCCATGAGAAGGAAACACGATAAAGCATGAAACAATACATTTACAAATGTAAACCAAAGATAAATGGGGCTGCAGATTTACCAGTGTTTCTCTGCCGGTAGGGCTCAGATTCATAAAAACTATGTAAGAGATAGATATTACAATCATTACATTCTTGTTCATGTGAACCCACACAATGACACACTTTTGTTGGTCTGTGCAAATCTAAGGGTGTTTATCCAAAGCTGGTTACGCTGTAAAAATGTAACCGGTCACTGTCACATTTCCAGTGCTTGCATGTTGTTGCATGTGTTTTGAAACAGACATTTTCTTTTCTCTCTTTACTTTTACAGGCTGTGTTGTCAGGGGAAACAGGAGCAAATCACAGAAGAAGAAACACAACCGGCTCTGCCTGAGATTCAACTTGGTTGTACTGTGTTACCAGCTTGTTAAAGCTGTCTGCACACGCCAGCTCATCTCTCATGCACACCTTACACAACACAACACAATGATACCCGACCCTTTGGTATTGTTCACTCTGCCACATTTCTTGTGGCCCAAGAATCAGGTTGTAGCATTTGGTGAATTGTTCAGTCTCCTCTTTTGTCTATTTTATTTCGACCAAAACCCAGAAAGAGTGGCAACAAACTAATGACTACACCGAAAGAAATGGCAACTTTCACACCTGCATGCTAGCATCATATTGTTTTCCTTTTCTCCAAAGAAAGTTAAAAGGCCAGTAGATTTTAAAATAAAATGCTAACTTTATGGTTATTTTCTCATGAAACAGCAGCGCATCCACAAATAATGAGAACATAAAGCTGGTGTCAAGGAAACATAAAGATGGGTTGTTTGAAAAAAAGTTTTTACTTCTTTTTATCTTTTGAAATTTGGCTGCAACTTTGTATTCAAAACTCTTCCTGATGCAGATACCTCCCTCTCATGTGATCTGGGAGAATTTGAGTCACTGTCAGTTGTTGAGGGGGAAAAAAACCCTGCTGGGGAGTAATGCCTGACAGCCCAAAACAGGAAGGGAGGAGTGTTGTTTTATTACTGGAGGGGTAATAACAGCGAAGATAGCATCTATCAGCAGGGTGCTGAGGAGAGGCAAAAGATAAACTGTGCAGCACCTGAGCTCAGATGATGCTTGACACTTCAGAGGAGACGAGCCGAGGACCGCTGGGCTATAGGACCCATGACAGTTAGTGACCACCACCCCTATCACATCAGCAGCTGATGGACCAGAGGGGGAGGGGGGCGAAAATATCAAACACACTAAAATGAAAGATAACTGAGAGAAGGTGTGGGTTGGATTGGTTTGCATGTGTTAATAAGACTTGATATATAGCCTGCAGCGCTGAAACACTGCTGTTCATGAACGTGAAATGCTTCTGACAATAACAGAGTGTCTCCTGAATTTTACAGTGAGAGTGTGTGTGTGTGTGTGTGAAAGTTATGTACAGAAAGTGCACAGTTCGGTGTTTGTGTGTGTGTGTGTGTGTGTGTGTGTGTGTGTGTGTGTGTGTGTGTGTGTGTGTGTGTGTGTGTGTGTGTGTGTGTGTGTGTGTGTGTGTGTGTGTGTGTGTGTGTGTGTGTGTGTGTGTGTGGGTGCACCGAGTCAGCTCCCTGGGGCCCTCTCTCTGGGTGAGTCGGTCTAGTTGCTGTAATCACTCTGCTCAGTACACTCCCCTCCAAACCTGATTTGGCCAGATTGTTTCGTTTTCTTTTTTACCGGCTCCTGCCCCCCAGTCCTCCCTGTCTCTCTCTCCAACTCCTTTTCACCCCTCCTCTTCTTCTTCTTCCTTCCTTCCACCACCCCTCCCTCTGTGCTCCTCCTACCTTTCATCCCTATCTTTCCCTCCGTTCCCTTCCGTCCCTCTCTTCCTTCTTCCTTCCTCCTCCCTCTCCGTGGTAATGGCAGCTGATTGATGGAGTTTGTTTAGCTTTAATTACACTGCAGGTGAGTGGCCAGGCCTGATCGTGCCAGTGAAGCAGAAAACTCAACTTGGTTAAGTTAGAGATTGGATTTCCCAAAGTGAAAACACAGGGCAGGGGAAAGGTCTCCAGACTATTGTATTTTATTACTGTTTTGTTCTTGGGCGATGGCCCTGGCATCACCAGACCAAATCGCATGGGTCTGGAAGCTCTCACTTCATTTTTGATTTCCGAAGGGGTGATATGAACAGCTGCAGAGCACGCTTACAACCGATCAGAGCAATGGAACGTGGAATGTAGCATAGAGTGACAGAACAACATAAATGTGCAGTTGTTGGTTCTTCTTTTAGAGAAAATATACTGTCCAGTGTGGTTGATAAAGTCTTGACTGTGGATTTGACTCCACATCAGAGACAGCAATTTGGGTTGTATATCAAAATGTTATAGCAGCGTCCCCATTGGGCTCTCCTCTGTCAGTCATCATAGCAAACCCTGCCCATTTTACACAAAGGGCTGTGGTTGATTTGTACGGTTAGAATTGGGTATGAAATGGAAGGAGAATTAGATCATGTATGATGCATTCTCTACTCGACTTAACAGCCAAGCTTGCCAGGTTACCAGTATTAGAATTTTAACTTAAATTTGATTAATCTTTTAATTTTTATTATATTTTTAGCTCCCAAAAAATTGCAATGTCAGCATTGAAATGTACAGACTTTTAAGCCTTTACTCCAAAAAGGGGTGGGAGGAGCTGTACAATTAAAGCTAAAGAGTTGGTAAGCCTTGAAAAAATTGGCCAGAGTATTTTCCAATATGCAACTCCCTCCCATCTGCCTTCTCTTCAAAGCTACGCCCCAAAACATATTAACCCAACATGACAACTGGTTAATGCTGAATTCTATCTATGGCCTCTGCTTCAGAGGTGTATGTGTTTAAGGCTGAAGACTCCGGTCATACCCAGTGAAAGCACGGGCAGGCTGACAGGTATGCCAACCAATCATTTTATCCACAAAACTTTATCTACTGATGGCTGTCGTGATATGAAGAGCAACAGATAAGATAAAAGCAATTCAGAAACAACATACTAGCCCTTCCATCGATGTGAATGTGAAACAGTAGTAACCTGTTCAGTGATAAATCAGAAGCACTTACACACACAGCAGATGGCGGCTATCCTACAGCTGATTGGTTAATGCCTTATAAGCTGCTGTTGTATGGCCAGAACCCTACGGTCACATTCATGTGAATGTGAAGCAGTCATCCACCTGGCTTTTATGTTGTTTAGGATTGCCTGGCTTATGTTAGGATTTGAATGATCTGTATGCCATGGATTGTATATGTTCACTGTGTCCTGTGGGATTTTCTCTAGACAAAATCTCTCTTATGCTGCTTGCAAACTTCAGAGAGCTCCCTTGAGAGCAGAAACTTTCCCATCAAGTATAACTATACAACTTTTTGCAATAAATAGCATCTCTGTAGACAGTAAGTCAGGTTGAACTGCTTCTGGAATGTATGAAGGCTTTACTCTTTCACTCATTAAAAGCCTGAGCTTCATCATTCAGCAGGAACATTATGTGTCTGCAGATGCTAACTGGAAATGTGTATTTCCATTACACCACGAAATATTGTGACTGTGATTGACATTGTCTGGCAAAGTAGGTGCAACATTGTGTCATAACAGTACAACTTTTAGACTCAACCTCAATGTTGAGCTAGTGGAAAACTTAACTTCACATGTGACATGTTCACAATCGGTGCTATGAAACAGTCTAGAAACTGACTGTGACAAAACTAATTACAACCTGACGTACAATTCCAGCACTTTATGCTTTATCAAAGCACTAAATCAGACACTGTTTGTAACACTCTGTCAACTCGATTTGAAGGATTTGAAGAAAATATCTAATGGCATGTTTTGGACAAATAATGGGATCTAAAGTATAATTTCAGTTTACATTTATTAGATTGTTGCTCAAACATAACATTACGCAACTAGAATGGAACTCAGTAGAGCACATACCTGCATTCAAGGCCAAATAGTCTCCTTAAATTAAATCAATCACTAACTTGTACAGACTCAAAACCATATTTTATCTTAATATGCCAGATTCTTTTCATCAAGATCCAGGCATTATTTCCAGTGAATTTGGTGAAAATATTCCAGAACACCCTATCTCGCAATGTTAAAAGAATTTGGCCCATGTTCCACCCACCAAGTTTTGTGAGGATTTGTTCAGTACTTTTTACATAATACTACTGAAAAAAACACCACAAACAAACCAACAGACAAGGGTAAAAAAATATTACCTACATGACAGAGGTAATAACCTTCAAATTTCACCATTACATTTGAATGTACGGTTAACAGCTTGTTCCCCAAATATGGTACATCTGAATTAATTTGAAGACAAACTGCTGTGAAGTCACGTCTGTTAGTGGTTTTATATTATGAAGTCCTATATCTAGAACTGATATGGTTCTAAGTTTACAACTAGGATATGCTGTGCTCGACATTTAGCTCTATATTTACTTGACAACTGCTGATATACCTGTTAGCTGCCAGCCACAGCCCACTCCTTAAACTGAGGCATGGTGTTGTTTCTTCCTTCTGAAAAGCCTCTTTGGGAAATCATAAATAGTTCAGATGCTGGTGGCAAATTAGCAAACTTTCTCTATTTTGAAAAGAAAAGTGCAAAATATCAACTTCAAACTAAACCAAGTCCAGACCTCCAGAAAGTTCTTGTTTTTTTGACTCTTTATAGAAACATCTGGCTCATTGATTGTTATTTATTCCTCCAGCCATGTGTCCCGCAAGGTACATAGCAAGTACTAAACAGCAGTGGTGGAATAAATATTCAAATCCTTTACTTAAGTAAAAGTACTAATTGCACACTTAGATATTCTACTACAACTGAAAGTCCTGCATTCAAAATCTTGCTCAAGTAAGAGTATTATCAGCATAATGTACTTAAAATATGAAAAGTTCCCATAGACCAGTAAAATGTTTCACTGCTCTCTGATATTTTTAAGAGTTATATCACTGCTGCATTAATTTATGTGTTGCATTTTAGTGCAGTAGATGTTTCAGGTTGTGCTCATATAAACAACTTTATTTGGTAGTTTATTTTACAGCATTGTATCATATTATGTAAGATCCTCGTGTGTTTGTGTGAATTGTGAATCTCAAAAAGTCAACTTTTCATGAGCCTAGAAAAACAGCCATATTTTAAGCTTTGTAACAAAGAATTGTTGATTTACATTTGAATAAGAATTTCTCAACACATAGACACGTGTCATCATTCAGATTTTCAACAACAGTCAACACATTTGGAGATAGATATTTACACGGTCACCTATAAAAGTACCTAAAGCTGTCACACAAATGTAGTAAAGTGAAAAGTACAACATTTCCCTCTGAGATGTAGTGGTATAGAAGTAGAAAGCTGCATAAATGCAAATACTAACTTAAAGAACAAGTGGGTACTTAAATACAGTATTTGAGTAAATGTACTAAGTTGTGGTAACTTAGTTTCAAGCCCTCTGGATTTCAGGACCATGGACAGAGCCAGTGGCAGCGTCTCTGAGGGAATGGATTATTGTGACTATGTAGAGAAGACATTTGCATTCCTCAAATAAAACGGCTGCGAGCCACTAACCACCAGCTACAGCTGATTGCACCTTGGGGAAAGAAAGGGACGCACGTACAAACCTTCCCCACATAATGTAACAATTGTATAGCAAGAAATTCAACACTGCAACCCCTAACACTTACCACCCTTCCACACCGCTAATTATTGTTTGCCATAATGGACCTATATGTAGTTGACGTTCACACAGCATGAGCAGTGAATGGCTTGATTTAGTTGAAGCTGATAATTACTAAAGTAATTGTCTTTCTATCTGCATTGCCGTGTTGCTTTTAGTGTGTTCACATTATCGAGAAAATATGAAAGTAAATGCCTATTAGCACGCTCAGCCACATTAACCAAAAATGCAGATCTTTTTATTCTGTTAAAATCATAAAAGAATAGAAAAAAGTACAGATACTTTGAGGAAGAGAGTAAGAGACTTCGTGGAGCTGTGTGAGGGGAATAGAGTACATGAGAGTTCAGCCTGTTAAGAGGAATTTTGAGCTGCATACAGTGGGGGGTACATCCGAAGAAATACTCCATACCTTCAGTAGGGATTCACTTCTATGTTTTTACTCCTGCTCCTTCAGCGTATGAAGCCTCCCAAAAATCTCTCTCCTTTGAGTATATTCTGCTCCACAGCTGTCTAGCATTCATAAGATTTCACTAAGTAGGTATACTCACTGCTATCATCAACAAATAAACATTGGATAATGGTTGTAAGCCTTTTATTTATGAACAAATAAAATTTTCTACATAGAATATGAGGGTGGTAGTGAAAAAAAAAAGCCACGGGAGACATTGGTTACTAGTCGTAATCAAATCTTTGCCCAGGTCTAGTGCACATCCAACACTTTCATTCAGCCCACATACCGTGTCGATGGACCTCATATACCAAAACTGGCTCAAATCTTGCCAAGAGCACTGGTTCAGCCCACATTGGATTTGGGATGCCACACCTCCATTTTGCAGGGGAGAAGAAGACCAGTTATGTCACATCACTGCCTAAAGTGGCACACGTTTACATGTAATCTTGATTAATTACTTGATCGATGACAAGGACATTAACACTTTGTAGCGAGTTTACTGGGAAAAAATGATGACACAAAATGACAATGTTCCCATGAGGAAAACATCACTGTGTGTCTCTGAGTAACATAATGCTTATAATTGAACGCAGTAAAATGTCATGATTGACAGCTGAGACTGACTAGCAATTTGTCGAAGGCCTTCCTGGTGGCTGGCTGAAGTATAGGTCATATCCCATGTTTGTGGATGGGACATGGACCATACCCAAAAGTCAAAGTACACAAATAGGGTGTCTTACACATTTGGTAATTCTTATCACCCTGTACATGCATGTCCTAGTATTAATTTGGCCGGTAAGTTTGGTTATAATTAATTTTTACATCGTTTGATGCGCTTAAGGTGAACAGCTGAGACTAACTCGTGATTGGACGACCGTGTGCATCAGTGGGACCTTGATACCGAAGCTCAATCCACTGATCACTAAGGCACAGACTCAGGCTCCAAATGAAGGCTTTTGCACAAGATGGCAGCGGTCACATACAGGATTTTGGCTTCATATCTGGATAGTAGGAGGCAATGGAGACATTTTGTCCAACTTTACACACAGATATCTATAAGATAGATTGATAGATAGATATATATAGGTAGATATATAGATAGATAGATATATAGATAGATAGATAGATCAATGGATAGACCTCTTGTTATTAATAAAAACATGATTCTGTATGATACTGTATGCCATATACATACATGTGCATCTATAAGAGTGAGGGGTGTCATGTCATTTCTCTGAGTACACAGGTTTGAAGTCAGAATTTAGTTTTAAAAGAGCCTAATAGTGGATTGTGAGAAGTTAAACCTTCCTCAGGTGTCTTGTTCCCATAGATACTTCACTGCACCACTACCATTACCAAAATCCTACAGCAACCAAGGAATGTTTCCCTCTCTCATCAGCACTGAATGATCGTTGACTTCTCCCTTGCTGGACCCGAGCAGCAGCCATATCTTGATACACTCATAACTTTGTATTAAGTTTGTGATGGCTGACTGTACTCTGTTTAGTTCACTTATTATCAGCTCCTCGTCTGCATTCATTATCCTCCTCTCAGATCTGATGGTAGTGGACATGTTTGGGCTCATATCTTCTCCCAGGCTCCACCCTTGTTACACCTTTCCAGCTCCATTAGAACAGATGTGAGAGAGAAGAACACGTGTAAGTAACTTCACACAATCCTTGCGGCGATAAATGTATGTATGTGATGTATGTGCTTAAAAGTGGTAAACATGACTTACATACTGTACACTGTACTTCCTATTAATATTCAATGACGACCTGAGGTTAGACAGAGAGGGAACAGCGATGCCATCCTCACATCTTATCACTCATTCCCTCACCATTTACTGGAATAAATGGAGAATATGATCAATGCGGCTGAGGAGCCTATAGTTAGAATTAATGAGCACTGCTAAGCTCCTGCAATTTGTCTGCTGCACTAGTGAGTCATCTTATTTCAATGTCTAATTTGTTATTGCTCCAAACGTCTCTTTCCCTCGGGCGATTCGGAGCCTCTTGTTTGAAGCATTCGCCAGTTGGCCGATAAACACCTCCGTGAACGTCTTGGGCATTTGTGCAAATCTTGTTTGGAGCGACTTTCATCTAAACGTCTGTGACAGTAAGATGATTCCCCTCCCTGCTCTCTGACTGATGGCTTGTGTTTGATTATTCATGAAACTCAGTCCATAACAACATGGAATGTGAGCGCAAATATCAACCACACTGTGATATACAATGGAGGCAATGATGTTAGTTGTTCAAATCAATGAATGTAGTGTTCAGTTGCACGTGGGGGGAAAACAGAAAAAGAAAAAAAATCTATTATCAGTTTTTGTGACTATAAGAACCATTTTGTTTTGATTCTACAGCTATGTTGCACTATCCTAATGCATCAATAATAAGCAGCATCATAGAAAATTATTGGTAAAGATACAATTATTAATTTAAAACTTAATCACTGGAGGTAGTTCTTATCTGCTATTGGTAAACATGCATATGTACCTTACATTATTGTTAAAAATAGATAAACCAATTAAGCATCTTTTACAAAAGATTTGCAAGATGCAAATATTTAACAACTGTGATGGTCCCCACACATCCGTGGAGCAGAATATTGCTCCTCTAGATATAAGCAATATTGGTGAATGCATCATCATTACACCATCTCAGTCAACGTCTCTTGTAATGTTATAAGCAGGCAGGTATCAAGAAATCCAAGCCTGCCCAAATATAAGACGGCGATATTCCTCATAAATCACGATGGGGACCAGAAGTCTTTGCTACCACGGATGAGCGAACAAGCAACTTGAGCTAAACTGAAACACAGACTTGTCTGGTGTTAAGGTGAAGATTTAAAGGGATAGTTCACCAAAACATTTAAATGCACTCATTATCCACTCACCACTATGCAGATGGAAGGGTGACTGAAGAGTTTGAGTGCACATAACACTTAGTTGGATTGGCAGGGCTAAACAGTGTTTCAGCCAAGGTGACCCCTTCTACAGACGTGATAAAACAACAGAAACAAACACATCATGCCTCCATACTGCTTGTGTGGTGTCATCCAAGTGTCTGCAAGCCCAGACATTCATATTCGACTCAAAGCAGTGTCATTTAAAATGTGTTTATGACCTGGAAGACGGATACCGGAAGTAGTGATGCTAGCAGTCGTAGCAATGCTAACATGCACCCCGCCCGTGGGCAAGACCTTGTTTGCAGTGTGCGCAGTTTTCTGGTGTGTGTGCACGCGAACGTGAATACGGCTCAGAGGAGGCGCTCAAAGTTCATTTAGGCTTTGAACATGGTGTAAACGGAACAATTTTGAGTCAAATATGAATGTCCGGGCTTGCGGACACGTGGATGACACCACAGGAGCTGTATGGAGGATGTTGTGTTTTTTGTTTTGTCTGAAGAAGGGTCCAATTTACCTCAATTTTGGGGGTTGGCTGCAACACTGTTTACCCCTGAGACTTTAGAAGTGCTTTGTGGAGTCAAATACTTCACCTACCCCTCCAGCCACGGTGAGTAGATAACGAGTGAATGTTCATTTTTCGGCGAACTTTCCCTTTAAGCATTTATCAAACATGGATGAAAGCCTTAAAAATCCTGCGTATATAGCTGTCATTAAGGAGCCGACAGGTATCTTGCTTCCACTAACAGCATGACTCCATAAAATACATCAGGCAGGTGAAATGAGTCTCGACCTCAAAGAGACTCTTACGCACTAATATCCGCCTGCTGCACACAGATCTAACCATCCTTCTTCTCAGGGAAAAACAGAGTGCAGACCATGAACACGAGGGCATAATAACTGAGAGGAGAGAAATGAACAGGGGTGGACTCTGTATGGAGCGGCAATCACAGAGGGGCTCCTCAAATGGAGAACTGGGGAACTGAAGTATACACAAACACAAAGCCCCCTTTTGATCTTCAGAAGAGCAAAGAATATTGATTGGAGTTCCATGTGGTCAGTTATGTTCTGCATTCCAAAATAAAGTGCAGCGTGGTGGGCCCGGGGAGGCAGGCAGCCGAGGAGAAAAGAACCTCAGGCTAGTATGCCTCTGTCGAAGGCATCACGGGCCGAAGTGCCAACAGGTGGCCACCACGCTTCGGGGTATAGACTCACCCAGTGGATGCTTCGCCACAACCCCCACCAAGACAAATGAACTGTTTGATCTCAGGCGAGAGGCGAGAATTTAGAGTCTCAGAGAAAACACACATATTCACCACTGCAAGTAAAAAGTTCAGACTTTAGAATTCAAGTGCACCAAGCTCACCGGCTGACTTAATAATAAACTCTTCCATGTAATAGTTTCTGCAGTGGTCAAAGCATGTGGCCTGACTTTGCCTCAAATAACAGATTGAATTATGCGTCAGTGAATACAACTATTTCTATGATATGCTTTTTTCATTCAATTCAGTTTTATTGCGAAGCACCACATCACAACGTACATTATCTCACGGCAGAGTAAAGTTGAGACCTCATAACATTATAGAGGAACTCAACAGTTTCCACAACGAGCAGCACTTTGGTGACAGTGTCGAGAAACAACAGAAACAACAGAAAAAGACTCAATGTGGATGAGAGGGGAAAAATGGGGAAGAGAGAAGGGTTGGGAGGAAAAGAGGGGAGAGAAGAGAGAGAGAGAGAGAGAAGGAACAGTTGTGTAACCTTCATATTTAAGCTCGGCCAGAATGAAAGTAGTAAGAGTGATATTCATAGATGTAATGATGTTATTAATGATAACAGCACCACATAATAATAATAATAATAATAATCATAATAATAATAATAATAGTAATAATAATTATAATAATACAAATTTGAATAATTAGAATAATAATTAATAATGGTGGAAAACGTATTTGCTAGGCTTTTTATTTTTCCTTGCAATGTATTTTCAAGTGAGTGAAGCTCTATTTATGGTCGGGGTGTGGAGGCCATATCACCTCAGGACTTTGAAAAGAGAGAGTCAAATGTTCAACCGCGTCCTGTGTGTGGTCCAGTTTTGGCAACGAGAACACCTTGCTGAGGGTTGGGGAAATTTCACTGTTTCAATTGAATACTTACTAAGAAAATATGTTGTATCTCGAGCATTAAGTGGCTATAGCATTGTCCTGTATTGAGCTGAGAACAGGATATTTTTCAAATCTGAACCAAGTGATTAAACATGATGAGCATTATTCACATTTTCGTTGCTACAGCTTTTGCCGATGATATGAATAGCATAACATTCCTTCCAAAACATATTTACTGTATGCAAATGAGCATGTGTCTAACACACAGTGCTGTTCATTATTGTAAAAAGCTAAATCATTTATCCTCGTTCTGAAAGTCCATGTATACAGGTGATGCAAACAGCTTTCCATCCCGGCCTCCTGTCGCCTGCATTACACTGCATCCCTGATCTATTACACAGGAATTAGGTTAAAGGATCATTGCACAGAGACTTCAACATCCGAATCTTCTATTTGTACTAGGTTGTGCACTGTGACCGTGGAAAACACAGCTTGAGAGAACAATTTGAATGCTCAGGGAGACACTGGCCAATTGCTGTGTATGTCCAATATGATACAAAATTGAAATTGTCCCTCCATGAATAAATGTGGATTTCAGATAATCCAACAAAGATTTTGTTTGAAGCACATTCAGGTCTGAACCCTTTGATTTCCTATTGAAGCCGCTGAGCAGCGTTTTCCCACGGAGCCGCAGAATGATGGAAGACGTACATAAACCAGGCGAGTGAAATTTGTCCAGAGCAGAGACTATGAAAAGATAATTGACGCTGTTAATGTTGTTTGCAAAATCCTCCCATAATTCAAACCCATCACCTTTGATATCTCTTTTAACACATGTTTATGATCATTTGGGGATAACTACATTTGTATTTATTATTATTCTGTGGTGCATTAAGGGGCAAGAAACATCTTTAATTCCAATTGCAGTAAGTAATTTTCATTAAATGTCAATTTGTTATTAATTCAGAGCAACGCCGAAATCAAATAGTGTTCATTAATCACTCTGCCGTCCAGCGGGCTGCTAATTAAAATGTTGGGGGCGAGCTCGTTATTCACTGGCAGACCTGATTGTTAATGTCGACTCATTGTCCTCCTCCACCACACTATCATTTATTTTCTTTGGTTTTCTTGTAAACTCTTGTTAATTATTAAATTGCTTTTTTGGACCCCGTGTGACATTTCCAGATAGTCATCAAAGTGCTGCCACAGAGAGGAAGTTGTCCTCTGGTCTGGGACAGTGCTGCTGACAGCCATATACCACGTGCTTTTATTTGGTGGTCTTTTTAAAGTAAAGCAGCTGCTTGTAATGGTGTAACTATGTCGTTTCAACAAGGAGATCTTTAAACATCTTAGATTTTAATACTGTATACTGACTGATTTGATTTCGAGGTAAACCTGTGATACCTAATTCAAAACTCACTGTATATTATCACTAGCTTTTTGCAAATCAGCACAGCTCTCTGGCATCAATCTCCTGGGCTTCAATTTGTATTTATTCTGTGTATTAGAAGTAGCTTTTGCATTTTAGTGTGCCATTTCTCCGCAACTTCACAAACACTCACAACACATAGGCTTACTAAAGCTGCTTTCAGAAAGGCACCGAGCACGGACCATTTTCCTGAAATTCTCGAAGTGTCTGTATGTGAAAATGCAAATGTCAGAGTCAGCTGCTCCCTACATTCTCTGGAAGTTTGAGTCCTATGTGTGTCCCAGAGCCCCTCAAGTACAATGTGTGGAAAGTGCCAGAGTGAGCCCATTTCAGAAAACAGCACGAATATACTTGAGAAGAACTGAAATATCTTTGATCTTTCTCATGTTTCACAGATATATATATATATATATAGAGAGAGAGAGAGAGAGAGAGAGAATTTAATAGAAAACTTTTGATAACACAACTTTACTTGAAAATTGAAGGGCAAAGTAAAAACGAACAAACAAAACCAAATAGAACAATTTGTACCGATACATATTCCAGACAACCTGCATAGTTCAAAAGCATTTCATTCATTGTTTTCTTCTCTTGTTTTCTTCACAAAATAATGGTATCAACATGTCGATTTAATTAATTAATTAAAACACCAATAGGACTGACATCTGTTAACAAACACATGTGATTTCTACCCATGCTCCTCTCCTCGCCTGAATTTTTCTGACCTTTATGCATCTTGCAGCACACTCTCCTGCATTCTTCATGTGAAAGACAAAGTCTGAAAAATGTCTGGACAATTCCCAGACCCATGTCTTAAACACCGTAAGTTTATGAACTCTCAATAGCGGAACAGGCTTCAAAACAGTGACTTCATGTGCTAACCTAGAGCACTCGTTCTGATTTTTCTCAAAATCAGGATTTGAACATTGTGGAGGGATCTTACAGCGTGGAGTCAGACCTGACTGAATAATTAGCGTGAGATAGTAAAAGAGACATCTCCTCTCACAACAGTGGGCACAGAGGACCAAGGTCTTTGACTCACACACCTCCGCCTGGGATATAACCTGTTTTCCCACCCCTCAATTATGCATGCTATCCACCAGCAGCCATATGTCTCTGTCAATACCTTTTCCTAGCATTCAGTCGAGGTCTGTGTGGGATTTGCGTGCGTTAAATAATGCAGTACTGAAAGGTCAGGAGGGAGACGAGGAGAGGGTCAATGCTTTGGTGAGTTGCACGTGTAGGGGGGGGTTTGGAGCTTAGGCTGCGAGAAGCTGCCGTTAATTTCCAGTTCAGTTCCAATAATGAAATGCATACGGTAAATGTCAAACAGCACCCGTCGACGAGTAATCCGCCTCAGCTGGGAAATAATGAATGGCTTTCTTTAAGACCCCAACTAACTCCTTCGAAGAAGAGGAATCAGCACCAGGCAGAATCATTTTATTTTTTTTTGGAACAAGCAGCCATTTCTGTGTCTTACCTTTCATATTGTGGTTTCAGGTTTAACATGGTTAGACAACACAGTGAAGTACAGTATACTGAAGCTATGACTGTGAGAGATGTGGAGGGACTAAATTTAGTGTTTTGGCTTGTGTCAGAATGTGGACATGTGACTCATCTTGCACCATCTGAAACCACAATTTTGTTATCACAGGACAGCATGGGTTTTTGGATGTGGTGGTGTTATAATGGCCCAAATAATACAAATAGAACTTATCTTGTTTTAAGTACCAATGATTTAAGACAATGTTTGTGTTGTTGGCTAAATTTGATCAAGGGATATAAAGACCAAGCAACCATGTTTAATCCAACATATGTCCAAAAAAAAATAAGGAGACTTAATGTTAATACCATATGTGTGATGTGTGTATCATTAGATATCATTATAATTTTGAACATTTTCTCAATTTTCTGTGGATAAATCAACATTTTAGAAAAATGACTTATTTGCTTTCTGGCTGATAGCTCGGGCAGAAGGTCAGTGTGCTCATTATATGCTAGAGGAGGCAGTAGGCTTAGTTTAGCATATACTTGACGGTAAACAGCTAGCCTGGCTCTATCCACAAGTTCTCAAATATGTCTACCAGCATCTTTAAAGCCCAGTAATAAACGTGTTTAGGGTTCATTAAATCTATGCATAAGCAGAAATAACAGGTTTTGATTTTACAAGGACCTATATTGTGTAACTGTTGACATGATAACTGCAGAACGTCACTCCACCAGAATGTTCTTCATCAAGTCATAGCATAGAATTGGGCCATTACAGGCTATTATGCGGCACGTCTGGCCTTCTTTGGCCAGAACCAAGTGGATGTGTACCTATGGTGGCCCAAATATCCATACACAAACATGAGCCTTTTTTGGCAAACATGCTGTGCTCTCTGCAAGGCGTAATCTAATTGCAATCTAAAGTGGCCCATGTTGTGGATGTGAATATGGCCTGAATAGCAAAAAACTAATTCGGGCAACCTTTGGACCCTTTGGTGGACATGTGCTATTGCTATGGCTTAGTTGTGGCACAGATCTGGCATTGTATGTGGTATGTTGGCCGGATGTTGGTTGGGTGGGATGTGGTATGAAGTCAAATTTTTGGGAAAAACTACTTAGCCATATGGGCAAGTAACCTGTCAACTTTAACGCACAGATGGATTTTTAAACTGGAAGAGAGCGTTTTCCAGCGTCAGTTTAGTTTCTAAGCTAATAGCCTACCGGATCTACTATCCCACTTTATGTCCAGCATGATAGCATTATGAATATATTGTGGCGTGCACTCATGGGTGTGTCCTCTCACCCAGTGGGTCGATGGGAAATGTAAAGTCTGTAGCTATATATACTTCCCGTATGGGGAACATGTGCCTGTTCTTCCTGACTACTGATTAAACCACACTAAGCAGTACCTACGTCTCTGCCTTTCCTTGTCCTGCCACATTGGTGACCCCGTTTTTTTGAACATGTTCGAGGTGAAGGAGGATAGTGTCCCTTCCTCATCGGGGGAAGACGTTTTTTCTTCCCCGGCTCCCGTGGACCGTGTCTCCACGACGACCATGGCGCAGCAGCTTCCAGGATCGAACAGCTCCGCGGAGCACGTTAAGCTCCCGGAGTTTTGGCAGAACGACCCCGCGCCGTGGTTTCAGCACATCGAGGCTCTCTTCCATCTGCGAGGAGTAACGGCAGACGACTCCAGGTATTTTTTGGTGGTCGCGGCTTTGGACCAGCAATCCACCCGGCGCGTGATGCAGCTCCTGCGAGCCCCGCCGCTGCGGGGAAAGTACACCGCCATCAAGCAGCTTCTCCTCCGGCGCTACAGCTTGTCAGCCGCGGAGAGAGCGGACAAGCTACTGTCGCTTCCCGGTTTGGGTGATGGTTCGGCAGTGGACCTGATGGACGAGATGCTGTCGTTGCTGGGCTCCGAGGATGAGGGTTTCCTGTTCCCGCACATCTTTCTGCGCCAGCTCCCGCTGCAGGTGCGCGCAGCCCTCGCCAACTCTTCCTGTTTGGCGGCCGGCGACTTCCGTGGATTAGCTGAGGAGGCGGACCGGATCCTGCTGACTTCGAGGAACGTCTCCGTGCAGAGTGTGGCCGTGGAGTCCTCGCAGTCGACGTTGGAGAACGAGGTTCCGGCAGTGACGGCTGCAGTCTCCACCCGCACACAGCGCGGCCAGCTGTGTTTCTTCCATCAGCGCTTCGGCAGCAAGGCGCGCCGCTGTGTTCCTCCGTGCGCGTTCCAGGCACCGGGAAACGGAAGAGCCGGCGCTCGGTAGCAGCCGTGGGCGCTGGTGATCAAGAGGAGCTGCTGTTCGTTCATGACTCCATATCAGGTAATCAGTTCTTGGTGGACTCCGGCTCGCAGAAGAGCCTTCTCCCTCCTGCAGCTACGGACCTCTCCGCCCGTGGCAGTGGTCCGCGTCTGACAGCGGCTAACGGCTCGGCTATAGAGACGTTTGGTACCAAGTCTGTGACTGTGTGTTTCAATGGACGCAAATTTCTGTGTGATTTTGTTGTAGCCTCCATTACGGTTCCTATTATCGGAGCAGATTTTCTGTGCACTAATGGGTTGTTAGTGGATGTAACTAATCGCAGGCTCATTGATGCTGTGTCTTTTGCGTCTTTTCCGTGTCAGTCAGGGGGACCCGGGCCGTTAACACACGCTAATTTTGCGGCGTCAAAGGATGTCTTCCAGCGCTTACTGGCGGAATTTCCTTCGCTGACAACGCCCGCATTTTCTGCCGCGGTTACTAAACACGGCGTGGAACATTTCATTCCCACTGCGGGTACGCCCGTTTTCGCACGTTCGCGTCGCCTCGACACCGTGAAGTTAGCCACCGCGAAGGAGGAGTTTGCTACCATGGAGCGTTTGGGGATCGTTAGGCGGTCCAACAGCCCGTGGGCTTCACCGCTCCACATGGTGCCCAAGGCGGATGGTTCTTGGCGGCCGTGCGGCGACTTCCGCCGTTTAAATAACATTACGGCCCATGACCGTTACCCAATTCCGCATGTTCAGGATTTTTCGATTCGTCTGGCGGGCATGACAATTTTTTCTAAAATCGATTTGGTGCGAGGTTATCATCAGGTGCCTGTGCGGGCAGAGGACGTGCCCAAGACTGCTGTCATTACGCCGTTTGGGCTTTTCGAGTTCCTGCGGATGCCGTTCGGCCTTAAAGGCGCAGCGCAGACATTTCAGCGATTGATGGACTCGGTGCTACGTGAGATCGCGTTTGTTTTCGTCTATTTGGACGACATCTTGGTGGCCAGCTCGTCGGCTGATGAACATTTGTCGCACCTTAGGCAGGTTTTCCAGCGCCTTGATGGGCATGGTCTCATTGTCAACACAGCCAAGTGCCAGTTTGGGCTGTCTGTCATAGACTTTTTGGGCCATCGCATTTCGTCGCAGGGTGCGGTTCCTTTGCCCTCGAAGGTGCATGCAGTTGCGGATTTTCCCCGTCCGGTCTCGGTCAGGTCGCTACAGGAGTTTTTGGGCATGGTAAACTTTTACAATCGTTTCTTGCCGCGTGCGGCCCAACTCCTGCAACCATTGTATGGTGCTTTGAAGCTTAAGAAAGCCAAGGACCAGGTTGATTGGACCCCTGTGAGGATCCAGGCTTTTGAGGGGGCTAAGGCTGCCCTGGCTAACGCGGCGCTTCTGGCGCACCCCGCGTCTCGGGCGCCCATCGCCCTCACGACCGATGCTTCAGATGTGGCTGTTGGTGCAGTTGTTGAACAGCGGGTTGCGGGTGCGTGGCAGCCCCTTGCATTTTTTAGCCGCGGTTTGCGAGACAGTGAGCGAAAATACAGTGTGTTTGACCGGGAACTGTTAGCGTTGTACCTGGCTACGCGTCATTTCCGTTTCCTGCTGGAAGGCCGCCCTTTCACAGCCTTTGTTGACCACAAACCATTGACGTTTGCTATGGCAAAGGTGACAGAGCCATGGTCTGCTCGCCAGCAGCGCCATCTAGCGGCGATCTCCGAATTCACAACGGACATCCAACATGTGGCGGGTAAAGCGAACCCGGTTGCAGACTGCCTGTCGCGGGTGTTGGTGTGCCCTGTGCATCTTGGGGTTGATTTTTCCGCTCTGGCTGCCGATCAACCTGGGGACCCGGGTATCGTTGCACTGAGAGCTGCGAGTACCGGTCTGAAGCTGGAGGAGGCAGTTGTGCAAAATGGTGGGCCTGCCCTCCTTTGCGACGTCTCCACGGGCCGCCCCCGCCCGGTGGTGCCGGTTGCTTGGCGCCGTCGGGTCTTTGATATGGTGCACTCTCTTTCTCATCCGGGTGTCCGGGCGTCGGTGAAGTTGGTGTCTTCGAAGTTTGTGTGGCCTGGCCTTCGCAAAGAGGTCAAGGAGTGGGCGGCCACATGTGTGGCGTGTCAGCGAGCTAAAGTTCACCAGCACACTAGGGCGCCCCTCGAGCCATTTTTGATTCCAGCCAGGCGTTTTGATCATGTGCATATCGACCTTGTGGGGCCTCTTCCCCCTTCCCAGGGTTTTACACATCTCCTTACCATGGTAGATCGGACCACTAGGTGGCCAGAGGCGGTTCCTCTGTCTTCCACGACATCTGCGGACGTGGCACGCGCTTTTCTTTCAGCTTGGGTCTCACGTTTTGGTGCACCGTCTGATATCACCTCTGACAGAGGCCCGCAGTTCATTTCGGAGCTCTGGTCTTTGGGCACACAGGTTCACCGTACCACTGCCTACCACCCCCAGGCTAACGGTTTGTGTGAACGTTTTCACCGGTCGCTTAAGGCGTCATTGCGGGCTGCGCTCTCAGATGCAAACTGGTTGGATCGGTTGCCGTGGGTGATGCTCGGGTTGCGCTCGGCTCCTAAGGCTGACCTGGATGCCTCGCCTGCAGAGTTGGTGCTCGGTCAGCCGCTCCGCATCCCAGGGGAGTTTCTGCCTCACAGCTCGGCCCCCTTTCCGCGTCCTGCGTCACAGTCCGCTTGTGCACCGGTGCCCGTGCATCATTTTTCTCCTCGGTCTTTCGTGCCAACGGATCTCGCGACCGCTCGGTTTGTTTTCGTGCGTCACGATGCTCACCGGTTTCCCCTCCAGCCCCCGTATGACGGCCCGTTTAGGGTGTTAGAGGCGGGTTCTAAAAGTTTCATTCTGGACATGGGCGGGCGCAGGGAGCGTGTTTCGTTAGACAGACTTAAGCCAGCTCATCTGTTGGCCGGCGAAGAGGTGCTACCGGCCCGGGTTCCCCGTCGTGGTCGCCCCCCTTCTAAGACCCCTGTGTTGTTTTCTCCAGTTGTGCCTCCTGATCCTGTGTCTGTTGTAAATGATGTCCCTTCTGCTTGTTTCACCCCTGCGTTTGCGGACGGGGATCGGCGTAGCCGTTATGGTCGCCTCGTTAAACCCCCTGAGAGGTACTGACTTTTGTCCCATTTTGTATTTTTCCCTCTGGGTGTTCGGGGGGGGGCTGTGTGGCGTGCACTCATGGGTGTGTCCTCTCACCCAGTGGGTCGATGGGAAATGTAAAGTCTGTAGCTATATATACTTCCCGTATGGGGAACATGTGCCTGTTCTTCCTGACTACTGATTAAACAACAGTAAGCAGTACCTACGTCTCTGCCTTTCCTTGTCCTGCCACAATATAATAATATTTCCAAACAGCGTATATTTTCCAAAATGTCAAGCTATTCCTTTAAGAACCACCATTAAAAACATTATACCTGTTGTGTTCAATGTAAGTCTACAGACAGAGAGTTATGCTTCTGTATGACACTTGTATTAACCTGAAATGTTAGCATCAAACTTTGCACTTTTGATTTCCCTCTCTGCTGCTGTAAAGTTCCAATGACGCACTTCAACTAACAACCCCGGTGACAGTGAGTGTTTTCTTCTTTTTGCACAAACAAATGCGACTCTTTGGATCTAGAAGGTAAAAGAACAGCCATTTGAAAAAGGTTGTCAGAGCTCTTCATGGTGGCGGAGGAGGACACTTTGCCTCTTATCAACAGCGATATGCAGAGCACACCTCTCTTAGTTTCATTGCCATAAATTATTGAGGTGATTGTTGGGATGATAACAACAACAACACAGCTACCTTTAGTGGAAGACGAAAGCTGTAATGAAAGGCGGCGAGCACTCAAGGTGAACGTGACTCACAGACTACATTATCTTTTGGTTACTCTCTTCCAATGTCAGCGGCAAAGACAGATTCTCCTTTCATCTATGCCCTTGTTCTGTTTTATCGCATGTGTGTGTGTGTGTGTATGTGCGGGAGTGTAAAATATGCCAGAATTTTTTTGATGTGCGGTATCTGCATGCGCAAAAGTGAGAGAAATCACAGAAGAAGCATGACTTAGTTTGAGAGGCGTAGGGAGGTCGGGCTGGTGGGGGAGGGCGGAAAATGACTAACGGCCTTTTGTGTAATTAATGAGGACAGCGTTGATTTCCGACGATAATTTAGCATGGTTGCCAGCGCTTGACTTCTGATCCCCATTTACCCTGGCTCTGTCTCTATTTAGATCAGCCGAGTGTGGGAGGAGTGTGTTAACCTTGGAGAATACACACACATCACAGGCAGATGCAGACAGAAACACACAAAGCCTTATCCACTTCCACACACAGGACCCCCCCTGAAGCCACCCACACATACACACACAAACATTTATACCCCCTTCCTCCGTTTCGCTCCCTCGCTTTTTTTTCCACACACATACATCAACCGCGCACACATTTGCGAACAAGGAAAAAGGCATTTGAAAGCGCACACTGACATACGCGCACGCACACACACACGAACACCCACAAGCACCTGAGGCAATGGAATAAATGCATCTTTAATGATAGCAGATAAGGACTTCCAACCAGGCCTGTAGTCATAGCTCAGTGATTTGGCTAGCAGGGAAAGGGATTCTGGGAATGAAAAACAAGCCAGTGGAAACTTCTGGGCCTCCAGGAGTCAGCAACCAAAAAACCCACAGTCAGTGAGTCGGACCGAGAGAAAAAAAAGCTCCGAGCTACTCTTTCAATATGCTGTCAGATGCTAAACAGAAAGTCTATTAAAACAACAGAACTGAAAACTAACACACACTTCACCGCTGAATTGTATTTAAATGTCTGGCTTTGTTTGTCGGCTGGACGTCTCTGTAATGCCACATATCTCCTGCTTTATTGCTCCTGTTAATGAAATTGCTAATCACTTTGTGCTTCCACACGTTAGCAGATGGGGGATATGCATGCGCTGCGAGTGCTTGCACGTCAGATGAGGAGAGGGGCATCGATCAAAATACTGAAAATCCACCTGCGTTATTATTTTGGGAGGCTTTCTATGTATCGACAGCATATGTTGGCTCAAGGCTCGCCCTGTTCACGGTCCTGTAAACCCCTGATTGACATGCAAGTGCAGACATTCTTTTTTCATTCACTTCTATCCAAACATCAATGGCACTAGGCTGTATCGCCAGCCAGAGCTTAAACAAATGGCACGGCTCTCCCTCAGGCCTCACAGCTGACATTTCCTGGATTTATTATGCATGTGGATGGGCTGCAGGGAATTCAGGTGCGACTAGATAATACTTGTGCTATAATAGTGGGTTTGTATGTCTTACAACAACACAAATGCCCATATGGCACAAGGGAACTTCGACGTGATGTTGTTCAATATTCAAGGCCTCGCTTAGACTGAGGCGCGTGCATGCTCGTACATATTTTAACTTCTTAATTTCACTGTTGTGAGGTTTCAAGCCCCGAACTGGCAGAGACTCTTTATAAACTGAGCCAAGTTGTTTTGGGATCACTTCATTATTATCATTATTATCACTATTATTTGTTGTCTTTCAATTTGACCCAAATTTCAGCTTGCTGGGATGAGATTGAAATGAATCTTGGCCTAATGACTGGAAATGATTTGCGAATGCTTCCCAAGAAATAGGATTCCAATCTGCCAGATGGTGGTGCTGTAATTAAGGTCCAGAATTACAATTTTGGAAGAGACCCGGCCGCTCACACAGTAAGTCATACATGGACATACATGTCCAGAACTATAGAAGAGATATTTGGACCATGATGGATTTATCCGCCAATGTTATAAACATGTTTTTACATCAAGCTCATCAAAAGTTATCGGCTGATGATCTTCAAAAGGGCGTGGCTTATCAATGGAATAGACCATATTCGGATGTTGGTGTGGTCTTCACAAAACAGGATGTATCCACAAATACTTGAAATGTGCATTGAATGTTTAATTTAAATCTAACAGTTGGGGGCGCTACAAATACAACAAAGGGTAATACATAAAAAAAAGGCAGAATTCACAGGGTTTGGGTCTTAGCAGAAAACTGTCCATAAATCAAAACTCAATCCAGAAATTGTTCGACCAGTCATTACAAAACTACAGGGTATGTTTAACCATGTGGATAAAACAATTTGGGACGATCAATAGGGGGTGCCACCAGTTCCACATATTCATGAGCCCCATGCAAATACCATGTGCCATAATCACCGAGTATGAAAGGGAAGAGGAATTTTGACTGCTTTGAATTTATCTTTTTTTTCTTTGTTTAACGTTTGAAAAATCTGTCACCATTGACTTCAATTGTATTGGATTTGGCTGCAACTCTGTTTACCCCTAAACTTCCCAAAGTGTTTTGTGGACTATCAAACTTCACCCACCCCTCCATTGGCAAAGTGGTGAGTAGATAATGAGTACATTTTCATTTTTCGGTGAACTACACTTTTAAGTGCACATATTGGCTCGATGTTGAAGCCATGTAAAATGTGGTTTTAGGTGTCACACCCAGTGACATTGCTTTTTCAAGATGAAACTTTTTTTTGCTGCTTGCGGCTTTAACTTTGGAAGATTGTGTTGCTTCCATCTGCTGAGAGTAAAAGTGCTTGAACCCACAATCACCTCCTGTTAAGTCTGTTATGCTATTCTACAAAACTAATTACTGCTTTTGTTGAAATGCCTGCATGAATGCAAACATCAATTTCAGAGTAATATTTAAAAATAAGTAAAGTATGAAAGTGAGCACAACATAAAATACACATACATACACCTGCGCTTTTCAATTTTCTGTCAGTGATGACTGATGTTATAGCTTCTATTGGAAACTGATTGAAACAAAGACGAAGAGTGTGTGTTTCACTAAGCCCACCTGTCATTGCACATCATTAGTTCTGTGTAATTAAACCTTTCAATAGCGTTGCGTTAGAGACCCCCAACCACCATCCATTATTCATGGTGTAGGGGTATTTTAGGGGCTTTTAGTAATGAGCTCAAAGCTCGTTAGAGGAGACCACAGTGTTTTAAAGCATGGCTCCAACCTTGGCATCAGCGTCCGAAGATGTCAAATAAAAAATATTTGAAAAGGAAATCACACAACTGCCCGTGCCCATTCCCGGACTGAAACGACACAAATGATAAGCCTCTCATTCATATGTAAAACAGGGGCAGGGGGGGTCGCACAAATGATCCTGTACTGCTGAACCTCTGATGAGAGGGGCTCAAAATGCCACGTGAAACTCATTAATCAGGGACCGGCCAATGTTGCCGTTGCAAGTGAACGTGGCTGAAATCCGGGCCAGAGGTTAAATATGCCTTTGACAATCTGAAATATTTGTTCCTGTCACATACATATTTACAAGTGCTGAATGTCAGGCTCAACTTCACTTCATAATGAGCAAAGCAAACATTATACATACAAACACTTTAACAACTCCATGAATCTTTTACACATCTGTGACAACTTTACTTCCTGATCTCAGTAAAAAGTTGTATTAGAGATACAATATAAAAGCATTGCATCAGAGAGTCACAGTCAAAAAAGACAAAATACACGATTACAGTACAAAACCACGTCAACCATCACCTACTCTATCAAATTTGCAATTATAAATCAATCTCAGCAGTAATATGGCACTTGAGGAGGAACAGGTGGGAAAGAGAGATGGATCATCAGCAAAACGGGAACAGGACAAAAACGAAAAACTGTCAAGGGTATTATGGAAGTGTCTGAGAAGGAAAGCCATAGATCAAAGCGTGGGATGGCCATTTGTTCCTGAGGAATAATAGCTGTGATGTGTGTCGGACCCGCTGACCCGCTGGAACAATAAAGCCGAGTTGCGGCTGCCTAAGAGCAATGACCTTGTGCGGTTGAAACCTGCCCGAAACGGGAGAGAAAGAGAGATGGATGGGAAGAGAGACGCTTGAGCAGGGAGAAACAATTATAATCTATATAAAGGCTGATTCCTGTCCGACACCGCCACTCACTCTGCTGGGAGAAGATTGTTGTCTGCTTTTTCCCCTCTAACAGTAGAATGGGAAAAAAGAGTTTTTTTTATAACTGATGAAGGTTGCAGAGGTACTTTTTGAGGCAGGACACTGCTATTCTTCAAATATAACGTTCTATGTTACAAGCAAAACTGCAGCTGCTGCCTCTTAGATTCATTCATGTTATTCCTTCACAGACTAGAATGGCCTCCTTTATTTTGAGTTCATGGTTGTGAGGTTAAATTGTATAAACTGCTGCACTTTATTGACTTTAAAAGATACTGCAACCAACCCCACAACAAATGAAGCAGGCCCTGACGAGATGTGGTGCCATGCATGATTGGTGCTGTTATCTCAGCACTGGTTCACGTCAGTCTTTGATAAAGATGCGGAGGAAAAAGTTACAAAGGCTCGGACAAGGTATCCAACAGCCAAGTTATCCAACAGACAAGATAGAGGATTACTTTTTTCACATCTCAAAAAGTGTGAGACGGAGAAATCCAGTGTGAGGGGGAAAAATGGCAAGGTACAAATCAAAGGAGGAAACCATTTAGCCACCTCGGAGATAGGTAACAAAAGGCTTTCCACGAGCTGCAGGCTTCTCAGCAGATAAAAGTCTGTCTGGGAGACAGGGCGGCAGAGTGGGGTTCATTGTGCTATCAGGGGAGGGTACAGACAGTGGTGTGAAAGGAGCCATCAAGGTTGAATGGGTGCGAAAAGGGGATCTGGGGGAGCAAATGAAAAGGGACCTGGATCAAGCTTGCCATTGGGCTCAATAGAATGAAATGAAAGTGACCACCAACAACTGTGTAATCATAGAGCCAGGGAGCAGAGAGAGGAAACATCTTTATTGGCTCAAATTGTAATCGCTCACAGAACTCGAACTCATATGACGAAAATAGGTTTTGTCCAAAAACCTAAAATATGCATTTCTTCATTTTTATTTTTTTGTGTGACAGATTTATAAAAATGACAAAACGACAAGTTCTCCTTTGAGACAGAGACCGGCCATTCAAAAACATGTTTTTCATTCTTTGTGGGTGAGAGCTTTTGGCGAGCCAGAAACATGCCGGCGATGTCAGTCACAATAGCTCCTGAGCTTCTTTCCATTTTTTCTGTAGTGCTGTTTTCTCCCCCCGGGTCCTTTTGTTCTCAGGATTATACATAATTTCATGGATATTAAGGGCAAATGTCACTTTTATATCACTGTTATTTAAAGAATACATTTATACCATCGAGTCTGGTCTCATGACTTCTATCAAACCATTCTTCTTTGTGGAGCTGAGAGAGGAGGGTTGAATATAAAATAAGATGGGGCAAGACGGGTAATAAGCTATTATGGTTTCTTTCATTTAACCTCGGCTGCTTTCCTTCCTTTAAAGGTCAGCACTGTTAGGAAGGTTCACTATTGGTCATCAGTGCAAATTTGTGTCTGAAAGTTAAGTTTCCTGACAATGTCCCATTGACAACGTAGGCCTCTATCAAAATCTTTCATGAACCAGGCTGGCCTCTCTTTGGTTGAATATTACTTTAGTACTATATATTATTTATATTTCTTTGAATCTGTGTTGTTTCCCACTTATTGCAAAGGCCTGGAGGCTCATATGGGATTTGAACCCAGGAATCTGACTGTCATATTCTTCCCATCATCATGACCTAACAGAAAAATCTGGAGACTTGGTCTGCAGCAGTTTACTGTGCAAATTCTAACTGGATTGAGGCCCATTCCAAAGTTGTGGCATAAACTCTAAACAAAATCTGGCTCCTGCCGGCACCGGATGATGAACACCAGAGTTGATTACCAAAAACAGCCAACCCACCCTTTGCCATTTAGTTCCCCAGTTTGACTTCATGCCAAACTTACAAAAGGAGTAGGACGAACTTTCAGTGACTATGACTGATGTTAATAGCTGGATTTCAGATGCAGCAAGTCACCTATCAAAAAAACAACTGACTATTTGTGGCTTTTGTAGGTCTTAGCTGCTCAGGAGGACTAAATCACTCCATCATTCTTAAGCCTCGGGACAAATCGTTGGCTCTGAGCCTCCAAAAAGTTCAGTTAAATATTAAGGGTCCTGTCACAAATCACACTGTCAGCAAAGATCAAGGAAAATTAAACCAATTTAAAGTGGGCGGGTCAGGGTTTTATCTTAAGAAAAAAATGGCTGTGACAAAATGCCCAGTGATGAAAGGAACAACCAGGTCTAATTGTGGCTTTTAATCAATTCAATCTACATTTAAGCTCCATGGGTAACTCATCCATAAATCACTGGTGCATATGTCATCTGTACAGTTTTTAAGTCTAAGCGTTAAACTACAAAAACCTCTGACTGGCGAGCTCCAGTTGGCGAGGACGGCGGTGATTCACGCTTCTGGGGACATGCTCTCTACCCTTGCACGTACAGACGTCTCCAGACACCAGGTGGTGTCACGGCAGTCTGCTGGAATGCAAATGTGTCCCCAACAACGCTTCAACTGTTACGATTCCCCCATTTGTCACAGGATATGTTCATTACCCACAGCTTTGGGCCCAAAATTAGTGTCGGTACAAGACATCCCGGCTGTGTGATGAATCCACCCGCTGCCTGCCTTGTCATCCCCTGTTTCAGATCGAAGGTTCTTCTATCCCCCCTTTCTCCTTGGCTCCTCTATGTCCTTCACATCTCCATGGCTCTGTTCTTTATTTTTCACAAAGAAATATTAGTCAACAAGGCTGTGCACAGCGAGGGCCCAGAGCACGGTTTTCAGAGGACGTCACATTAGCCTTCCAGATGGTGCGCTAATGTTGCAGTGGATATCAAGGTGTTCCAACTCATCATAATAAGAGGGATCCATTGGCATCAACTGTCATTGAGTTATAACCTTGCAACAGTACATGGCATCTTAGCTGAGAAGCGTCAGTGTAATGCTATGGTAACCTTGTTGTGAAGACAACAAAGTGACAAACGTTGATAGATGGAACAAACTAAATGGTTTCATGCATGTTGTGGGTAGTCAGCAACCGCTTCGAGAGGTCAGGCACAGTAATTACGTGCCACCTCATCTGAAGAGCTATTATTATTCCCATGCTGGAGTTATTTGCATGACAGGATTGGGGTCAACTCATGTTGAGTCAGTTGAGAAAATGAATGCAAATTTAGAGCTTTATTTAAGCAGATCCCCATCAGCGTAAAGAAGGATTGCAATGTGTGTGTGTCTGTGTGTATCATATAACATATTTGTGTGTTTTGTGTGCCGTGCTTAAAGTCCTCAGCCTCTACTGAATTATGCAGATGTGTCTCATGTTTTCTGGCAGACTTGTCCACTTCACCTTTGGTAACACGAATGTAATAAAGGAGAGAGAGAGGACAAAGAGACAAACAGAGCAAAATCTCCCCATAAAACAACAGAACACCCTTCCCCTCTGCCTTCAGAACAGACACAGCAACATTTTAAACCACACCACTGTCATGTATTCATGATTAGCGTCGTGTCGCTCTCCCACCGTAATGAATGCAAAGTCTGCGTGCAGACATTCAGTCATGGCAGAAGGACGCCTGCCCCGCCCCACAGTTGGAGAAGACAACAGTGTACTTCCCACTTTCCATGTGCCCTTCGCCTCCTCCTCCACTGTTGTAATGGTTTCTCTGACCTCTGTCTCCCCATTACTGTACGCTTCACCCAACATCAGCCATCAGACGCCATCACTCATCAACGCACATCAGACCTCATGAGCGCACCAGCACCGCCTCCTTTGCCCGATGCTCTCCGCATCCGCTGGTGACAGCCGGTGTTTGTGTGATGATAGAGATGAAGGGATCTGTGTATGGGATGGGGATGATGACCCTGATGATGACCTAATTAGTGTGAGTGGGTGTCACAACGACAGTGGAGGAGAGTGATAGAAGAGTAGAAGTAAAGGTAATGAGGGGAGATCATATGGTTGCTGCAAACAAACATATGAATAAAAAAAATAATATTCTGCTGCAATGATAAAAAAAACTTCTTTCGTGTTTGTCCTCGTTTCTCGGATGACCTAGTAAACTATAGTACACACCCCGTTGAAACCTGTTGTTTCTCTTTGTTTGTGAGAGGCAACGTAAAAGGCTGCCAGCATCACAGCACATGTCTACTTCTTGGGACTTTTGATTCATAGCTCAGTAGTTTTTCACTCTGCATGAGAATGCTTACATAAATATGACTAGTCTTTGATAAACAAGAACACAAGCTGCAATAACCCGGAGTGCCACAAGGGAGAGGTGGCTGGAAAGAAAGGAAAGGAAAAAACAGTGTAACGGCGCATTCACACCAAACACCAGGCACATTTTTCAATGCAAAGACAAAATTTGCACTACGCGATGTCATGAAAGTCAATCAGAACTGAAGAAGGATACCCACTGGAGACAAGTCCTGGCACTGACCCGAGATGGATGTTTTTACTTTGGATCTTTATATAATCTTTTATCACATATTATGATTGTTTAAAGGTCCAGTGTGTAGAATTTAGGATGATCTATCAGCAAAAATGTATCCTTGCTAGCTAAAATCCTTTACATCTGCTCTTACATTACGCCCACCATGTTGCACCGCCATGTTTCTACGACAGCCCTGAATAAACAAACCTCTGACTAGAGCAACAGACTTTGTTACTTTACCTGTCGGTTTTCCTCCATGCTTGAAAGAGGAGGATGAGGGGAGGATTATTCAGTGGGCTGCAATATGCTCCACTGGTATATGCCATTAAATCCAACACGCTGAACCTTTAATGTGCAATCTGCTTATGTTAAACCATTAAAATTCTTCATCATGTCTCCTTGAACCTTCTTTACACTGGATTGTGTTAATTAGAATCGTGTAGAGCTGAATATATAGCAGATATGATTTGTAAAGCATGATTTAGCTAACGGCTGTGAACCACAATTAAATCTGCCGGCACACGTGGGTGCAGAGGACTGGTTACAGGTTATGGCTTTCAGTTTGGAGGAATAACATATGACTTCCTCACTCACACACGTGGCCACCATCTTATCAGGGTGATTCATGAAGTGTGAAAATCACTGTACAGTCGTTTGGTTTAACTGATGTCACTTTCGTCACATTGACTGAGTGCAGCAGCTCACTGACAGAAAGCAAGTAAAGGAAAAACTACTTTCATTCCGTTCTTTTCTTCTTAATCAATATTACTTTCCCCCAGGTGAGGATTAAGAAAAAGGTTTTCGTGAAAGTCGTACAAATTCAATTTAAAATTGAATTGTTCTTCTCACGGGCAGGTGCGTTTTGTCACATGTTAACATTTTATCACTGATGCCATCTTGACAGTTTCCCGTGGCAATGCTCAGATGGTAGGTTATTAACACACGCTGAGAGTGAAGAAAATCCATATTCCACAACTTGTTGTTTGTCAGTTTGACAGTCGTCAGCATTAACAACATAGTCAGCCTGCAGGAAACGTAGCAATTACCTCTAGACTCTCAATTAATGAGCTTTATCAAAACGTTATTATTACTGTTACAGGGTCTTATCAGACCTCGCCAGGCTTCCCTCTTCCCTCCTCCTTAACAGACACTAAGTTGAGTGCAGGAAATATTTATTAAAGGTTTAAAATTTAATTTCATCTGTTTTCTTAACTAAATTTCTTGCCTGTCTGTGTGTGTGTGTGTGTGTGTGGGGGGGGGGGGGGTGGGGGTGGGGGTGCATTTCTTCCACAAAAAGGCCACTTTTGAATTAAAGGAAATTCAGTGGTAAAGGGCTGATAAAAGTAAGCTTAACATTTTACAAATAATTCCCTTAAAAAAAAAATGTTTATATAAAATTTTAAACACCGGTGAATGTTCGAAAATTAAGAATATGCTCTGTAGGCAGATGATAACACAATAAATTATAGGCTATAACATCTTAAGGCTGGCTACAGAGGTTGACACAGAACTAAGAAAAAAATGACTTATGATTCAAGATATATGACAAGATTCACATACAGAGTGTGACAGTTTTAGATACTCAGGATAGCACCACGTTTGCAGGCCCTTAATCCCCATGTATTTGTGACCGTTTTTTAAAAGTTTCATACATACAAACACATGGTTGGCTTTGGTTGTTTCATGGGATTTTCTGTCATTTACAAGAAATGAGGAATAACCCCAGTTTCATCCTTTAACACAAAACGTCATGAAGTTTCTTTTTGAACTTTGAGAAGAATTTTCATAATCAAGCTGTATGGGTTTTTAACACTGACTTCTTTGTACAGCACATCTGGCAAGTAGGCAAACTCTTCAACTTGAGGTGGCCTGAGTGCCCTGCAGGTACTGCCAACTTAAACTCACAGCTAATCCTACAGTTATCCTTATTTAGAAATACAAATTAAAAGTTTACGTGTGACCTGCAGGAGGTGTGACAGCTGATAGAATCGCCGGTGGTTAGGTAACATCTCCTTAGAGCTTTAACCACAAACACATTTATGTGTTAATCTGCCCCCCAGCACCTGCTGCACAAGTCTGTTTCCATCTTTTATCGGCCGTCTTTTATCAGACTGCCTGTCTGGCATAGTTCGGAACAGGCAGAAATACAGGCCTATAAAAGTGGTTTCCCCACATCTGCTGCTTCATATTCCTGGCTCAGATTGGTAGGTCTGGAGCCAATGTCAATGTCAGCGTCTGAGGACCGCAGGTCTCCCATCACCCTCCTCCGAACACGAGCTATAGCTCCTCAGCTGAAACGGTGTGAGACTCATGTTGACAGAATTCAGGACCAAGTTTAAGGTCTCACTTTGACAATGCGAATCTTAGCCTCAGGCTTTCTTCTGCCTCGACATCCATTTCTCTCTGTCTCTCCCTCCTTCTCACCCTTTCTCTCTCCTCTCCTTCTTCCATCTCTCTCTGTATCTCTCTCCCTTCTGTCTTTCTGAACATGGGGTAGCTGCGAAATTTCAAGGCTTCTTATTTATTTATCATCTCATTATGATTCCCCCTTGCCCCTCAGTCCCGCAGAGGATTTTCTGGAGTAGGAGATACCTAAAACAGCCTTATCTGAAGTCTCCTTTGTCCCCAAGTTCTTAGAAATTGTTTAACAGGATTATTACTAAGGTTACACAATCCATTATACATTCAGTTAGAAGTGGTGGGTGGGGTTTACATTGAGAATAATTTTTCACTGTGTTTGGAAAATGACCTCCACTCGAAGCATCCCAGGATAAGATGAAGGTGACGAATAAATAAAAATAACAATAATAATAATGATAATAATTCGACATTTGTTCCAGCTAAAACAATGAAAACAAAATAGACAGGCAACACAGCTGCCCAGCTTCTAACACTTCTAACACCAACAGTTTGTTTGTTAAAGACTGGGGGTATATCGCACATAGGCAGGCTTTGAATTTTTCTAGACCAGGGGCCAAAATTTACACAGAGGGGCCAATTATATCTCCAACACCAATAACAAGTCGTGATTCTATAAGGTGCACGGTTCATTCATTCCTCGCTTACTGTTAGCTCTTCAGATTAGAGTGAAGCCGCAACATCATGAAATATATTTTTCTTTCTTCAAAAAAGCTCAGAAAATAAAAATCCGCCCCTGGATCTGCCCCCGATATCTCTTACTTGAATGGCTCTTCAGGTTCAATTGGACACATTTTAATATCTTGGAGTTAGATAATGGCACCATCATACTTTTTTGTGTGTTCATGTTGTGCCAAAAACTAGACAAAACAGACAAGCTCCTAGTAAGACAACAAAAGGAAATATCCATCAGTTCCGTGATGCACAGGAGAAATAAAGTCTTTAGAAATGTGTTCAGTGCTAACAAGTCCGGGAATAAGGCACAGGAGAGAAAATGGAGCAATCTGCTGAGTGTGGGTGTTTTTTTTCCAGGTTCGCAGGGTTTGTTGCCTGGTGATGCACATGTAATTGCAACTAAAAATGACATAACTTAATGTGTTCTGGTGTAAAATCAGATTTTACAGATATGCGGTTTCGTACCAAAGCTCAATTAGCTAAACTGACTGATGCTGGGGCCGATTTCACTACAACTGATAACAAGAGGAAAAATGTAAAAGTGTGAAATAAACAGAGATCATATATATATGGGCCTTTTCCTAAGGTTTGTGTGCTGATATTTGAGACAGTGTGTAGGACTTTGCAGTGGGAGCAGCTTCCCCCACCATGTGGTAAATGGTTTGTGACTGGTATTGAGTGATGCAGCCGCTCTAGGATACCCAATGCTAATGTGTTCCGCACACAGTGTTTCATGCTGCATGGCGACGGAGCACAATTCAGAAAATGTCTTTGTGTGTGCACAAGACTACACTCCGACACAAAGACAGGAAAAAAAACAGTTTGAGCTACAATTTGTGTGGTTTGACTTTACACCATCTGTGCTGTGTGAAATAGCCACAGATTACACTGAGGTGGAGCTACACTGGGTTTTTTTCTTTTTTTCAAATATTCATCAAGGCGTACGAATGAATAAAAATGTATTTTAAGATTAAAGGGACTTCAAAGGTTACAGAAAAGTGTTGTCTAATGGCTTTCAAATTCATTGACAACACTAAGTGAAAGCGCCGCTCTAATCTCAGCTTGCTGCATGACATATTAATGGCTTGTTTTGAAGATGACACGCAGACTTCTCAGTGTAGCCCGTCCATCAAAGCCTCCCAGGACTCTGTGTTCTCTCCTCCTTGTGTCTTTTGCTGCTGTTTGACTCTCGTGACCTCACTTACATACCATAGAGCAGCATTATGTGATCCGTTATTTCTGGCAGGTCTCTGACAACTGTTTTCATCTTCGTGCCCTCAAATTGATGAGTTAATGTGCTCTTTTAGCTTTTCATTTGAGCCAGCTGCCTGGCAAGGTGAGTCTCCCCCAGGCTTTAATGGCCTGCTGTACAGCGGAGAGTCAATCCTACCACGGACTGATAGATAAATCACACACAGAGAAGGAGGAAGGTGTATGTAGAACAGCTGACTGTGAGGGCTGCAGGTTGGCGATCTGATCCACATCTCCACATTCAGTGCTTGTGATTAGTTTGAGTAAAGAAGGAAAGCCCGCTCCTCAACTACTTTTTTCATCGTTTTATTCGCCAAAAGAAGGAATTTGACATGTATGTGGAGAGAAACAAGATTGAAATTTGAGATGATGGCCACTCCATTTGGCGGAAAATTGCCTCCGACATCCTCATTTCCTCTTCCAATGGCTTCAAGACCCCCCCCAATCATATTTTTGACTAAATTAATCTACCTCTTTGAAACTGTCACTCAGCCAAGAACTGTGAGCGATCCAGTGTAATACGAATGTCCTCCTCTGCTGATTAATTTGATGGAAGTGTTGTGAGAGAATTAGAATAGGAAAATTTGACGGACCATTCCATCCATCTAATTGTATTTTTTAAAGATGTCGTCCCCGTCATTGTCGCCCCTCCTCTTTTTTTTTCCGTCTCATCTCGCTTGTGTTTGACCAAAAGGGAGAACAATCTTACATAGTAGCACTTGACAATTTTATCCTTGGAAAAAAATGTAGTCCTCTGTTTCGAATGACCCTCCTTGATAGTGACACTCTGCTGTGTCTCATCAAATTAATTAACTGTCTGATGGATCATAAATCAGCCTATTAATGGGGCCTGGTTTTTTATGCTGATCCAGGCATTTCTATATAACATTGTAGAAGGTATATGGTACAAACCCTTCTTTGATCAGTACTACATAAGTACAGGCCACTTAAACTACTGTCATTCCCTGTCTGTCAGATCCACGCAGCCTCGGAAAAGTGTTAATTCCAATCCACACACACAAAGTTTCATGAGTCTGCAGGGAGCTGTAGATGACAATAAAACACAAGTCTGAATCATTGTTTTCTCTTCCCTTTTCCACCTACAGTAACCATTATTGAAATTTGATTCTAAAGATTTGGACATTGTTCAGGTGGAATGAGTAGGCTAGAGTTTAAGCGGTTCGGTAAGTTAAATAACATTTCCTGTTGTTAAAAATAGATCTTGTTCTTTGGTTCACAGCACTGACACGCTGTGTTTCCATCTGGTTAAATATACAACAATAGGACCAAACTTCACTAATGTTAAACGTTGCTGTTAATGTATTCATCGTCCTCCAAAGACAACCTCCCAAATAACATGCAAATGAAGAGTGTGAGCACAAACGTACATTTTGTTCTGTTCATCGAGCCCTTCTGTGAGAGCCTCAGGGGTTAGTATCTCAGTTGCTGAATCAACATCTTAATTCAGACTAAACAAAGCCTTCAGCAAAAAAGCAGCTTTATCAAACTGAGCAGAGGAAACGGGGCAGGAGTGAGTGATTTGTGTGTTCGGCTGGATCAGTTGCTGGTGTCTAGTTACTCGACACCTCCGACAGACTTTAATGTGGGACAGAGACAGAGCACAAATGTGAGTGATGTCTTACTTAACTGAGTCAGCGGATCCCTTAATGAATAAACCCAGCCACTGAGCATTTAACCTCTTTGTAGTTTGCACATGAGACAGTTGGTCAATATCAAGTTTGCTATGACAGGACAAGACCAAGTTCAGCCAAGGTGCTGAGATTATTCAGCTGTGAATCAGTCCAGATTCATGATGACAGTAACATTGTTTTAGGATGGATTCAATCAAACCTAATTAAATATAAGAGGTGAATTAACTGCACATGTACTGTAAGTTCAGTTAATCTTTAATCTGACATGTGGCTATTTAACTTGACATGTCAATGTGTCCTGTAACTGGGAGAGATGGACTTAGCAAAGCAGTAGGTCGGGCCCATAGAGATGTATGAGACATTATGCCATGTGTACTTGTAATACCAGTCAGTACCACAAGGGTGTCAGGGGTTACAGAGCAGCTGTGTGGAACCTATGACCATAAAAAAACTAATTGCTAGAATAAAAATACCAGGGTGGTCCCTTCTGGCTGTATGATTATTGGGTCCATAGACTGTATAACGATGGACAACACTTCACTCCACGTCCTTATCCAGAAATGATGACAGATTATACAACCATCTGTTGTGTTTGGAGATGGAACTACATAAATGATAGAAACCATCTTTGGGATAAATTTATCTGACTTGTACTTGGATTTGTTTGATACTTTGGTCCATATTTTCTCCACTAACATGGAGGAGACATGATCTGTGACGCATTCTGCAGCCAGCCACCAGGTGGCTTCACTTTTGGGAAGCGGTCATGTCGTCCATCTTTATATACCGTCACAAAACAGTTTAATTGCTGACTAGCATCATAGTTACAGTAGTGTCAAGCTAAATGGATGTTGAATGTCGAGCTTTTGTTTGTTGAACAAAAAAGACAAGCTGGTGTATTTTGTAAACATTGTATTTGGAGACTTGATATTACAATAATGATTTTCTATCTTAAATAACAGTAAATCTAGCATGTTGTAATCATCGGGTAGGTGCTGGCCTTGTATTGCAACTTCCCTTGTTAGCTTAAAAAATAAATTGGAAGAAGATAATTAATATAATCTTTGGTTTTAAATAGAATAAACTTAAAGTTATGCGCACTATGTGGAAATATTAATGTTAACTTCCTGTACCAGGTTAGTGATTTTTAAGTAAAGAACTTGTGTTTATTACATGCAATTAGGATGACAGGCAATGTAAAGGAAATACCACTATTTAATATCATGGTTCTTATTTCCTATATTCAGAAAAAACCTTCTGATAGATGAAAGAAAATCAGAAGAAATGGCACGTGCACAGCACATACAGTCTTCAAGTGTCAGCCCCTGCATCGAGCCACTGGAGGAGGCTACTGATGTCATATAAATCAGACATTTTATCAGATGGGAAATGCGGAACTTGTGTGACACGCTATTCTTTTTTCTTTGAGACAAAGTGTATAGTGAGGCAGAATCACACGTTTGAATATCCAGCATTCAACTAAACTTTCCCAGCCCTGCATGCATCTCACAACTATCCCAGGAGGTGACTGTAGTTGTATCTGTGTTATTGTATTTATTTTCTTTGTTCAATAAAAAGAGTAATGCCAAGTATGAGACAAGGTATTAGTGGCCTCAAAGAAGTGTCAGAGAGATCGTGAGGGACTAATGTGCACACGCCAACTCCACCTCCAGCGGGATGTTGTCTTAATCCTGGAGTGTTTTGGGAGCCAAGCCCCCAGTGTTGGCTCACAAAGACAATTCTTTCAGCCTCGATCTCATCAATTTCTCACTGAAGGGTCCCCATCCAATGTTCTCCCCTTTTGTTGGGCTGTGACTTGTGTCATCTCCCAATTTATCGCACTGTGAGCGGGCAGTTTTTATCGTGAAAGGTTTCTCTCCGCCTCTTTCACTCTCACTCTCCCTCTCCTGCTCCCTCGCGCCCGCTCACGTTCTCTCCTCTCCTCTCTGCTCTGTTTTGCTCTGTTTGATGCCGCTGACGTCTAATGGCAGGATCACAGCGTTGACACAATGTGGTCACGATTCGCAAGACTGAATTATCTTCCCCACATTTATAATGTACAGGGGCCTCTTCCTGTCAAGCTCCCTCAACTCAACGTTGAGCTCGACAGATCGGGAGTGTGCTGGATCCTGATTGATTAATGTTAAAATATATGTAAACACACAATTAGCGGGTAAATATGCTTCTTGTGTCTTTATGTTTTGCATCAGCAAATATGCCTCGGCCCAATTTACATAAATTGAATTCAATTTAATTTAAGTTAGGACTTAACTGTTGGTTCTGCAAACACTTAGGACCTCAAACAGCATCAACAAACAGCGAGATAAAGACATGCGCAACCTAGCGACAAATAGACAACAACAAAATGCTTATTAACAACAAAATGGCTTTGAAGTTGCAGTCGTGGATTACATTCTCCCCCAACTGTGTTAATCAGCCACAGCCAAATCCTCCTCCTCACCACATACATACCCCCACCTCCATACCCTGTTTGCACCCACCCAAAAAGATAAAAATGACGACCATCTTAACACCACTCGCGACTGATGAATATTCATAGCTCCATGGTAATGGCCATTTATATAATCAGCAGAGATGGGGTTGGAGATGGATCTGGGTTAATTATCAGGAGCATTTTAATTGCATTCTTCCTCACTACAACGATGTTAGTGTATTAGCAAGACTCCCCCTCTCTTTATATACAGTATCTGTATATGTGAGCAAAAGGGGAGGGCGTTCAGAGATGTGGGGGGGTGTACACTCGGGAAGCCTTGTCTCTTACCCCAACTGATTTAGGGACTGGAACTCTTGGTAATTTAACTTTTTTTGCTGCTTCCAAGACTTCAGTGGATAAGAAGACGGAGCCAAGCTCCAGCAGGCTGTCGTGCCGCGGAGAGGTCTATGAGATGCCTGCAGAAGTGAAGATAGTGGAAAACATGTTCCTAATCCTTCCTGGGGTCTCACCCTCTTAACCCCTACATTGTTCTGGAGCCTTCAGCATCTCCTGCTGTTAACTGGAGTCCCTTATGCTGGGATGCCAGGTCCACTTGTAATTGTTTATGGAGATGAGCAGGTTTATCCACATGAGAGGTGGATAATACCTTAATTGATACTGATACCTAATTGTTGCTCTTTACATTGTGGCCTTATAGCTGATCCATGTAGGTTAAGATGGTTTTCTGGAATGCTGGAGCCTTTTCATGCACAGCACCAGAGCTCTAATTTTGAAGGCTAATCCTATATGTTGATGTAAGGGTTACCAGACTGGTTAACAAGTAGGCGGGGGAGTAACTCACTGCCCTCTGCTATCTTGTCAATGAGGCCATCATTGTCATGTGACTTAGGAATCTCTGTGCCTTAACTAAAGCGGTGAAAATATGATATTTCCAAGGTCTTTTAATTTGAAAGCCTCCATCAGATTGTCCTGATTTTGTCTGGCTGAGAATCTGAGGTGGTGAACTGTCATTGTGAAGTGAAATTAGTCTGTCGAAACAGGAAGTTCTCAACGGCAATCTGTTATTTTGATGCTTAAATTTAAGTTTTTCTTCATTATAAAGTTTAATTAATTAATCACAAAGTGGTAATGAGATACAATTTCCTCTCAATTATCATAAGCATTCTTTATTTTTTTACCATACATTTTGTTCATTACCTATCAGTAATTTATTCATTTTAATCAATTTGTATATTTTAATAAATGAAAGAAGGAATTTGTCATTTCATTGAGTTTAGGCTTGGTGAGACATTTCTACAACATTTTGAAACAGAAAATTGGAGAGCAAAACTTAAATGAATGGATTAAACTGTGTTTGTCTGCTTTATTGTAAACTGTAATCACTACTTTGTATAGATGGGTAGCATTACTTAGGTTAAAGACAATTTTATAATACATGATCTTGGACAAATCTAAATAAGAAGTTATGTAAAACAAATAGCACATCCAATGTGTGGTATGTCCACATTGTATGGAAGCTGGTACTGGCAGCTATAAGAGATCAGCTCTCTGTTATGGTCTTTGATTGTTGATTTTGCAGATGTGCAGAGCATTTTTTGGTGACTGTGTCATACTATATCCACTGTCTTACAATAGGAGCAGAACAACATGGCTAAGCAAGAACTGCTTTATTGAGAATGTGTCTTACATGCAAACAGATAAAGAGATGAAACCAGCTGACACAAATGTAGACACAAAGTCATAATGAATCTGTTACTGTGTTATGTGATATCTAATACGTTTTCCAGCATGATTTAGCTACTCTCCATTGAAAGAAGTTGTTCAAGACCGTTCAAAACAGTTTTCTATTATGTCCTCATTTCGCAGTTCAGGATTTCTCCTAGCCTTGTTAAATCTGGGTAAATTTCAATTTGAGCAAATCTAGCCAAATCCCCCGATATAGCCTAATGTTCACCCATCATGATTGATTAGTTTATGGTTAGTGATCGTCCTGTAAAGTCTTTGTCTTCTGATGTTGAAAGTGAAGAGTCAAACATGATCTTAAATTGAAATATGAATTCCTTGTTTTTAGTTCTCATACTAATAATACTAGGCTAAGCTAGTCACAATTTATTGCAAGAACGTGCATCTAACCTTTTGTCTTGGACATGCAGCCTTGGCTATTTGTCAATCTATGAACACAAATCTTATGGCTACTGCATTTCACTACAGCTGACTGAAGAAAGAAACTGCATCTTCCACTGCAGCCCTCTGGAGCTTTACTGAAGTGTCTCATCAAACAACATTGTCATCCACTGATGACAGAAATGTCAGGCTGTGATAAATAGGACCATTTTAGTTGGATGAGGAGAGGTATAAGCTCCCTCAAACAGGGATCAGGTGGTAAAGAGGATAAGAAAGGCTGGGTTCAGGAAAAGTACCACAACCCGAGGATTCTCCAGACGCTCACATTTATGACAAGGGTGGTTTTCCCCCCGTCTTTCTCCTCAGATTTGCCGGCTCTCCCTCATGGGGCATCAATCACCGAGCCCCTCGTCGCCACAAACCATTCATGTAGCCTGCCCCGTGCCCCAAAAAAGAATGGCCTGTCATTTCTATGGTTAAATTCAATCCCATCCACTTGAACATGCATCGACAGGGACCCGTTGGGACGAGAGCGTCATTCATCACGCCTCAGCTGCTGTTGTTGCCGTGCATAGTGCTTTGCCTGTGTGTGCATGGCAGCAGCCCAGATTTGTCTTGAAGACGCCAGGGAAAGATGATGGGAGCGCAACGTGATCGGCAAAGCAATAGAGCATTTAAGCTTGCATCAGACAGTATGAGATTATGATTTTCCCCCTCTTCTTCTGTTTCTGCGAGGCAGGAGCAGAGCACAGCTGTAGCCGTCTCGTCTCTCAGCCCCCCTCCCTCGAATCTTACTCACCCCACTGAGCTTCAATATTGGCAATTTTAGGGTCACAATGGGTCCCAGTGGTAGGTAAAATGGATGAGAGGTCAGGCTGTATGCCTGTGAATCCCCATGTGTGTTTTCATTTCTCTCTAATCGTTTAAGACAGCAAGCAAAGACTTAGATTTTAAGATGTGGCGACCGCTAGATCTATTGTGCAGTTTTTCCTTTTTTTTCACCCCCAACTCATTTTGATGGAATGTAAGGAGAAGCTGTAAAGTCCTTTTCTACCTCTTCAGTGTGTCATATCTATGTTAAAAAAAAATGCGCAGTGATACAGGACTGAAGAAACAACAAATCCTGTGTCTTCAAGTAAGATCCTCGTATCAAATTTCACATCAGCACCACAAACAAATGTGTTTTGTGTCCGAGAATTGAAGATAATTTGCCAAGTTTACACAAATCCACGATGATAGAACATCTCAGAATGTAACCCAGAGCCAATTATAAAAACAAAATGTGTCAGCAAAGCAAATCTAGCTTACTGTCACACTTCTCCCTTCCATTCATCTGCAGCTTGATTTATGCCTAACGATTCTCAAAACGGTTCCGAAAATTCATAATTCATCATCCTTGTCATGTTTTCAAAACAACCCAAAATGAATGACATTGATAATGATGCTAATCGTCCCTCTCCATTTAGGCCCATTGTTTTGTCCGCTTTGTGCTTTCACCACAAGTCCATCTGAATACTCCCCTCCATCATCATTTTCCTAATGAGAATCTTGTCTGATGTTGGCATTTAAAGTAATGCCAAGGGATGGTGTCCATTCTGATCGCTGTTATTTCTTTGGAAGCCTTTTGTTGTCCAGAGCAATTGCATAGTTGCAGGAAGCGCTGCCCACAATGTGCGACAATCTCCTCGTCTGCTCAGCTCCTTATTTGTTTTGAGCTGGATTGGAACTATAAACACCACAACACATTCACTGATGAAGGGTCCAATAAATAAATGTCTTTCTTTTTTTGTTTACAAGCACGAGCCAACACATTCTCAGCTGTATTTGAACTCAGTCTGCAAAAGAGAGTTGAAAAAATTTCTTTATTTATCCTCCCCGTATTTAACCCGTGACATAAAGCATTTAAATTAACCTCTGGGATACTTAAAGCTACTTCTCCAGAAGGTGGTCATGCTGCTGCAGGCTGTGCTCGGCTCTGTCGCCCAGCAGGTGTGTGCTATTCATCAGGGAAGCCTCAGTGTCTTCCCTGTCAGCTGATTCCCTCCTGCTAAAGTGTTTGGTCCCTCAGGGGAAGCCAGGCACAAACAGTTATGCAGCTTTATTGAACTTATATATCTGTTTTATGTATTAGCAGGCGCAAAGCTGTGAAATATTTACATTATTCTAGACACAGGCGAGGAGAGTTCGCAAAGTGCCCGCAATCTAAAAACAATAAAGAGCAGTCTATCTCTTTATCGCTGCCATTTTATGAAATGACTTGAGGCAGGAGGTGATTTTATTGCCAGAATGTATAGAGTCCGGAGCTTTCTGCCTCTTCCTCAGAGTCCTTTAACTCCGCTGCTTTTATGAAGTGCATTTTAATACTGTGCCACAATAGAGGCACTGACTTTTTAGGATAAGCAAGCCTGTCACATACTGTTTTGCTAATAAATCATCACTGCTATGGCTATGGGATTTTTTGAAATAGTCAAATTTCTTGCAGCACATCAAACTGATAACTCCACAGCTAAGCAGTGACTCTTCCTTTCCCTTGTTTTATTTTGCCTAATATGTTCATTTTGCAGTAGCAACAAACTTTTAATGAAAAAAGTTAAATTAAAATGTCTTATTACATTGCTGTAGCTGATCATCCTTTCACACAAACAGAAGAAGAAAGCAGTGGTGATGGATGTAGTGATCCCAAGCAACAGCTACATCAACAAGAAGGAACACAAGACGCTGGAGAAGTAGGGCAGACAGAGGAGCTGGAGAAGATGTGGAAAGTGAAGGGAACACTGGTGCCAGTGATAATCGGAGCACTCAAACTGGGAGAGTGGCTCCGGTAGATTCCAGGAACAACATTTGAGATCTCGGTCCAAAAGAGCAAGTGACTGCTGAAAATAATCAGGCCACAAGAACCATAAGTGGGCAGAGTGGGGAATGCAAATATATATATACATGTCTATATATATATAAAATAAGCTAAGGAAATAAGAAAAAAAAAGGGTTTTGTGCTAACTTGAGAGACAAATGTCAGACACTTTATGGTTCTTTAACTAAGCTTGACAGGAGCAGACAAAATGGCAGCCAATATACACAGGAGAAGAAGAAGAAGAAGAAGAAGAAGAAGAAGAAGAAGAAGAAGAAGAAGAAGAAGAAGAAGAAGAAGAAGAAGAAGAAGAAGAAGAAGAAGAAGAAGAAGAAGAAGAAGAAGAAAACAGCGGACTGTGATTCCCCTCTGTGTTGCAGGGCAGAGTAAACCATTGAGGTTGGTCTCTGAAGACACAATTTAAGATAAGTTGCTACCAGAATAACACAATTGCAGCGTTTTACTTTAATGACTACTGTATACATCCTGCGCCTTCATGACTGCGATTCCCGTTTGACCTTATGAAGAGTTTATTCTGGTGTGACCCCTGAACAGCTTGGACAGTCAGGGCCACATATGCCTTCCTCTGAAATAGCAGACCAGACCGCCAAACAGCTGCTCCTCTCCTGACCAGCCTGTCTCCACGCACCCATCATGCAACATGCTGCAGGGGCACAACATTTGCACATGTGTATACATATGTACACTCCTGTACACTTATTTCACACCCTCATACGCACGCAAAAGCCAGGACATATGCAAATTATAGATCCTACAATTTCACATGAGAGCATTACGCACTCTCTCTGATTCGCTGCAGTGACTGTGACGGGATGACGGTGACTGAAAGGAATGAGGTTTACACGTGGATATCCAAAGTGTGGGGAGAATACACGGCAACACATTCCGGTAGACAAGACAAGTGCGAACCATTTATACAATCCACATTTTTCTCTTTGTTGTGTGCAATCATGTCAACTGAACCATGCGGGAACAGTTCAGTGTGTGAGCAAATCAAGAATCAATGTAATGATATGGCCCATTAAGTTATGAAATGAGGTTCTTCACAAATTGTTTTGCTTCTAGTAGATTTCTCCAAACAGGTTTTTCTGTAATGGGCTGGAAAGACAAACACCTCTATCAGCGAGTCAACTTCAGGCTCAGTGCTGGTTTCTACTTTTGTGCACGTGTGTAAGATAAGCTGCGCAATGAATCCTGCCTGTTAGCAGGTAAATAATTAATCCCTCATGCAGCTCAAGCAAATCTGATATGTAGATCTATAATCACAAACATGCTCTAAGCAAGTGTCTGATGTTATTTAGTGTTTTACTATTCTACTATTTTAGTACTGACAACATTGACAAAAAGTCAGAAACGCCGAAGAGTCAATCACATGCAAACTCTACATTAAACTTTTAAAGTGGCTATGCTCATTTTCTGATATTAATTTCATCAACAGTGACCACACTTAATGTGGCGTGACGGGTGTAATTATAAACATAATATGGAATGCAACCACCCTATTATGATTGGGTCACATGGGAATCGGTAAGCAATCATGTATGCCGCCTGATATTTTAAACCTTGTCTGAACAGCCCATTTCGGCAAGGTGTTAGCACCTTGTCGCCACTCATCAAATTAAAATTTTGAACCTGAACAACACGAACAACTCTGCTGAATACTAAATGAGAAGGGAGAAAATGTTTCCTAATTCTCCCCATCTATAAGGTCAGTATCCTCATAATGCAATATTCAATGTGGGATACATTCAATGTGCAATCAATGTTGATGAGTTGAAAATGCATTAAAAAACATTTAGCTACATATAAATGCTCATTCACATCCCACTGTGTATTCTCTACCAATTAATAGCTTACTTTTGAGCAACTGTTTTTAGAAATATATGAATTTATGTGCCTATGGGGATCACCAGGAGGGCAGTCCTACCTACGTTTGTGTTTGTTAGTTAGCAATCTGTGTAATTTTGGTTAAAAAAGAGTTTTCATATTTTCACAATGAGATTGGATTATGATTTTGGATCGAGAAGAAGTGAAATTCAGGCGAGCATAGGGTCGCCTTGCTGCTTATGTCCTCAAAAATGTTTTATTTTTCTCTATTCTCATAAAATTATAGCTTTTTTCTCAAACTCTCAGATGTTGTTTTTGTCTTCTTCTTCAACATGGCCCAATACTTTGTCTTACAGAGGAGAACAGGCAGCATCAGATGTGCATAATAATATACTGTACAAGAAACATCTGCTCCATTAATTAAAAACATTCCTTTTTCCGAAGCCAAAAAAATCTCACATTTCTCTTCCCTTCAAGTATTTACAACCAGTTCCATTTGCCCAAAACTCAACTGTTCTTTAGTCACCATGACCTGCATGGCTGAGTCTACACAGACGTCTTACTAAGCATTTTGGAATAGACATCCTGTGAACGGACCAGAACTATGGTAATTGGATAAATTGCAGGCTACAGACAGCACCTCAGATCTGAAGCAGCCTCTCAGATGAGAAGTGAAACCACTTCAATGTCTACATCAGGCTACCCTCAACTCAACCCTTCTCAGAGAACTGTGACCCTGGATGACTCAGAATCTTCACAAACATCCCAAACAACGAAATTCATACGACAGATCATACATTTATATATCACATTAAATTGTTTCCTATTTGGTAATATCAGTGAGAGAAAATAGGAGACTGAGAATAGATCTGCCTCAGCACTTTCCTAAGTCTCAGTGCTGAGTTAAACAAATTTACCAGCTATTTTTAAAGTAAAGATAATGTGAGAATGATGTGAAGCATAATCAGCTGCTGGAGGATTTTTTCTAAGAATAAGATTCTGCCTTAAGTCAAAATCACACCTGATTATAGTCTTGGCTGTTGTAAAGTAAAGTAGTAAAAATACAACACTGTGACATATTTACATGCTGCACTGTAGAAGCTGTGCAGGATCAGATTACATACAATTAGATTAAATGTTATTGCCAACCCAACCCATAACCCAATATAAAGATAATTATAATATCCAATGGTGTCCTGATATACACATGGGATGCAATTGTGATAATTGTGATTGTAGCTGGGATATTTAATATATGATGTGTTTCTAACATTCTAGCATACACAGGACTTAATAGTACATACTGTGAATAAGTAGTTGTCAGTAAACAATGACCCCATTTGGTCACACATGATTTAAATGTAGATAGATGTTGTGACCACATTCACAGGCCTTCTGTGTGAAAGGACTCACGCTTCTCAGTCTATGAAGGTGCTGCCTAACGCAAAGGCCAAACTGAAATAAGAGGGATTCAACAACGGGGGATTTCCTGTTGGCGTCACCAGCTAGTTCCACCATTTTAGCTACTTAGAGTGGCTGCACTCACTGCAGCTCACCCTCACTCACATGGCTAGCTCGTTACCTTTGTGTGCAATGAATCCTGGAATAGGTTGGCGCAAGAAGGATCCACCAATTGGGTCCTTCATTGATTGGGGATAGAAGGACACATTTGTTGACCACGATTTTGAAGGAGCCCTTGAAATGGTTCGGTGTACTTCTGCCACTTTGACACAACCAGGCTCCAAATGTAGCCTTTTAAGAATGCAACCCCTGAATTGGGGCACTACGGCTATAATGTCTTTCATATCAGTGTAATTTTTACGTAATGTTCTTGATTTTAAAGATGTTTTTTCAAAGGGTGTTGTAAATCACTGTCCTGAGCTCACGTTTTATGTGAAAGTCATCTATGGCTCAAACAGAAGACAACCAGTAAAGTTAAGGTGGGAGGATAGTGGATAATTCCACTATGGTCCAGTGGTTGTATGCTGAAGTTATTCCATGATTTAAAAAAAAAAAAAAAAACCCTGCCAGTTTTCACAACACCTCCCCTTACATTGATTGGCAATTAAGACCCACTGGCCAGAACATAAGTCCACATTACCAGAAGAATGAGAAAAAACTACATGTCCATTAAGGGTTCACTTTAAGCCACAATTCTCTCCTAGGGCTGTAACTGGGGTCTTAATAAAAAAGTTAGCGGCTGTCATAATGTACCCCCTGTGAATCATAGTTCATTAACACAGCTCGGGCCCTACAAGAGTGTGGGGGATGGGGAGGGGTGTCACTGTATTGATTAAAAATCCACCACCTCATATACACACACAGGGTTGCACACGAACAGGCATGCACCAATACACACCACACCTGACCCATGTCAGCCTTATACTGCGGCCAGTGTTGATGATTCAGCACTTTTGCTACAGCAGCAGAGTTGAGTTAAATGCAGGACAGGATGAAAGGAGGAGGAGGAGGAGGAGGAGGAGGAGGAGGCAGAGAAGGAGAAGAAGGAGGCGGAGGAGGAAGATTGGTGCTGGTACCCAGCCAACCCATCAGAGGAGAGAACGTGGGGTGGGCGGAAGGATAAGAGTTGGAGGATGGGGGTCGGTGGTGATGTCATCTGATGCTTGGAGTGATGGATAACCTTACCGAGAAGGCACACACATACACAAACACACATATATACACACAAACACCCACTCACTGGCATTTGTACACACACAAATTACAGTAGAGGCAGGCATGTGTACACACACATCGAGATAGGGTGGTATAGTATGCACACATCTGAATATTCAAGCATTGAAATAACTCTCTCTCAAACACACACACACACATACGCAAGGCATCCACCCACGAGCAGGCACAGAGTTTTCTCTTGGCATTAAAGCACTTCTTTGGCCCTGATGTCTTGTCACTTATCTTAAGCACTGGGAAGATGTGTGCTGCTTGGGGAGGGTGGAGAGAGAGGTGCGGGGAGATGACACACACGCCAGCTCCGTTCTGCTGACTGCTCAACTTTAGGCGTTGGCGAGTAGAGATTAACAATGACGGAATGTACTAACATCCGTCCAGAGTAAGGCATGATTCATTTTCACTCCTGTTTTTTTTTGCCGTCCAGATTTAAAGTCATCTCAAGAAGAGTCTCCTCTGACAAAGAGCAACTGGGACTTTGATGTCGATATATATTATGAATCATGTGTTACTCTGGTTTTTCTGTTTATCTGCAATTCTATAAAGAGCATTTTGAAACTGTCTGTGTAGGTGTCAGTGATGATCACAGTGGGTTTGTGTCTTGCACTTGTAACACACTGTTGGAGCTACAGTGTATACCATAATCACAGTATTTGAGAAATTAGTGTGTAAATGTATTTGAGATTTTTTTGCAGGTTCTCTAACACATTTAGGCTGTTGATGCTGACTGGATTCTAATCCATAGATATTGTGCAGATGTCACTTTACAGTATCAAGCTTTGTACTTTGACATCTGTCATCCTCGCTACATCTCTGCTGCCGGCACCTGTCCCCATTTACTTTCCTCGACAACTGTCTCATTCCCCTCACCTGAATTCATTTTCCCTCACCGGTTCAGATTCAAAGTCGCACAGACGTGTGTGTTTGTGTGTTTGTTTCCTTTGAGCACTAGTTTGGTGCAGAGGTAGATCCTGTGTCTTCCTCTCAGCCGTTCAACCCTCTTTGTCTTTCGGTCTCTGTCACGCTCTCTCGATCCCTTGTGCGCTTTCATTTCCCTCTCGCTCCTTTGTCAACCTCCTCTTGCAAAGCGAGCGAATGTCTATTTTAAGCGATGTGCCATGCACCAACCACCCCCACACAGACGCAGCCCTGAGGAGAAGACTGGCACAAGTCAAGCATGTTGAGTGTAAGTATCCGTGTGCGTGTGGGTAGTGAGCTAAGAAGAGCATACTCCCTTATCCCAAACTCTAGCAATTCACAACCTAATACAAAGCATTCAGAAGTCCATAGTAAGTATCAGCAACGTTGGCACAGGTTGCATGATGTTTTACACTGAACACTCTTTCATTCAAAAGCTGAGTACTGACGTGGTGTAAGCTGAGGAACAACTGCTGATGATGCCTCTAAGCCTTTGTGTAATGACATCTAACCCAAAGGTAGAGGTTAGAAATGTAGAATAAGGGTGGACAAGTACATGATATAAATCTGGTAATAACAGAAATTAGCAACTCACAGTTGCTTTATACAATTTTTAAAAATGGCTATTCAAAATGACAATTTGCCAGACAAAATAATTATTTTGGTGGTAAAATAATGAGTAAATCCGTTTTCGTGCAAACAACAGAGCTGCTTGAAAAATCACAACCACCTCATAATGTTAAAAGATGAATACAAATTCATTTTCTAAATCAGAATGGCACTCAGAGAGTTCACACCTCCGCTAATGACAAACCGTCCCCCCATAAAACCATATTTAAATTCACTAGATGCACATTTTTCATTTGTATCTGCACCAAATTGCACACATTCATAAATATCAGTCACCTAAACATGCCTGTTCCATTCCCGTGGGGAAAGCTGCAGCGAAATAGAAACTAAAATACTGAATTCATGCATTTATTCGGATCTACACCAACATTTGATGGGTTCTGGCTTAGTTCTTGCACAGTCCTACTAACTAACACACAGAGAGACTAAACGAAAAAATAACCTCCTGGGTGGAACATTATGGAAATGATTAATTCAGGCTCACCAAATTCCAGTGGTAGATTGCTTAGTAAAATATTGTGTACAGTTTACTTTTATAACCACAATGAACAAGGTTCAGTACATCTACCACCCTTGGTGTTTCAGGCGATACCCCTGTGGTTCCGTATAAGGGACGACAAACAACTTACAATAATTTGTCTTCTACATTAATGTACACCTTCCCTTTGTTATTAGAAGCGGCCTCCATTTTGCTGTCCAGTCTTTTGGCTCCTGCTACAAGACAAATGAACAATCTGGAGCATTCATCACCAGCCCCTCAAATAATTGTACACTGCAATTTATCCCAGGTCGAATTCTCAGGAGTTATTGATCGGCCATTGATTTGGACACATTAAGACCATCTCTCTGGCAAAATGTGTTGACGCCCAGTCTCATGTTCCGTTAACAGTGAAAGGTTTTACTCTGTTCTTTTGTCTGTCACCATCACAGGGCAGGCGGAACAGTGATGCATCCATTCTGCAGTGACACACTTGTGATGTTACACACGCGTACATCCCATTCAGTCTTCAGGTGCATATAAGGAAAGCTACAGTATGCAAAAAACAGGTGAACAGAGTCAATATTCCACAGCAATTTAAATGTGCAAACATCCTGCTCCATATATTTCTCGTCCGAACAAATGTGTTTTCAGTCTTTTTGTCCCTCGTCTCCCAAACATCTCACCTCGTTCTGCTTCTTTCCTCCCTCCCTCCCTCCCTCTCTCTCTGATAGCTGAGTGTGAGATGACTCGCGGGACGAGGCAAAGCGCCGGGCACACTCCGCTCTCAGGTAATGAGAAATGATGTTGGTGTCAACGGTGGAATCGTCCAAATCATCCCTGAGCTGAGTTACATAATTCATATATCATTCTTTTACTCCCCCTCCTCTTTTATCCGTTATCACTGCCTTGTCCTCTGGCTCGCTCTCCCTCGCTCACTCTCAGTTCAAACAGATTTGATTTCTATTCCTCTATGTTCCAGTGACATCGCCGCTCCTCCGAGAGGCGTGTTGCTGGGATTGGAACGCGGATCAAGTCACCCATCATGGCAAAGCATGCTGGGAAAGGCCAGGAGGTAGAGAGACAATATAAAAGTGTATATGCCTGAGTGTGCCTGCATGCTGGTGAACTGTTTTTCTGGTCGGTTAGGTGTGTAAATCTGTTTTGGGGTTTTTGTCTCTATTAGTGTGTGGGTGGGTGTCTTTGTTTTGTTTTGCTTTCTATTGTCTTCTTTATCTACCCTGTCTCTGACCTCAATGTGACTGTCTTGTTCAACTACTTAAACATTTTGTGAAATATGTTTATTTGCTCTCTTGAGGATAGTTAGAGAAGGAGATTGATGCCGCTCGGGGTTACGGATCTGATGCTTCAGCCAGCCGCCATTAAACAAAGACAAAACAGACAAACAAATTGGCTGGCTCTTTGCAGACATAACTAAATCCACCTGCACCTCTACGAATCACTAATTTACAAGTTTATTTCACATGTATAAGCATGAAATGTGTGTAGGTTTATATTGCACTGTTTCTTCGGTGGACACAGTAAAAGCTCTGGTAGAACAGTAATAAAATGAAGAGTCAAATTTAACAAGGTTCACAGGCGCTGATAGGGGGATTTTTCTTTGGATAGAAAAAGGATTGCTGTTTCTCTGCTTCCCGATTGTATGTTGCTGTAAGCTAGCTGAGGATTGTTGCTATAGTAGACAAAGTCACATGGATAACAATGTTCCGATGTTTAACACAATAGTCGAAATAGGTTTCAGTCTTCGAAATAGCATTTTCTTTTTACTTAAACACAAATAATCAATAATCAAATGAAGACACATGGAGTATTCCTACCTTGTATTAATCACACTATAATATCCGATTGGAGTTTTAGCAGCATTTTGCACCATCACCATACAACAGCTACCAACTGCTTGATGACACATGGGTTTGAGTGTAAATATTCCAAAGAGATTCTGCATGTGAATATGTAGAATCTGTTGTTGAGGGATAAGACTTTTGGGCCTGTTGGTGTCCGAGCTTGACAAATCAAGTTTAAGCAGGCTTTGGTTGATCACAGGTAAACAGTCTGTGTGGACAGCCAAAGAGGTGGAAGGCATTGACTGAAATTCATAGACTCATAGCTTTTTAATGTATCTGCATTCAGAAAGCTGTCAATTGAGGTTAACCAAAATTTAGTCTGGACCTAAATCACCTACAAAAATTGTTTGTGTTTTGTGTGGAGAAACTGTGATAAAGGAAACTTGTCAGACTGTATACAGTGTACAGTGAACGCAATAAATAGTCTCGGCCCGGATATCCACTGTCTACACAGAAAGCCCAAAATATTAGTTTTTGCTCCCTAGAGCCTAATTCATCATAAGATATATGGGCTCCAAGATTAGAGTGTCAACAAGTAGTAGCACAAAAGATTGGCATGAATCAGATCATGCTCTTGAAATTGTAAACAAAATATGAATGGAATAAGCATGAACAACATAATCATCAAAAGTTAGAATATTGCTGTCCATGTAAATGTTGTTTCTGACATATTTACAGTACAGACATGGAAATAGTAAAGATTTATCATCGTTTATCATCATGTTAAAATGTCAACCGTTCCTTTAAATAAAGAGTTTATTCCTGCATTCCCTCTAAGAGACGCGTAACTCATGTCTGTGCGATATGACCCACGTCTTTTTCTCTGCGAGGACATAATTTAACAACAACAACGCAACGCTCATATTACATCTATTATAACTATTGACTGCAGATGGTTCAGACTGGGACAAGAGTGTTAAGAAAGCCAGTCCCTCTCCAAAAAGCCTTCAGGGGCTCCTGTAAACAGTGTATTGATGCGACACATTGAACTCAACCGCCCGCCAGCACTATGTGTGGTCAGCTGCAGGGAACGGAAATGGAACTCACCAGATTGTTTATTTTCGGAATCTGAATGGGGAAACTTTCCGAAGCCGGGACTGAGTCTGTATTGGCCAGATTGAGGTGAGATAGAGTGCAGAATATGAGCAGAAAGATGAAGTTGACCCCAGCCTTTTCATTTCTGCCCCCCCCCCTCGGCCCCCCCTCGGCTCCCCACCCCTCGCTCCGTGCTCAGCCTACCAGGCACTTCCTCGCCAAGGTGGAGGGAAAATATACGGTTAGCTGTGGACACCGAGTCACTTCTGCTTCTATCTCTCTTTATTTTCACCCATTTGTCTTCACTGTGATTCATTGTTCCCTCGTACTCACTGTCTGGAGTGCAGTGCTTGCGCTTCTTGTCTTGTTGCACACGTGGCCCACAGTTCTCTACATGACTCGGACACACACATGCACGCCCATTCATGGACATTTTTCACTTTCACCTAGGAGACTCTTCTCCTGCTGTCTCCACCCTCCCTCCCTCCCTCCCTCCCTCTTTTTCTCCCCAGAAGCGGTTGAAAAATATTACGTTTATTGGCATGTCTCCTTTCATCACCCCACCGTTTGTGAGGTGGATCAAGACGAGTGTACGGACCTAAGAGAGTGTGTTGAGGCGTAAAGGACCCTCTCAGCCCTAAGCCAAGCCCTGTCCATACAACGGAGAGTCCAGACGGTGTGATTCAGCCCTCCTGAAGCCTGGCCAACTCTTACTCACACTCACACACACACACACACACACCCACATGCACTGACTTACAGAGGCACTCAAAGAGAAAGTCACAGACATCCTCTCCCCTCTCTTCTTAAGTCGCCACACTAAGGCTGCACTCCAAGGAGAAGAGGTGCAGAGGGGAACTCTGTGGTTCTCAGTCCTCAGGGCAAGGTCACCTTTGCCTGGCTACACTCGTGTTGAAGAGATACAAGGGGCTGAAGATGGTACAGGTTAGCACCGACTTCTAACAAACTTCCCACAAAACAGATTCAACTCCCTCCAGGGCAAACACATAAATTGATATGTGTGTATGGGGCAACTGGCATGTTTTTAAGACTTGCATGCATGATTTAGTGGGAGAGAGGGCTGAGTGATGGAGAGGGTCATAAGCATGAATCTATAAGCCACGGGGAGTTTGACTTAGATATTTGTGCATTTGTATGATTGCATGAACCTCGAGCTCAATACGATTCTGTGGGTGTGTCACTGGAAATCTCACTGAGAAATTATCTTTTTTTGGAGTGCAAATTAATGTTGTTTTGCACTAGTTTGCTATCGTAAATGATTTTTTAGGTTTTTTTAAAGAAAGCTCGAGGCAGAAAAATTAATTTTAATAATATTTATTTAGAACTGTGAAACTCCTAAAATGAAACATTCAACGATCATCAATAACATCACTTGGAATTTGTGTAATCAGGTTGAGACGGTAATCTACCTCCGCTGTTACATTTGAAAAGGCAATTCTTTCATCAAGTGTATTTGATTATTCATGAATTTCATCAGGTGATTTTCATACAGTACACTGGTTCTGTATTTTACATTACAACCCCGACGTGCTCATGACAGAATGTCCTGTTACAGAATGTCCACATTAGCAGTGGCCTCATTGTGTCCAGGTAGGTTAGTGTTGTGTCCTCGCTGCAGCAGTAGGCTCCTTTAATGACCAAGAGACTGTCTCTACATCAGATCATATCGGCCATATCACATTATGAAGATGGCAGACAAGGTGAAACAAAAGTGTGCGTTTTTGTTCATTACCTTTGCTAAGGAGGTTATGTGAGGCATTTGTCTGTTTGTCAGTTATACAGGATTAAGTGAAAACTACTGGATTGATTTCCATTGGTAGGATGTAGAATGGGTCAGGAAACAACCCTTTAAGTGCAGATCAAGGATTAATGTTTCCTACTTTCTTTAGAATTGGCGTTCTCAACATTTTAAGGTGACTGAGATCTGCGTGTGTAATTTGGTGCAGATCAAAAAAATCTCTGTACGGAGAATTTAAATTTGGTTTCATAATGGGACTGTTGGGTGTTGCTGGAGGTAACTTCTTCACTGAGTATCATTCTAGGTCCAAATAATTGTCCCTAAGACTAAATAAAAGTAAGCCAGTTAACTTGTGTCTATTAAAAGCAAAGTTAATGATTGCTAGACATCGGGAACGAGTTTGTGATCCATCTTTTTAACCTTTGCATTTATTGATTTTCTTCTTGCATAGTGATTGAGAGTCTTGAACGGGATATTGTTTATAATAAGGGGATACATTTTTTACATTTTTTCTGCCTCTTTCCCCTTTTTTTTGTTTATTTGTTTTTATTGTCATTTCTTTCTTCGCTCCTTTCATTGTTTTTTTCTACACTGATGGCTCACAGTTCATTGGTGGGTAACGGGGACGAAGCAAAAATATTTTGAGGAAAACTTGGAACCAACATATTTTGTAGTATGTTCATATTCAAAATCTCAATGGAGATATGTGATACAAAAAGTGTGTGTTTTAGTGTGAGTGAGGCATTATGAATAATATTAACGCTGCTTGTAACAGGAGTGGACCGAACACAGTGTATTTGAAGCCACACGGAAGACTGAGAGAAAAGAAGAGGACTGAGGAAATAGAGAAAGCAAGCTGGAGAGAGAGAGAGAGAGAGAGGGAGGGGGAGTGTGACAAGCGCCATAACGTCCTCTGAGATGCATTTGGACAGAGTGAGCATCTGTCAAAACAAGGCAGCCTCAACGGCCGCCTCACTAATGGCTGTGGACGTGAGCGACAGAAGGGGAGGAGAGATGGGGAGGTGGCACTTGCACGTTCAAAGAGACACACAGGTTTGCTGCAGGCGTGCACACACATACGCACGCACACAAATCACAAATGCACACACGAGCACAACAGCTGCAGCGCTCTTTTTTTTAACTCTCAGCAGATCCCACCAATCATCTCATACTGAATTTCTACAAAGCTACACTGTAATAGATATTGAACTACTTTCATGTTTAGGTGTGTGTGTGTGTGTGTGTGTGTGTGTGTGCCCGTGTGTGCACGAAATGTGTCACTGTCTGTGTGCAAGCGCAGTGTGTGCATGTTTACCTTCAGTGTTTCTTGTTGTCAAACACCTTCCACCATCTCTCATTGTGATGAATTGGTTCCTGTGTCAATCATTCATCTGAATTGTTTTTTTCCTTCTTCATTTTTTTTTCAAGGCAATTTGGGCAGAGTTGTCTTTTTCTCTCTCTCTTTCTCTCACTCTCGCTCTTTTCGGGCAAGAAACAACCATGAACAATCATCCTTGGGTTTAAATCAGTGTTGGAAGGAAATGGGACACTGCATGGCAGTTATAACAAGTACATTGCCCACACAGACAATATCATGATTTTGACAACGTCCCAAATTAACCCTAAATCAAACACACTTCTTCCTTTTACAACTGCCATTGCACTGCGTTGGATGAAAAATACATGAGATTGAATACCAGGGAATAAAAAATAATATTAGACTAATATTTCTATTCCACCCCCACCCCCCCATGTCAGCAGAGGGGGAAAAAAATATTACAATGTTACCCAGATCTTAAACGCCTGAGGCTTGAACAACTGTGCACACAGCAGGAACCTATGCAGAAAGATAGGCTACCATTAGTAATGCAAACTAAATTACCCTTACACTGAAAAATATTAATGAAATCTCCCAACCTTTGTCATTTACTTGCAAGAAACGTCTGCTGTTACCAGGGCTTCTGCATCTCAAACGTGCACTTTTAGGAAAAACTGTGCCCTTCAGCCATTTCATGGAATATGCAGTATACAGTACATACAATATAAAAAACAAAGAAACCTGAACTTATTCTAAAAAGGATTGTATCTTGGAGGATAGACAGTTTGCATTAAAAGTCAAATAAGGTATTTCTCCTATTTAAACAGAGCACAAAATGGCAGCTTCTTAAAGTATAACTTATCTGTGCTGAGCTCTACCCACTCTATAGTTTACAAAATGCTAAAAAGTGACTGATGAATATCATAAATATGATGTTCCATCTGCGTCGATAGATCCCCCTCAATCCTACACACTGGACCTTTAACACACAGTTAGTGGTTTTGATATTCTCATCAAACTTACAGCAAAGAGCAAAGTGCATTTTCCAATCTGCTGCTGGGATGCGAAAGAGAAATAATTTACTGTCAAGTTGGATGTATTGGAAAGTCAGAAACTTAGCATTTGGAAGAACTTCTGCAGCTGCTGCTACACCACCATACTGTATTTGATCGTTTAATTTGGAGGACTTCTTGCTGTTCACACAAAAATAGACAGTGAAATTGATCTTTCAACACAGTTTCAGTGTCTATCTGTGGAGTTTGCCAAACAGAAACATTTGCTACACTTCCTGCACATGTCTTGAAGTAAAAGCACTCCAGAGTTTCTGTTGACTAAATCCATTAATTTGTTGTAACAAGGGTTTTATTGTAACAAGGGTTTTATTGTTATTGCCAGGCTGGAAGATGCACGGCTTCATACCGTAGAGTCCCGACATTTAGTTACGTATATAGCCGTACTTTCATTCATGGAAATACAGTGATCATTCCACAAAGCTCACGAAGAAAATCCGCTACTGACGCCTGTGAAATGTGGCCCAGGGCCTAACAACACATCCTAACCAAATTGGCTGTCAGGTCATCCCTGCAATAAACATTGTTAAGAGTGTACAATTTAAATGATTATTATTACAGAATAATATACATTTTTTTATTTGACAATTCTTCGATTTGTGCATCTTTGACACTGGATTTAAACAACCCCCAACAAAAAAGCCAGTCAGCAACTAAACCAAGTACAGCTGCTGCTCACACATGAAGTACACTGACCTGCTAAGTCTGAAGGAGACTGATTTGACTGACTGACAACCCCTGTTTCAACATCCTCTACCTTAAACACACAAGCTTTACCTCTCTCTCTCTCTGTGTGTGTGTGTATGTGTGTGTGTGTGTGTGTGTCTTTGTCACACACGTGCATACACACAAAGAGCATTGCATGGTGTGTTTTTGTTGGGATTTTGACAAACAACAACAGTGACCTTTAAGGGAGGCGAGGCAGCATGGCTGTGATCACAGGGAATGGAAACGGAGCCAGAGTGAAATGTCAACCGTCCCTGTGGTCTTAGCACTGACGCAAAACTGCCAGAAAAGAGAGGAAGAGAGTGTGTGTGTGCGTGTGTGTGTGTGTGTGTGTTTTGTGTGTGTGTGTGTGTGGTATTTTTTGCAGGGGATTGTTTGGTGTATGTGTGTGGGTATTTGTGTCTATCAGTGTGTAAACATGCATCCGTCTGCATGAGTATGTGTGTGGCTGGCGAGTGTATTATCTGCATAGTTTTTGTTAAGTTTGAGGTAGTGTGAGAAGTTTGCCTTCAAGGCTTTCAGCCAGAAAGCTTCTCTTGCACAAAGGCACTCTGGTCAGACGGACTTAGTGCCAGAAAAGCTCTCTGGCTGAAAGCCTGTTGGACGTCAGGTGAAGGAGTATAAAGAGCACGACACAGCACACAAAGGAGGATGTGGTTGCTGGAGTTCAAATCCTGTTTCAATTTTTGCCTTTGTTGCCTGTTTTTTGTGTTTGTTTTCCATTTTCCGAAAGTTAAGTTTAAGCAACAAAACTACTCAGCTCAGTTGACTGATTTTGCAACCCCCGAGGTTCTCCTGGTTGCTGGATGGACTTGAAACAATGCATCCATCCATCCATTACCTATACCACCTGTCCTCTGAGGGTCACTGGGGGGCAGGAGCCAATCAGGCATTGGGCTGGACCGGGCTACACCCTGTACAGGTCGCCAGCGTATTGCGGAGCCAACATACAGAGACAAACAACTGCCAGCCACTCTCACATTCACGCTTACAGTCAATTCAGAGTTTCTAATTAACCTAACCCTCAATCTGCATGTCTTTGGACTGTGGGAGGAAGCCAGAGAAAACCCACACAGACACAGAAAGGAAAAGTACTAACCATTTAACCAGCAACAATACAGAAATGCTAATTTATAAAAGTTTGGGCAAAACTGTAATGTGCAAAAAAAATGAAACAAACTTGAATACCGTCAGCACTGCCTCTGGTCATTTTCATTCATCTATATTTATCTTTATCGAAATGTGGTGGCGCATCTGTACACAGAAAAACCTGAAGTAGAGTACACAGAGGTATTTGTAACATTCCTGTTTTAATCAATCCCATCACTCCACTAATGCATCGCTTGTTTGTATTTTATGTGTGTTGGTATTTGTTGCCTCTCTGGATTTGGGCTGTGTTTTATTTGATATTTATGCCTTTTTTCTTTTTAATATCTTACGTGCGGTTTCACACTAAACATGAAGCAGACGTGCTGTTACCCTCTGAGAGTCATATGAGTAATCCTGTTGAAGAAGAAATCTCTGCACTCACACATGTTGCTTCATCACTTGTGCCAAGTGTCAGGGAGTATTATTTGACCTCTGTCCTTGATTCACACATTAGTGTCACATGATAGTCATGTAGGTCATACAGCAGGCATGGTACAGTCTAGAACTACAATCGTTAATGTGTGAAAAGTTGTAATATTGAAGTCCATAACAATGACCCTATGATGATGCCGGTCATCCTGGTTGTGAACATGAATAAAATAGCTACTGCGCATATATTATGGACGACATGTCTCCTCTTTCTACTGGTATCCAGAAATGAAGCTAAAGTATCCTGGATACGAACGCCGCCATCTTCCACATTTGGATTCTGTGTCTGCACAGTGGTGAGATCTAACAGATTCACATTCTGTGGCAATTTCAAGTTGGTCTCAGCTGTCAATCATGATGATTCACCCTGTTTTTCTAGCATTAAATCACTAATTAAAACCAAAGTTACTTCAACAATTTACTCTTGACAATACATCAGAGTAGTTTGAATTACCGTAAATGACAGAAGCCATCTTTGAGACATTTTTTATTTAACATGTTCTTTGACTTTTTAGTTTGGTCCATTCCTTCCTTCGATTAACATGGAGGAGGGATTTAGGACCTATACTGTAACCAGCCACCAGGTGGCGATCGTGATGCTTCGGCGTTTTACTTTTTCGAGCACAGTCATGTCCTCCATTTTTATATTCTTTTTATTCTACTTTGTCATAAAACTACTGAGTTTAGGACACTATAGACCGCTAACACAGATTTATTCCAAAACAAACCCTGCAGGAGAACCACCACTGTGCGGAGATTGGGGATTTTAAAATACACTGGCAAGTGGAATTTATAGTTTCTACCATGTGACGCTAGAGATTGTTAAAAGGTGTAAATCACACACACAGAGGTTGATGCTGATGAGAGGAAATACAGCAACTTTTCAATCAGCTATTCAGTTGATTTTATGATGCTTTTGAACAAACAACCTCTTGGCTTTGATTGTGTGAGCACTTATTCAAATGTTAAAGATTTCTAACCAGGCAATTTATTGACATTCTGTCAACACTGTCAATAACTCACTTTGACAAAAAAACAACTCTTTAACTGTCTTTCTAATTGACACTGTGGCACTCATAGTGCAAGTCCAATTATCTTTTTCTATTGTGCTCACACTCCTCGAACTTGTTATGTTTTCTACCAAGTGGGAGGGAAGGGGAAATTATGTAAATGTTGTTCTCAGGTTTTCCTACTCATGTTAGAAAGTCATATTCGCTGTGCAGATTTATTCTGTCATACAATCGCCATTGTGAGCAGAAAAACCGCAGCTACAAAATACAATTTTGTTTGAAGATATCAAAGAGAAATATATTTTTGTCCCCCTAAGAATGGTTTCAAAAGCAGAAAGATACATTTTTGAAATTCTTCTAAAATAAAACCTGCAATCAATATGAAAGCCTCCTGTTCGTTTTGCAGGAGGGAAGCAAGTGAAATAGAGCGACGTCTGACTTTTTCATGTAATGTTTGTGGAACACAGACAAGGATTTGCAATAAGCAACCTTCTATTAGTAAGATCATATTTTAAAAGCTTTGAGTGAATGTTACAGGCAAACCACTTTTTTGGTTTCTCAAAGAAGCAGAACACCACGATGATGTCAATATTTAGGTTGAGGCCTTTTAACAACCATGGTGCCCTCTAACCCACCAGGCAGAAACAACATTGCTTGATGTCAGTGTTCTTTAATGCAAATAAAATGCAAAGCGGTGCATCATAAGGTTGCGTGGAGACCCCCAGAGGAGGCTCTTATCCAGATTCCACTTCTTGCACACCTGGGACAGCAAGGCTGCTGCAGATTGGTCGGGCAGAGGGAGGCACAGCGGGTGTGTGGATCTGTCACAGTTTGAAGTCTGGAGCCGGTCTGTCGCAGCAGTATGGATACTGTAGGAATGTGCCAGCTGATCGAAAGGCAAGTGGGAGGGCGACACCATGGGAGCTATGCACACTTTGAAACACAGGGAAGTGGAGCCTACATTCATAGAGAGAGGGGAACAATCATATGATCTGCTCTCCACTGTGGGAGGCAAACATTTAATCAAAGTAAATTAGATTTCAGAGTTTGCTTGTGCATGCAGCAGCTACGGACCAGTAATCAGATTGTATCACTATGGATCACACATTGTACTCTATCATATTGCATGGTGGTGTATTACAATGTATCATATCATGTAACTGCATCACATCGCCTTGCAAAAGTATCATGTTTTTTTTTTGCTCATTTCATCCAACTGTTTTTTCTATTCTGCTGTGCTCTGTTGGATAAGAGAGATGATATTATGGGATTGTGTGTAACTGATGAGAATAATAACACAGGATTTGACATATTCATTATATTTAACAACTTCCACTGTGTTTAAACAAAATAAATGTTCTGTGAGGGATAAGAAGTTGAGCTTTCTTCTGTCCTTGTAAATGCTAGCCAGTGAGTGAAATTCACTTGAACTGAAAGTGTGTTCTTTCAGTGCATATTTCCATAAATATTTACATTCAGGAGAGTGACGTATGTGGTAGGCCTGCTGTTAACAAAGATATACTATACAGTATTTAAGGGTGTATTTGCCTGGTGTGTTCAAGGAGTGAAACAGTTTTTGCATTTGAAAGGACTTTCACATGTTCACGTCCTTTCTACTGAATAAATGTAAAGTGTGCAGTGGACTCTCCAGGACAGCTGACCCAGAAGTGAAAGACGGACAAAGACAGATAAGAAAGTGTGAAGGAAATGTTAAGCGTGTGTGTGTGTGTGTGTGTGTGCGTGTGTGGGACATTTTGGCTGGTCTTAACTTTAAATGGTTGTTTGAGGATTAAGACTGGATTTTAAGGTCAGAATTAGATTGTGAATAATGCTTAGTGAAAGGCATCTAGTTGTGATGGCTAAGGTTAGGGTACAGGGCTAGGAGTATTGATTGTGTGAATATGTTGGTTTGTTGTGCCTTGTTTTAGAAAATTCATGGGGTCTGACAACCAGAGGCCGGGGGTCTGACAGTTTTGTGAGGACCATAATTTCTGGACCCCACAAGTTTAAATGGCTGTTTGAAGTGTTTGTCTTGGTTTTAAGGTTAAAGGATAGAATAAGGTTAAGGTTCAGGAAAAGTTAGGGTTAGGTCCTAGGGTTTGATGGTTAAGGTTAGAGTAAGAAGCTATGGAAATCAATATTTTTTACGGACAGGTCCCCACAAATATTTTAAGAAGTAGATGTGCATGTGTGTATTAGGGTTAAGGAATCAATCCTGGGGTCAAAAAGCATTAAGGCAGGTGAAGACTTAGTTTTAAGATTAGGTGTAGAATTAGCTTAAGCTAGGCCCGGCTGAGGGTGAGGGCATCAGTTTCAATAGTTGAGGTTAGAGTAAGGGGCTACAGAATACCTAGTTTCGAAGGCAGGTCCCCACAAATACACTAAGACAAGGGTTTGAGTGTGTGAGTGTATGAATGAGTGAGCTCCTGGGCTGTATTGGTATTTTGAGACGTGATTGACAGGGAAGAAGTCTATTAGGTGAGATTGTTAACAGAGTGGAGCCTGTTATCTGCTCCAGGCAGCCGTGAAAGGGTGACGGCTGATTCACAAGGAAGCTATTGAGAATTTCAAAGGTGCTGCCTGACTGATTTGGGCCCAGGCCCACGTCACACTGAGCCAGCAAAGCCACGCTTGTTCTCCGATCCATGCTGATCAATGCGCTTTCACATTCTCCCTCCTTCACTCTGTCTTGTTACTCCGCTGCTCGTTTTCTCAATACGTTTCTCCGCTCTGACTTTTCTTTAAGTGGTTTAAGCCTCTTTTTGTTTCTACTCTGCTAACTTTGCATTTTCTCCAGCCTGTGACACACATTGTCTCTTCTCCTTTGGACTGCATGGTTCTATACACGCCTAAAACTTTGCTTATCCCAAACACAACTTCATCTGCACAATTAACCAAGCAGAGCCAACTAATAAAGCCAAACTTCTGCACAGGTGAGCCTGAAAGCAAAGACAGTTAGTGGAACTGCCCACACTGTAATTCCCATTCTTGTTTTAGAGGCATGAATATTTCATATCCTTTTTGTTTATGTTGTTCGTGAGCATTATTTGAACAGCACTCTCCACCCATGAATTCCTTTGAATAGCAAACACAGTTAATTGAGTGAAAACTCTATTCTCTGAGGCTGAATAGGATCGAAGAGTTTTTTACTGCAGGGGCAGCTAACTCTTAGACCAAGTAAAATATTAAAATAACAGACAGGAAATCTGTGTGTGTGTGTGTGTGTAATTTTGTCTGTTGCGTGCTTGTGTGCACAGTGAACTATGTTTGACCTTGGTTTTTGATTTACCAAACATTGCCAAGGGGATGCAATGAATTCATGTCCATGTGTACATGTGTGCGTGTAAACGCTTGTGTGAATATGTGTGTGACAGCGCGCAAGGTTATCCATTGGCTAAGGCAAACGAAATATGACAGTCAGCCCCGCATCCTGTCCGTAGCATCTCAACACATGCAACACACAGTCACAGAGATTCACACAGACACACACACACCTCAATGCACACGCATACAAGCACCAAGCACTTTAACACACAAGCTGTGCAACACCGAGGCCGGTGTGTATCCTCCGAGCCGTGGGCAGGACCCCAGAGGCTGTCTGCTGGGCTCGTTGGGCCCGGCTTTAAGAGATGTGATTAACCAGTTCAGAGAGAGGTGAGGGGGAGAAGTACGGGCCACAGGGAACTGGTCCAATAGGAGCATTACCCAAAAGAGCCTCTACTTTGCTGATGCAGAGGAGGGTTTTAACAGCAGCAGTCCTGGTGTATGGGTGTCAGTGTACGTGTTCCATAAAACGCAGACAGTAACCCACATCCCTGAAAATCCAGTTTTAGAAGGGATGCTTTGCTTCTCAACGAGTCAGGCAGTTATAAACAGTTTCTAAAAGCAAAGACACTGTCAGGAACCTGTGACAAACCTGCAGTGGGTGGATTTGCAGCCTAATTAAAAAGAAAACAGAGCCAGAGAACAGTGTGCTTTAGCAGAGGCACCTAAGTCTAAACGAATCAGCAAAGTAAATACTGAATAGCAGAGTGTTTTTGTGTGTTTTCATAATCAACATATCAACAGCAGTGTGAATGATGTACTCTACTACATATGCGAAGCACTCAATGTCTGTGTCTTTCCTCTAAATAAAGAATCACATGGAATCAATCGAGTTATTGAAGAGATGGATCATTTGAGTTTTCTGTGGCCTGTCTAATCCACTCTGAATAACAGAGATTTACATAAATTGGTGAAATTTACTAATAATATCAACGTTTCAGGCTGTTTCAATAAAACTATGTAAAACATTAATGATAAATGACAAACAGGAATGTTATTCACTATGAAATAAAACTACAAGGTTGGCCAATAATCAATGCTGCATACTGTCTCTCACCTATGAGATAAATAAAGCAGACTTTGAAAGAGCTTTGTATTTGGTTTTGCCATTTATTCTCCACTAACTGCAACTGTGAAGCCCAGAACAAAATCAAATCTGACAGTAACCAGGGACGACATGATGCAGAAGAAATGTGTTTGGCAGTGATTACAAATAAAATACTTTGTCTTTAGTCCAGTCAAACCTTTGAATTTCAAACGTAATCAGTGCAGCAACATCTGTGCTGTGTTGCATCTCACTAACACAGTATCACAGCTCCGCTTCCAAAACCATGACAGGATCATTTAGCTTGCAAAGCTAGAGGCATAGGGAGCTTCGAGAAAAACCTGCGTTAATCGAGGTTACCGCGTTTGAATGTTAATATTTTCATTTATTTCGTGGATGAAAACCCTGACAAAAAAATGATGATGTACATTCCGCATTTACACCCAGACATCCGTTTCCATCTGTCTCCGCAGCAACTTCCTCCATACCATGTCCCCAAGTGGGGCAATCTATTCAATATTTAGAAACCTTTGTTTGGCACTTGGTTTCAAGCAGCTGTGGTTAAACAGATACAGATCATGTGTTGATAGCAGGTTTAACTTAATTCATAATCTCCACAAGGCTCAGGACACAATTCCAACATTATCTGTATGTGGCAGTGGTGAAATGTCTTGGTTTCATGTCATGCTGTTGCGCCATGTCAGCAAAAATAGACTGAAAGTGTTTGCAGTCATACAGGCATATTTATGAAAACCAACACCTATCACTATAGATTCAATGTCTGGACTATTAAATTAAGGACATGGCAATATATAAATATATTTATCATTGGGGATGATGATAAAACATGTTTAGTTCAACACTCAATGTGATCATCAATTGTGAAATTGTCAGCACAGAAGTCTAGAAAAAACAGCATTTGTGATATTCACATTAATGTTCCAGCCCTCTGTCCTGTGTGTGTGTGTGTGTGTGTGTGTGTGTGTGTGTGTGTGCGTGCGTGCGTGCGTGCGTGCGTGCGTGCGTGTGTACGCGTGAGCCCCTTGAGAGGAGAAAAATGGTAAAATAGAAAATCAGTATGTGGCAGTCATTGTTGAAATTGTAAATCTGTGTGCAGGAAACACTGCAGCAACACAACAGATTGGCCACTGCCATCGGTGAATGTCATCTTATTTTCCAATAAATGAAAGGCAATTATAGGCCAATACTGATGTTTGGCCAATAATCAGTATATATATAATCATATTGTATATATATATATATATATATATATATAGTTTGCTTTTTTTATTTCAACTTCTACAGCCAAGGGCCATTGTACTTGTTCTATCACCTCCAACTTTGATCATGTTTGAGTTAAGACTTATCTTTTTAATTGATCTATTATGTTGATTATTGTTACTAATACTAAATACAAATAATTAAATACATCAGAAATGGATTCATACTAAAAAGAACTGTGCAGCTGCAGCAATTCAGAGAGTTAATTACGACCCACACGCACACAACACAGAAAGTGTATGTTTAATCAACAAAGCCAAGTTTCAGTCCTCTACACTCCAGTATCCATACAGTCAGTGGTAGTTTAGTAGTAGTGAACAGCACAGTGTTGTTCAATATGTGTCTTTATTTATCAGTCTCTCAGTTGACCTGGCACGTACTGAGTCTTCTTTTGAAATGAGAAAATCATCCATACTCTATATCTCAATAGAGCACGTTGTTTGTTACAGCCTCATTATTTCCACTTCTGGACTCGGCCCAGACTCGACCGATTACAATAATGAGTAATATTTTCCTAGAGCTCCATTCAGACTCCAGTGATTGGTCACTACGAGCAAGGAAATGGTAAATGGACAGCACTTTTATGCTGCCTGAAATCAGTGAAAAGCACTTAACAAAGTATACTTTATAATGTCTTACAATCACCAACACACACTCACTCACACACCAGGGGTGGGTGAGCTAACAAGCAAAGTTCTTATTCCTGCGGATCAATCTTTTGCTGAACAACATTTCAAATTTCTGGTCAAGCTTCAGGTGAGACAAAGAATTATTTCAGTTTTTAGCTCTAGGTAGCAGGGACGTACCTATATCTGAATAAGTTATATAGTAAAGCACAAATAATGCAATCTTTTAACTTTTTTTTTCATTTACTACACATTATTAAAAGGTATTATATGAACTATATTCTGTAACTGCCTCCGCCAAGTCAGCAGGTTACGATATGACCATCCTAGGGAATCTCTCACATCCAATAGAAGGAGGAGTCAGAGCCTTGTGGCATGAAGATTTCTCCCCGAACCCTGTAACCTCGATATTAATTTTGAAAACTTGTGTTAATGTCCTACAATTAAAAGAAACCCAGCCAAAAGTTGTCTCATTTACATTTACTGCACATTACTGAAAAGTGCTTGCTGTATTCTGTAGACGCCCCCACTGAGTCAGCACACAGCAGGCAGCTGGCAGAGAGCTGACCGGCTATCACTCAGAGAAACTCTCACATGGAGGAGGAAGAGGGGGGGCAGAGCTGGCGAGACAAACGCTTTGTGTGGCAGCTGAATTTCTGTCAAACCCCTGGAACCTATACATCTGAATGAAGCATACAACCTGAGGGGTGACTCATCAAACAGGAACAAATATTTCATGTAATACTGGTCATGCAATTACTGTTGTAAAGTAGTAACTCACGTTTCCCTGGAGCGACCTGCTGCAAAATGCATTTAAGTTCATATTCCTTTTAAGTGATGGATATTTCCCTACATAATATGCTGTTAATAATTTATTTTCAAATGCAGAACTGAATATTTTGATCTATAAAACATTTAGTTCAGTTTCTGTTTGTTCAATATCTGGAAGTAAGACCACAACTAATCCTGATCTTCTTTGGAGTCCCAGAAAAATGATTCCCCCCAAAATAAGGTGAAGTAGCCTAAAGAATAATCATTGATTTGCCATGTTTCCCCACTAACTACGAGTCGTGTATACTACACTTTTAAATAAATTACACTATACATGCAGCCAAAAAGAAAGAACATAACAAACACCTACCTAACCTTAACTGTAATGTGTATGTATTTAATAGACTTAAAGGCCTGAAGTTCAGATTATTAAAGAAATATTGGACTTTTTAATGACCATGCAGAGCCCCTGTCAATAGTTTGCATGAATACCCTGTTTTCTTCAGTCTACACTTATGTCTTGTGAGCCAGTATATCATTAATTGTATTTATTTCTCACTGACTCAGTGGGATATTAAATAGAAGCTAATGACTGCTGAAGGTCAGGTAGCACAACCTTTGTCTACTAGTGCCTTGCAACACTCGAATAATCAACACGCTATCAAAACATCGTCTGTTGCAGGCCGACAAATTACAGGGGGAATAACAAAGCCAAGTGATTGGACATTGTTTCAAAATGTCTGTCCACATGCAGCCACCAAACATCCTCTCTCATACAGGTCATTCATTCAGCCGCGTGATTTCCACAGTAATCATTTCCTAACTCCATTGAAACCATAGAATAAAGAGTATTTGATTGTTCCCCTCCAACCTCTCTCAGCAGCCGGCCAGGTGATTTGTTTCTCTGTCGGATTCACAAACAAGTACAAAGAAATTACCATTCTTTCAGCAGGACAAAAAAAAAACTCATGAAAACTGTTTTCCTTTTGACAAACTTATTTAGCAACATAAGTCTTACTTTTGAATTATGGACCCCATTCCAGGGATCTGAAACATTTTAGTAACAAATGAGTTGCTGTGAAATCTGTATAAAGCATCATAACCAGTTTACTGAGGTCCTCAGTAAGTCAAAGAACTCTCATACGCAATATGACCTGTTGAAAAACATGATGTAAATGAGATTATTTTTTGATATGGTGAGTTAGAATGTATTTACCCAGTTGATCTTTGATCTATATATGTAGTTAAGTGATTTGGACGATGTCACTGGTGCATTTCTGGAGCTTGTCTCATTATTTTTACTTCAATTACCTCCCAGTAATTAGTTAGTTCACATGGCAGAAGCTGTGACTGTGTTCACAACCTGTCCGATTGTATGATTGCTCATTTGCTTGCCCTGCTGGGCTCAGTTGAAAATATGTGTCACTGCACGTCCAGATCTCAGAAGTTACACCAATCAGTTTGTTAAAGTAACTAGACGCATTGTCGGGAAAACAAAGGCTTGTGTTGAGGCCAAGGGTCCTTAGACAGTATTAAATGTCTTGGATTAAATTTTACAAATAAAAGACTTTAAATATATATAAAATTATGTTCTGAATACAGGGGTCGGCTGTGGCTGAGGGGTAGAGTGGTCGTCCACTCGAACCACAATGTCGGCGGTTTGATCCTCAGTCTTCCCCATCTGCATTCCGATGTGTTCTTGAGCACGATACTGAACCCTTAAATGGCCCCTTATATTGAATGCACTAATTGTAATGACATGAAATGCAATGAAATGCAGATTTGATGGGTCTTAATTTCTTTTTGGCATGTCATCATCAAAGGTTGACATGAAATAATACATACTCTGCTATATTGAAGTATATTTATATTTTTTTCAATTAAAGGTCTTAAAAAAATCTTAAATGTAGGTTTGAAATTCAATTGAAAGACTATGCATGCAGCAACACTTTTCACTTGCAGCTGAGCAGCTGCAGGGACCTTTTGGTTTGTATTACAGAGTAAAGTATATGAGTTCACTGTTGTCACAAGCAGTCTTTTATTTTCCTATTTGACCTCGGTGAACAAAGTTAAACACTAAGTTGAGCAAACACAAGATTCTGTAACTGGGACAACAGATAAGATAAAAAGGAAAACCAGACAGTTGCGTGAGTGACTTAGAAGTCCTGTGCTCCTGTGCTGATTCTTACTTTATGAGTGCTGATTTCCTCAGAGGCACAGGATAGATGAAAACATCAAGGTGTGAAATAAATAACACATGATGGGAAGTGTGTAAATACTGCATTCTCTCGACCTCCCCACACACACGCCCTCCCACACACACACACAGAAGCGTGGCATGTCCCCGGGATGAAAGCAGTAACTGGCATCTGAGATAAGCAAATGCCTTTGAGGGGCGTCCCTCACATCCACGCCGATGCATTATTGATCATGACTCCCCATAGTGTGGGGATTTTACCCCAGCTAGCATATGCCCCCAGGTGAACACCACCAGATGAGCCACTGGTTACGTTTCATTTCTGTACGTCACTGCCTGCATCCTCTTTGCTTTCCCTTTTTTCTAATTGATCTTAAACTTGATGAATGAGGGGGTTTAATGGATGAGACACTGTAGAGGTTTTACACTTTAACTTTAACCTGTGAATCCTTGATAAATATAGAATAAAGTGGGTGTAGTTTGGCTCCATAGCCCAGATGTGCAGTAACAATGGTGGTGCAGGATTAAAGACCCACATATATTTTTGATGTGGGGACAATCCCTGCGGGAAAGAATAGCAAACATCATAAGGTATGTTTGATACAAGTAACTTCTTCAAACAACTGTCGAGTTTCTTTGTAAGTTAATTTTTTTTTTTTCTTCTGTCTTTAAAACAGAGCCTTAAAGGAATAGTTCAACATTCTGGGAAAAGCCCTTATTCACTTCCCTGCCAAGGATTTGATAAGAAAAGTGAATGTCTCTTATCTGTCTATTGAATATGTAGCGAAGAAATAAGTGAATTTCGTTATATGTTGAAATATGCCTTTAATTTAGCAACATATAGCTCTTAACTAATAAACAAATGAGATAAAGAGACAAATAAATGAATTTGATGGCTCTTCGTTCATTTTTTTTTAAGTCACTTGTCCTTTTGCCATTTAATTGCTGAGTTTGAATGGTGGTTAATTATCCTCCGTTCTTGTTCTCTCTCACTCCCACACACACACGCAAACATACACACACACACACACACACACACACACACACACACACACACACACACACACACACACACACACACACACTCACACACACACACACACACTATCTCTTTCTTCCATTCTCAGTTCGCAGGTTGAGACTATATTGCCTTGGTCTCCCGGTGCTAGAACACCGGAATTCGCCTGTTCTCGTTAGCTCGGTTAAGTAGTCCTGGCTATGCTTTAATTAGTGTGAAAAGATTAATGATGTGTAGAGGAAGGAGAAAGTTTCAGATTCACTCCTTCCTGTCCTCAGTATCAGTATCTGAGTAAAAGGTATTAGGGTGGTGTAAAATGTTGCCATATTTTGCATTAGTAATGAAAAGTAAATCAATGAATCACAGAACGAAGGTGGTTGAAATTAGGTCTTTCCATGAATGATATACTATATTAACAGGTTTATGTAAACCTAAGCCCAACCTCACCCTGTAGCCTTCTTAACTTAACACCTATCCCTAACTCATACCCTTACCCTTCTAACTCTAATTCCTACTCCTCTAACCCTATCCCCACTGCTCTAACCCTAACCCCCCTACTCTCTAAAAAGTAATATTTGGTGTTGGGGTTGGTCTTTCGATTGTGACGTTTCTCGGCTCCTTTTCCCTGCCCCTTCTGTTGGGGTTGGGCCTGTTGAGATACTTGAACCTGGGTCTCCTGTGGAGTGAATGGCGTCTACGCCACTAAACTATCTATACACTCACATTTTGCCCAACAAGCCCAAGAAATACTTTATGAGTCAGTAGGCTTGTCCACAAATGCACAGAAATTACTTTGCCTAACCCAAACACAAACCCAAACCCTACGCCTCTAACCCTTACCCCTAATCCCCTAACCCTCTGACCCTGACCATAACAGGGCTAGTAAGTGAAGTAAGTTAAAGTAAGGTAAAAATGACCGTTAAATATTTCATTTAGGCCTATCAAACCATTCATATAGAAATAAAAATGAAGAGAACATGTACAGAAAAAGCTGTATCCCTCTAATTCCATTCTCCTTCCATGGGGTCTATACACCAGATCCTCATCTCTCGCTTTCTGCTTACCACCTCAATACTGGACTCCTCCTCTCCACTGGTCTTATCCCCTCCTATAGCCCTGCTCCTTTTCCAGCAGTCTTATCTGGGCCAGAGCCCCCAACCCCCAACCCTCCAGCTTGTCGCTATCTCTACCAGTCGGGGTAATCCACTCCTCCCTATGTGTCTGATGCCTGCTCCACTCAGCGGTGCCCAGGATTATCTCCCCACAGCCCCCACAGCCCAGTGCCACAGCTGCAGGGGAAGCCGCCACTCTCACAGCCGCCGGCTGGTTGGTGAGCCAGATTCCTCCAGGAAAGTCAAAGCTGACTTGACGATTTTTGTTCTTACTGTCTAGTGATGGGAGAGAAAGAAAGGGGATGTATACTCACATACACATGCATGGAGAAGATGCCATGGTATCTTATCTATGAGGGTTTGATTGATGAGGGATGACACAGATGTTTCAAATCAAATTTATCAACACTGTTTCAGCACATGTGGATTCCAGAAAAAAAAACAATCAAACTCAGTGTGCTGAGGCCAAGGTGTTAAAATGTTTGGTTTAAATGTCCTAATTTGTTAACGACAATGTGAAGACCACTCCGTCAGAACATCCACTAATATTTACAATACTATACCATTAGATACAATGTGATACGATTCAATATGATATGATACAATAGAACTACAATATGATAGCATAATATAATACACTATTATACTATCACAATATGATACAGTACAATACATTTATATTACAATACAATAAGATACAATGCAATTAAATATGATATGATATGATAAGTACTGTACATGATACATGATATATACAACACATTTTATTGATCGGGACATTTTGTTGGACTACTATTTAACACAAGTCACTCTGTTACACATGGAGAGTACGCAGACATATGACAAGTCAACCACATACGAGTATTTTGAGTAATAACCAATTGTGAAAAATGTAACATGAGGTCCTAAGTCCCTGTACCATAGGTAGTAAAGTGTGCATCATATAATATGGTAAATGGTCATTTTTATCTATAGGAAAATTGGCTAAATTACAATCCACGTTTAATGATTTGGTCAGTGGGGACCCATGCAGTTTGTTAATTTTCAATAGGTACAGTGTGTTTAATAAATGCAGTGTGTGCTCCATTACAAAATTGTATGCAGTATATATGATTATTACACACTTATTAACACTGAATATTCATGATTTCCCCCCTGCTTGAATATGATATCATCTACTTTAGTTCCAGTTTATCAGTCAGGCTTAATGCCACAGAGAAGCATTATGTTTGTCACCAAGGTAATGCAGCTTTCACATTGCAAAATTGCCCCTATACTGCGCAATTGCATTTTTATACAATGTAATTTTATGTAACCGTAAACGATGGCACCATAAATTCAGCCTGAATGGTTGAGCTTGTGAATTATAGTAGTAATTATTATGAAAGTGTATAATGTTATGTGCTTTACCATAGGTGAAGTGGGGGGGAAAGAGGAAGAGGGGAAACATGCCCTGTGTTGGTGTAGCATTAGCCTATAGGCTGCAGTAAATTCACAGTCCATTGTGGGCTATATCTGATTTCTAATCCATATATTCCACTTGCTGCATTCTTATTCAACTCTTTCTCCCCAAGACACTTTCCCATCCAATTTTCTCTATCTCTCTCCCGCTCGCTCGCTCGCTCGCCTTCCTCCCTCCCCCTCGCCCACCCCTCGCTGTTCAGTTTAGATTCGGGGATGGAAAGCTTCATAAACAATTTTCTCCCCTTGCCGTTGAGCCACTTTTACCCAGGCACTGTGTGAACGCCATGCCAATTTCCTGAATCCATACCTCACAGGGTCCCCCCCCCCCTCACTCTACCCCCCCCCCCCACCCCTCACACTTTCTTCCTCTCTCACTCCTCCCTCCCTCACTCCCTCTGTCCATCGAAACAATGTCCATGTCAAGACAATTATACCCACCCTCTGCCACACACACTAACTCGCTGTGTTTACCACCGAAGGGCTGGTGGCAGCAAAGCAATTTCCTCCTGATGTGAATGCTGTATCTTCCCCCCAACCCCCCACACACCTCCTCTCTCTCTCTCTCTCTCTCTCTCTGTCTCTCTCTCGTTCACAGTCTCTCATGGCTCCTCGCCCCGCAGACATCTGATCGCATAAGCGATATATCTGCTGTTATAGACACTGGCACCTCCTTGCATCCGGCCACCAGCTCTGCCAGTGCTGGTTATTTCTGCTGGGAGGTGGCGGCAACGTGACAGGCACAGCAGCGGCTCCGACCGAGGGGGCCCACCAGCTCCGAGGCTCCGGGCTCAGGGTGCGTTGAGATTATCACCAAAACCCGCGGGCTGTACCAGCTCCACTATGCTCCCGCTGCCGCCGTTCTCCTCCTCTCTCAACGTGTGGCCATCTTGGTTTCACAAGTCACATACAACCCCCCCCCCCCCCCCCTGCACTCCGGGCCTAGTTACAGAAAGGAACAGCCTCAGTCACAACTTTATGACACCGTCCATCATGGCTGTGTGTTGTGTATCCTCTCCGGGCAGACCGTGCCTGGTAGCTGCTGTGTGTGCTTGGAATAGGTGGATACGGGACATGATTTAGCCCGGTAGAGATGAGAGAATATTAAAAAGTAAAGAGGTTAGAAACTACGGCCTCCCTGCAGTGCATGGCGGTGCATGATAGCACCATGCAAACACATCCACAGAGACCAAGTGTAGCCATAAGGCATAAACACACACACAGATGCAGAGGCACATGGAGTGTGTGAATTTCTTTGTTTGTCCTTAAGGACAAAAGAGGTGTGTGTGTATACACGTTAGTGTGTGTCTTGGGTCATTGGGGTTGCAGCTAATAAGGTAGAAGAGGTGAAGCTTAAATAAACCTAACAAAGGGGAATATAGATCTGGTCCCTTTATTCCATTTTACTTTGAATGTTCCTAATGAGGGCATCGTGGAAAAATAGAACAATGGCCTCATTGTTAATGGTAAGGAATATACGTGTTATTATTAAGCTATCTCTTCAAGCATGCAGTTATAAAATTGGCATCATGTTTAGTTTATAATTGGCATTGGGTTTAAGATTTTAATGTGGGTTTATTGCTTTCATGATTTTGAATTCAACGTTGTGGATAAGAGAAGAAAAGCAGGGAGCGACAATCCAATCCCAGAGACTGTGTCCACGTTCGCTGTGTGTTTGCACGCCGAAGCTTGTGGTCTGCAAATGAGTTTGATCTCGACTGACAGCTCCCGAGAATTCCTCATGCTTGGGTCACATGCATTTTCCTCAGGGCTATCCCAGGCGGCAGCAGAAAGTATTTGTGATTCATGCTCTAATCCCCCCCTTCACAGATGTCATATTGAGAAAGAAATTGGACTCATGCATATAACACTGCAGCTTTTGACGATGCATTCTCGGTGGTAACTTTACCTCTCACGCAAACCCAGGTTTCATCGCAGGGATATAATGAAAGTGAAACATTTTTACTGAAATATTCTTTCTATAACGGCAAAATGTCCTGAAACCATTCCCTTTTTTAATGTTCCTTCCTTGTGTTGCCATACGACTCTGTCTGAAATGTCCCTCATTTCCATGTATAGCCTATTCTAATCATACAGTTAATTGTGTATATAGATATTTCATGTACCTTAAATGATCAAAGATTAGTTGGTGGCTGACATAGGCTCAAGATATAATGGTCTTGTCCAGTTCAATCAGGAGGACTGGCTCCTCAAATATTTTGCACACCTCGACTTCTGAAGAAGAAATTGTTCTGCTTCTCTTTGCACGTCGGTTTCAAGTTCAAGGTTGGACTCTGTCTCAGTTAGTATTTTGCTGCGCTCACACCGAATTCAAAGCGATGAGATCATTTAAAAAGTCAATGCGAATACCACAAATCTGATGCAACATGATAAACGTGATGCCGTGTCTTGTGGACCCACACATGATGGCATTCGCTTCTCCAGCATTTCCACAACAGGTACAACTCAGCATTTTTGGTCACTTCAGCTATAGTCGTCCTCCTCTCTTCCTTTTTGTAGTAACTTGCAAGTAACACAAGTAAACCCATATAATCCTGCGGCCATTTGAGTGCAGCTTTAGTGTTATCCCATCATAAAAGCTTGTAACTGTACTCTCCCTCTCTTTAACCCACATGGAGCCAATCATGTATCAGTGCACTGTCTTCCTCTTTTTTTTCAAGTCAGCTGCTTCTGTGCCTTGGTGTCTCTCTGCGGGAAGGACCAAACTATTTACCTCTATCTTAAACTGTCGGTAAGGAAGTCATTTGGCAGCGGAGGTCAGGTCGTGTTGCTCTAAGAAAAGCTCTGTTAAGGTAAAGGAAATAGTCATGTTTCCCCTGCGTATCCTGCTTCTTCTACCAGCTCTGCTGCACCTTCAGCCATTCACAATCACTGTTATATGGTCTCACTTCAACTGCAGGATCAAATGTTATTCCTACATCTTCACTGACTGTCACCAATTAGACCTGGAGCGTTCCCCTGTAATCACATGGAAATATGACTTTGCAAGAAGATTCCGTTGGCTGTTTAAACACAAAATGTAAATCATGAGTTTGCTGAGCTTCACTTTTAATGATCCTGTGTACTTAGATGCAATGAAGATGGTAATGACTTGGTGCCAACCATTCACCTGCAACACGCTGGCAATAAATACAGATCATGATAAAGAAAAAAGTTTTTTATTTTTTCTTTCCTAACAGCTCTGCTCAGCAATAACACATCAGACAAAGCACTCCATGCACTTATTGCTTCCAAAAAATATCTCTGAGATTGAGCTGTAATTGTTTCTCTAACAATCCGATCAGTCATCCAGCTTCTTAAATCAAACTGGAAACCGTGTTCATGCTCACTTACAAAGAGTGCAGCTACTTTAATCATCTTGGTAACTTACACTCATCATGATTATTGCTGGTGACGGCTTCACTGGCCCTTCATCAGCCACTTGGCAACGTGGGACCTTCATCAAGCAGCTGGTGGCTCCGGCAACACAACTGCCAGCAGCACATGTTGTGTGACTGTGTCCATCTCAGTTTGCTGTCTGAAGTTTTATGAGGTTCTCCATTTTAACTTGTCTGCTAAGAAATTGATTCTTAGAGGGTAATTGACGTGAGTTGAACTGAACTGAGTAATTATGAGGTGTAGTTTGTATAATTAACATATTTCAAACTCAAACGCGATGTCCTGTTCTGTCTTTGCTGCTACACAATTAGGGCAGAATATCCCTTAAAATGATTAAGGAAGTACAACCTACAGTGTGTGAATTTGTCCAAACTCATTTTACATTAAATCACATCAAGCAGAACACAAGTGTTTGACTCTTGGATTCAAAGATACATTTGTATCATGAAAACCAAGGTATAAAGTCCTGTTCATACATCACTAAATCAAGCAAACGAAAAACAGACTGCTCTGTCTCTCTTTGCCACCTGGGAGACAAACACCAATCATAGTGCCATCATCTGCTCCTTTATCTCACTGTCTCAGGATCCTGACTAATAACCACTCACCACCATCAGCATCAAGAATCCTTTTAGAAACTGGAGCCGTGACGATAAAGACAACAGGGCTTTTTCGCTGACTGATTATAGGCTTCTCATTCATTATTGCACTTTAGCCCCTAAACAGTCTATACCAAACCCTGAGTTACATGTATGTTAAATCACTCAAACTTTAAATTTGTAAACAGTCTCCGCTTAGAGGACTGGCTTGACAGTAGAAAATGGGGTAATGGGGCAATAAAATCCAAGTATGTTGAATTTTTTTGCTGCAAATAAACTCAAACCCATACATTCTCTTTAAACTCACTATGCCTAATTTAAAAAATCTACTGCCTTCAAAGAAGGTGATTTTTCAATGTGGCTATATCCTTATGTTGGAATTCCGATGTTGCTATAAATACAACTTAGGTGAGTCAGTAAGTTTCCCTTTTCTGTAATAGGTACTGGTAGCTACACGTCTTCTATTAATTTTTACTGTGGGGCCTTTTCCTATATTACATGAAGCCCATTACGAAATTAACAAATTACAAGTGCACCAATGTTCTTATTAACAAACGAAAACTTCTGATTAAAATACTGATTAGAGTAAAAAGTGTGAGCTTTATTCTTGCTTTGATACATTTTAACAGACATAAATGTCCAATATGATTTGTCATCAAACTCTTTTCAAAGCGGGCTTGTGCTGTGAGTGCAGGGTTGCAGAACAAAGTGGCCTTTTTACTGCTGCTTGGTCTGTGGCCTCAATCACTGAATGACAACTTTCAGAAACTAATTACAGAGAAACCATCTTCATCACATTGCTGTTATGAGGGGAGAGGGGACGGGCCTGCTGACTCCCAGGGCTCCTGCAGAGCGCAAGGCTCTGATACACTTAGCCGCAACCCTGCTTTAATTGTGCAGAAAATCTGATTTGTGCTCCAGCTTCACTTTCTAGGGAAAGTGGTGCTCGCAGTCGGGGGTGTTCCAGTCGCATGAATAGCTTTGCTATTCAACCACCCAGGGACCTTTGTATGTGTGTGTTTGAGTCTGTGCGTGCATGTGCCAGTTTCCTGTTAGTGTGTGATCGTCTAAGTGAGTGCTTAAAGTCATTTACACATATTCTGTTTGTCCTTCATCAGTAAACAAGATTTCCACAATGTGATTAACATTAAATGCTGAAAAATGGGCTGCAAAGAGAAAAATGTAATCAGTATAAATATACATCATTAACAAAAAATAACACATGCAATGTACAATCCTTCACATGCAAATGCATTTTTCTAATAAGAACACTTTTCAATACCATGATCTAAACATGTGAGCCACACGTTTTAAGGAGTAACCAAAGAGTGCCACCGATTGTTTCTATTTTTCAGCTGAAGACAAGAAACCATGGGAGGACAAAAAGTAAATGTAGACTTCAAATGTAACAAAATATGTTCACATATATGCACATACTGTGGAACAAGAGAGTTTGGGGAAAAGAGATTGAAAAAAAGGGGGAGATGAAGAGACCGTAAAGAGTGATATGGGCTTTGAAAATTCTTGAGGGAGACAGAAAGAGAATTGTAAAGTGCGAGGACGAGAGGGGGAGAACGAGGGAGAGACATATTGGCAGACGATGAGAAAAACAGAGAGGCAGGGGTGGGGTGAGGAAGAGGAGGATAAGAGTGAAAGAGACTGATAGGAGAAAAGGAAGAAATCCTTAACATACACCCCTCACCTGGATATGGTGCTTGTGAGCTTCGCTAAAAAACTGCTGATGTGACACAAAGAGCGAGAGCTAGCTTTCCAGCGCAGAGAAAAGTGCTTACTGGCTCTTCTTGTAAAGAAAAAGGCTTGAGGTACACGCCTCACATATCCTCTTTGTTTGGAGACTTTGCAGTGGCCAGCACTTTCTATCTACCCCCTATCTGTTCTCCATTTTTTTTTTCATTTTCTTATTCATTCCGTTTGTTCTTCTTCTCCTCAACACTTTCCTGGGACACAGTTGAACCGCCTGGCAGGCTACTTTTGGATCGATTTGTTCCAGAATAATCTCTGGCAGTGTGGCTTTGGCTAAAGTTGCTCTTCGTATTAACAGTGGTTCAGTGTGGGGATGTGGCTGCGGAGGGGAACTGGAGAAAAGTTGTTGTTTGCTTGGAGAAGAGGGCGTCTCAGTGCCCCACTTAAAGATCCATACGTTTGATTTAAAGTCCATTCACAACACTTTCACATATATGTTCTCTTAGTTTTGTTCAGAGGGACAGACTCCAATTTTGTGATGTAAAGTCGATAAATTAAATCAAGTGAAAAGTAGAATGGCAGTCAGTAGAGTGCAGACCTCCACCATAGCCTAACAGTCCACTTACATTCTGCACCACATCTGAAATGTTTGTTTGGACGTAGTTCTGTAACTATTGATTCCCTTCTTAGTCCATATTGCTTCAGTTACACTTTGGTGTTAGTTACAGAATTGTGGCCGTATTTGTTACCGTACAGTGGCTAAACCCCGCATGAAATCTCCTTTTAGATCCAGACTTTTATTTGGATCCACACCAAATTGCAAACACTAAGAATTAGTCCCTTATAATTTTGGGTATTTTTTTTCATATCTTGCCATGTTAAAGAGGGTGATTTAAAAATGTCTGGATCTGCACCAAAATATAATGGGTTCGTCTCTGACTCACAATGCAACCAAGTTTTGTGCAAACAAACAGACAAAGTTAAAAACTCCTCTGCGGAGGTTATTTCAAATTTTGAAATAATCTACACTTTTCCTACCTCTGACTCACTTATAGTCATCTAATGATATGTCTGGTCTTATGGAAATACAAAATGTTCCCCCTGATATTTGGTTATGAACTTTAGTATAGAAAACAAATGTTTACCAGCTAGATTAAAAGTTGCTGGCTCACCAAAACTAGTGGAAAGGTCAGGTTATGTAGCAATCATCCTCTGGGGTCCAAGAATAATGTACTAATTTCATGGCAAACCATTCAAGAGTTGTTGAGGATACTCTAACTAAAAACAGCATTGTTAGCAGTAGCACCTTGATAATGAAGAGGAAGGCTGTAAATACAAATAAATGCCTTGATCCAGTCACTTCTGTTCTTCCGTCTGTCCCAAACAATGTTAACTCTACAGATTCTCATCAATTCAAAAGGTTTTGTTGGTCTCTGTGTTGATTTCGGTGCACGGCTTTGTAATAGCTAGTGTGTGAGGGGAAAAGTACAAGGGATTTATCCCATCTCAAGGTTTGTCTTTCCATTCCTAAACCCCTGTGGTTTTGTAATCAGTCTTTCTAAACCATCTTAAGCTCTTAATTCACTTGTATCACTCAATGGCTAGCTCTTTCTCTCCACCGGCGGCACTTTGTAGCTTCTAATCCTCTAAACTGCTGGAGATTTCCTGACCAGCACCAACCCCAGCACACATTAAGAGACATAACCAAAATATATGTTCACGAGGACAGGATAACAGCTCTCACTGGAGGGGACATGAAACTGGCTTTGGGTCTTGTGGTCAGCAAATCTCCTGCAGGGATTCAGAGAGTATGTAATCCCATTCTTGTTGAGACGACCCGTTTTTTTTCTCTGGGGAGATAATGGCTGATGTTTGGCCATTAGTGCTGGTACACTATGGTTGTGGTTACAGGAGATAGTTTCTTTCAGCCGCTGACCTTGGAGAAGTTTGACAACCAGGATAAGTAAAAAAAGGATGTGTTTTATTAGGGGCTTAAAAAACAAGAGCACTTGAGAGTGCGAATGGCAAAAGTTTGTGATCTACCTTAACAAGGTTTCTGTGTAGCCAAGGGAAAATCAATGAGCTTTTTGTCCACGTCAGCTGTTACGTGTGAAGACAGTGGCATGTGCTACACACACATCCAGTGAATGAAAAAAACTCACGTATTTAGAGGTCATTATTTTTGTGTAATGGCTGCTTCAGTTAATTAAAGACTCAAAACAGTTTTTCTTCATTTACATGCTACCTTTACACTACAAACTTCTTATTGTGTTCCTCTTAGCACAGTCGCTCCCTCAAGGGAATAAACTCCTCCAGGACGTTTGGCTCAGGATTTTTCAGCCACAGTAGCTGCAGATGGAAATATCACAAAATCCAATCTTTTGAGTCTAAACTACTGAATGGATTTTTATGGAATTTAGTACAGACATTCATGGTTCCCAGAGGATTGACTCTGATAATTTGAAGAATATAATTCAGGGCTATGGGGTTAGCTAGCTTTTTTCTATGTGTCTTTCTTATTACATGTCTGCGTTTTTAATGCATAGATTTACTTGGAAGTGAACGAAAACAGGAGAAAGATTCTCTTAATTTTCCTGTCTCATCAACTTCTGTCTTTCCGGGTTGCCATTTCATTTGGTATGGAAATAACTGCTCCCCTTGGATGAATTGCAATAATCTACCATGACATATACTCAGATGCTAATATTATTGTTATTCCATGTACATAGGCAGCTCTTTTCTAATCATCACCATGTGAGCAGCCCTTATGTTTATTTTAATTTATTGCTCAATTTCTTTTTTGTCTTCAACGAGTAAATGGCCACTGATGTCTCACCTCTGCGGGACCTGCTCCCCCTCTCACACATAGCATCCTCCTTTTATCTATCGGAGAGGGAGGGGGAAAAAGAGAAAATGTTTCAATGCCTGTGTCTGACGGGCAAAATAAATTGCACTTACAAGATCCAAATTACATTGTTTAACCTCAAAATGATTGGCCCGGGCCTCTCTCCTAGGGTCTGATCAGTCGGGTGATGTATGGCTTCAGTTTACTCCGGCGCTGCAGATCCCACAGAACCCTGCAAGCCCCCAGGGCAAAGCCGGGAAGGGGTGGGATGTGCACACCGCAATGAAGCCAGAGGACATTTAATGTTTTATAAGCCCCTTTTCTTGCACTCCACTTTAATTTGGAAATATGAAGCGGCACGTGTTGAAAGAGGGGATTATTAGCTGGTGCTAATCTCCCTCGCCCCCACCCCACCCCTTGTTTACCGCAGCCCGCCTCCCCGGCCCCTCGTCCTCAATCCTAAACAGAATGAAAGAAGAAAGGAAATGACAGTGAGGGGGCAGAAGAGGGAAAAAGGAAACTGAAATTGCTCTTCTTGTTTGTTGTGCTGCGTTGTGTTGCGAGCATGTAATAAGCCTCGAAATGTCACTGGTTCAAACAGTCACCCTCCGGCAGTGTGGGATTGGGGGGATTTGTGTAGTGGCACATGTGTGCGTTGATTAGATGTGTGCATAATTGTGTAGGATTAAGAAAGAATCAAATCATGTGGGAGATTGCTTGACAGATCTCCTCAGTTTTATTGTTGAGTGTAATCTAAACAGATAAATAGCGCTAACTCAATCGTCACATGATGGATGTCTTTGAGATTGAACAATGGGTAAAGTGGAGAGGAAACTGCTGTAATATAATATCACACGAGTGTCAAGTTAGAGGCTGCATCCTACAGCTGTCATCTGGCTCTCCGTCTTCATGGGGGCAAGAAATGTTTAATTCAGCTTTGTGTGTTTGACTTTAATTCTGTCCATCGCTCTAAAACAAGGCCCCTCCCTGTCTCCAGGCCCAGTGGTGGCATCCTTCTGCATTGTAGGAGGTACCATCTGGACGAGGGAAATATTAATGGCAAACCCAGATCCCAGCATGTCTCGCTGTTCTAATCAGATCGCTTTCAGTTTGACACTGCTCCGGGGATGGGGAGGGGCGTGGTTTGTGTGTGTGCATGTGTGTATGCTTTGTTGTGTCCTGCATGGTGGAGACTTCAACCTAAATACACACACACATGTTTTAGGGTTAGGGTTCAAATTAGGTTTTGATTAGTGTAAGGCATTTAGTTGTCTTAGTTCGGGGTAAGGCGCTCAGGAGTGTTTTATGTTCCCCAGTGTGTGTGTGTGTGTGTGTGTTTGTGTGTGTGTGTGTGGGGGTAATAGAGAGAGAGAGAATGTGTGTGAGGAGGTTTGTGGGCCGCACGATTGATGCTTTGTGTAGTGACTGAATGCAAATGAAGGATTTGTCAAACTGCAATATTTTGGTCCCAATAGATTACCATACGGCACCGGGGTAATTATGCACACAGTTGATTGAATGGAGTCAAAACAGGAGGAATGTGTAAACTTGTGACTGCTGCCGCATTTGATTTCCATAGAAATGGAGGAGGTGACACACGCACAGACACATGCAAATACGCAGACAGATGCAAATGCACAAACACAAACACGGACACACACACACACACACACACAAGCATGAGTAAATGAACACCTACTGTATGCACACACAAACACAGGTTGATGTCTGCATAAAAAACAGAATGAGATGTCGAGGCACACATTAACATGCAAATATGTATGGACGACTTTTCAATTAACAAACATCCACGTGAGCATGCACACACACTTGTGCACAGAGAGAAAGCAGCGTCTTAAAAGCACAGGTGTTACACAGATTATGGTCGTAATTAAAATATCTGTTGACAACAGCCATTGGCAGTCATGTGCATGAGCACTAACACTTATGGTTAAAACATTTTTGCCTATTCACCTGCTTTTTTAATTTAGTTGTTTTTACAAAAAAACACACAGATTTTCTATTTAAGAGGATTTTTCTCTGGACCAAAAGTTGTTTCCTGCTGTAAGAAGGTGCTGACAAGGACAAAATGGAATGAACGTGAAGAAAATGCAAATAAGCTACTGAGTATTGCAATGAAGTGAAGAAAAAAAGAAATGTTTCACGATAAGTTTTCAGCATTGATTTTCTCATACTGTCATCTTCAGATCTTATTGTAAATAAACAGATATCAAGCACTATGTGTGGTACAGATTATTACAAATAAATATATCCACATGTGCACAAGCCCCTCACAGATGTGTGCTGAAGCAAACTGGGAGGTTGTTCAGAGGAGAAGCTGGTGGGTGTACTGGAGGTCATACGCTACAGTAGATAGGCGGGTGATTTATTCAGCCAACCCCCAGTTAGGGCTCAATCATTCCCTGTGGGAGAAGCCCATTCCGTGGCTCTCTTTATTGTCTTCACACACATTTTGATTGTTTCCTTTTATCATTATTCCGGCAGAATTAAACACAGCATGAAATAAATGCTACTGGCATTTCTATTATGTATTATTGTCACATTGCAGCCATACTTACTACTTTTGCAGTCATCATAAAGACTTGTGTTGTATTTTAATTCTGTCACTATGCATTTTTCCTCCTCTGTGTTATTTCTCTAAGATTGAATTTGTCAATATGTAGTGATTCATACTTTCATTCTAAGCAAATATGTATTATTCGGAAATAAAAATGCAGAAGTCATAAGAGAAAATAGCAGGGAAGACTGTCTGGCTCATTTTGAATTATGGAAATTTCACTGACATTTGTTCTGTTTCAAATGTTTGTTTTTTCAAAACCCCTCCCATTACATCTTGGCCTTTTACAGCATGTGCAATAATTTCAGGCTTCACTGAAGTACAATGTAAGTATTGATCATGTGAAGGTATGCAGTGTGCGAAGAGGTTTAGGTCATGTCATGTTTCCTTTATTCAAACTTTGAGATAATCCACAAGTTCTATAATGCATTTAATTCTTATTTAAATGTCATATCACAGGTGATATTTTCCTTCAGAATAGCACTCCTTTATACCCATTTGTATTCCTCCACAGTTGATTCCCTTTACACACTTTCAACAAACTCGATTTTTATCCTGAGCCATTTAAATGTGTGAGATGTTGAAAATGGACTTGGGTCAGTGTGAGGACAAAACATTTTTCATGTAATTTTACACATTTCTCTTCCCCTGTAGACACAAATTGTTAAAATATAAATAGGAAGTGAATAGAAAGTGATAAACTTGGGATTTCAAACCAAAGACAAATTGCCCCTCTTAGGAAACAGCACAGAGATCAGGTGCACAAAAATGCTCCCCTATTCCCCTCGGCCTCCCGAGGAGAAGTTGATGTTGTCAGACGATGTCTCTGTCTCTCTGTGTCCTTGCTCTACAAAGGTTATTCTGTAGAATCAGATAGGAGGGTGGCAGTAAAGAATCACTTCTGTGGCTGCTGCATCGCCCACGTATGGTCAATGCCACCTGTCCCCAGAGGATTGTGTGTGTGTGTGTATGTGTGTGTGTGCATGCGTGTGTATAAATGTGTGTGGGTCTACGTGCTGGTGTTTGAGTGTGCATGCGTGCATGTGTGTGTAAATGGAGCAGGTGGCGTTCCTTGTATAGGAAATGTCTATACCAATCAACAGACACCCCCTCAACCTTGGGATCCAGGGTCCCGCCCAAGCCTCAGTCACATTGTTTACAAAGTGAGAGAGACACACAGACAGAAGCTGTTATCCAGCCTTATTTACTCCCCCACTCAGCAACACTCTCACTCCTCACACCTTTGTCTAAGAAAAGCAGGACGCCCTCAAAGAGAAAACCGGCTCAATAAAATACCCTTGGTCATTGTTATTAAACTTTATTCACTCAGCAAGTTAATTGAGAATACATTTTATCACAATAAGAGCTGGGTTTGTTCCCTCGGGGTAAATACAGACTGCACTAACTTTCTGGTGAAGCTTTTTTGGGGGGGGCTGCATGCACACAGGGCAACCTGCAGTCACTACTCAGGCCTGAAAACAAGAACAAATATGAATTTTCCATATAACCATGATATTGTCCTAGAGAGACACTAGAATTGAGCATCAGTGAGAAATTAAGCCGTATGCAACAAAAGGACCAGGAAGAGCTGTGATAAAGTAACAGAGATCTGCCACAGACATGCAGCAGCTGACGACATCACCTTCTTTAATCAGATGCAGTAAGTTGATGGCTACTTGGCATTAAAAAAAGACTAAAGACTTAGTGATATTGAACGTATCAGACGAGGCAAATGATGAACATAATTGGTAGAGGCAACTATTGGTTATGGATATAACCCATGGGATTTCTGCCAGTGAGAGGGACAGCTCTAAACTCAGTCCACTGGACAGTGTAGTCAGGTTGAGCAGTGTCACTATGAACATGAACTCAAGGAGGAAGAGTACGATTGTATTGTCATACCTTTCATACCACATGACAAATCCATGACTTGTGATCAGGGCTGGCAGTTTACAGCATACTAAATGCAATGGTGAAGAATAGACAGAAGATTTGTCCAGACTGATACAACAAAAATGGCAAAATTCAGGATTGGGTATTGTTAATAGTTAATAGCTCCACTAGAGACATGCAGGTAACATTCAACAAGGTCAACATCCATATTGGTGACAGTTTCCCCTTTAAACCTTGTCCATGAACTTATCCCATGATATCTTTATTATAAACATAGTAACCCCTGCTTCTCTCTTTCTAACCTCACACAAGGTAACAGCCATGTTAAAAATATTTGAGACAATGAAAAAGTCAGTTTAAAGTAAAATATCAACCCATCGTTCCACTATTTAACAATACCACTTATCCTTTTGAGGGAGATGGTGGCGATCCCAGCTGACATGGAGTGAGAAGTGGGGTCCACCCTGGGCAGGTCGCCATCGCCAACAGACAGAGACACACAACCTCTCAAACCTTCTGACCTATTCTCCAATTATCCAAACACCATTTCCTTGGACAGAGGAAGCTGAAGTCCCTTGAGAAAAACCATAGAGACCCTGGCTGAACCGGGATTCAAACCATGAACCTTCTTTCTGTGAGGCAACAGTGCCGATCACTATACCACCATGCTGCAAAACGTTATACAATTATAATAGTAATAATAATAATAATAATAATAATCAAACATTAAATACAAATAGAATCAAAGAAAAAGTGAAAAAAAAGAAAAAAGTGGAAAAATAATCTCTCAATATGTCCCCCTCCTCTTCTTCCTCACTGAGTCGTCTATGTATCCAATCTGACCTCTGGTGCAGGTGTATTATTGGTTACTGCACCCACTGGGATCATTACACTATGTCACATTTTCAAGATATTTCCTGAAGTCACTCGAGCATTCCTCATGAATAGATGGGTTTCCTTTAACATCAGACATTATTTTTTCACAGGCCCGTATGAGGCTCTTTCTTCAGAACCACATGAAGGAGAAGGCAGGGTCCTCATTCTTCCACGTCACGGCTCTACATTTATTGCCAGCAGTTAGGGCCGTTTTAATGAATTGTGGTCTGAGCCACTTGTCCCCTGGCGATACTGATTGGTCCCCAAGCAAAACGAGTCTGGTTACGCAAGGTACTGTATATCAGCCCCCATGATCTAGTTGATTGTGTCTCTGATGGAGACCCGGCAGTGGTGGAGTTTTATGTAATTGCAGAACACGAGAAACAATGTTTCTGTTTTACATCCAGGACACAATTCAGAAGCAATATTGTTTATCCTCTGCAGCCTCTCAAGGGTGAAGTACATTATTTGAAAGATGTTAAACTGCAGCATCTTATGGAAGAGACCGAGATTCTCTACATATTGATTTCTATTTGCAATCAGTACAAAATATGTCCAACCTTTTTCCCACTTAGCTTTCACTGCTTGACTTCCACTGAGTTATCAATTCAGCAATCTGTTGTAAATGGAAGATAAGAAGCCTCTGGTTTGCTGATTATCTTTAAGAACATGTTCACTGTAGCACAGTTCTAATGAATTAGAAGCAAATGTCTAACATAGATACCTAAAGTAGGTTTGTTGGAGGGGAAATAAGACAAATGTGACCCCAAACACAAAAGGAACAAAGCATGAGCTGTATCACATCACAGGTTTGTTAGCAGGATTACACAGAAACTGGAAGGATTATACACATTTTGGTGCGGATCCAGATCAGGTGGCAGATCCAAGAAATTTTTTTCACTTTCTTTAACGAGTGTGTTCTTTAAACATTTTCATTGATTTCTCAGTGGATAAATAATGTATCTTGATTTTTTAAATTCAGGCATATTTAGAGGGCGGATATTTGTGATTATTTGAAAATTTGGAGGTGATTCAACTAATAATCTGGATCTATAATGAATATAAATGTGATTACATAAGGGGACTGTTGGGCCTTGGCGCAGGAATACACTCTACTGAGTGTCACTATAGTTGTTAAAGTAAAATGAAATTTCTTAATGAAGGGGATACCTCCCAGCAGACCACTACTCTACCTGCTTCCAAGCAGAAGGATAATTACTTTTATTATATTACTGGAAATTCACTTAACTGAACTCAACTGTCTACATTTATAATAACTTCTAAATGTCTCTCTTTTTTTTTTTTTTTTTAAACAATCTAGTTTTTACAAATCAGTTACTGTGTTTTTTAACTCAATTGTTTTGCTGCACTTCTGATTCTCTCACTCACATTGTACATTTGTTCTACCAGTGGCTCAGATGTTGATCCTGTCAACAACTTGTTGCAAAGTGGAGAAACATTATCCAGCACCTCTGCAGGCAGGAAGTCAGTAGTATTATTGAACTGGTTTAGAGGGAGAGAGATCAGGATTCCTGAGACATTTTTTAGGTCAAAAGTTTAATCGCAGCTCTAAAGCAAAGAAATCAACAGCATTCTGCATTATAGCTATTTCTGAAATATACTTAAAAATCAGCTAATCCCAAACTGCCCTATATTGAAACTAAATTGTCTGTTATTTTAAGTGTCTGAGCTGGTAGAGGAGAGTCAATTAAAGACCACAAAAGTAGAACTGCTGAATTCATGATGACTACCAGATTATGTAAAATAACCTGCCTTCAAAATGTACCAAGACATCGTTGACCCAAATTTCAGCTTAAACTGGACTAAACCGAGACAAGTGTCTGAAATCAGAAGTGTTTAATGTGCTTTACTGCTACAAGGTAATATCCATGCAGGTTCGGAACTAATTTTTAATTTCAGCAACAAACGAAGCTTTAATATGAAGTTGTATGAGACACCATTTTTGATTGCTTTTATATCAACTTGTTGGGATATAGCAAAAATATGTTGGGTGAGTTCAAAGTCACATTAGACACACAAATCACGATAGTGTTAAATCAACATTAAAAGCATTGAAAGGATATAGTTGTGATTGATTAGATACTTTTTTATATATCTTGGTATTTTTTGGAAAGGATGCAATGGATTGCAGCACATGTTATAAATATGATGCAATTATTTGTCACAATTACTTAATCTATTAAACGTTTTTGGGAGAAATCTCTCTCAGTCCGTGAAAAGCATATCCACACAACCATTAATTTTGGTTTCATGCATTTGTAGTGTCAAGGGCCCAAGGAAGTGCAGTGTCGAATTTTGGTGCGGTTTGGACAAGTGATCCAATCTGGCAGGGACTCATCGACATAAGTGACATTGTAAATTACAACGGTGCTTTCACAACACTGGCCACATTCACATCCACAGCAACGACAACTGGTTGTCCCGGATTCTGCCTGCTGAGTCAAGCCTCTCTGGATTTTAAATAAACAGATGAACAGCTCTTTGTGCAGCTGTGGTGGAGCAGCTTCAGGGTTCTGCAGACTGAGTCCAGCAGCAGGTCTTTACTTGCCTCAGCGCAATTACTGCAGGACACAGTTCCAGTTTCAGAAAGAAAATTGCAACCATCATCACCACTGACCAAGCAAACAGCCCATTCCAAGCAGGCAGGTTTACAGGAGGCTCAAATCTACTAGATCCAATTTCAAGGATTTTAAAAACTGTTTTAATTTTGGATTGGTTATCCCTGCAGCTGTTTGTTGCCTTTGAATCTCTTTGGCTTGCCTCCCCTTTGAGGTGGTAATCGGATGCTTTCAGATGATTATCTGTCACCTTCACACATGTGTCTTCTCAAATCTCTCAGTTTCGCTCAGTCCTCAGTACTCAGAAGGAGAAATGTACCTATGTGATGCTGAGCTCTTAATTCGTTGGTGAGCAAAACATCAAAAAAAAGTTAGCGAATAAAGTTCTACCATGAAAAGGGTAAAGAAAAGAGACGCCCTCTGTCTGGGATTTCAATTATAATCTTTCTTCCTCCACCTTTGTTTCTTTAATAGAGGTCCTAGATTAATTTCTGAAAGGTTTTATCCCATTTTTCTCGCCGCTCCCTCATTTTCATTAAATGTCCCGGTTGGAGCTCTGCACACTGTGTATCACATTAGCCGGTTAGCCAGAAGAGAGCGGCTATGTTGGCTGAAGTTTTATTACAAGCCGTGTCTTTGAGATGCAATGTAAATCAGCGGGTCGGGGGGTCAGCAGAACGCATTAATTCAACGCTGTGGATGAAATGATAAGAGAAGCCTTGCCTCCAAGGCTATGTTTCATTGCCCCGTCCTAATCACATGCAATAATATCTAACACTGAACAAGGACCTTTTAAAACACTATATGGTTAACATGAAATGAATCCCAGCTGTAGAATCTGACATTATAGATACATTTCACAGGCACACCAGAACAAAAGATGAGCTTTTGGAGAACTGGGAATTAAAAACTATTTGCATTTTCAAACCAGTTTCAACATAAACACATTTGACTGAAACAGTTTCCTGCCTGTCTCTTTTAAATTTCCTTAAACCAGTTTGGTGCTGGTTCACATACCCTGGAATACTTCAACATCTCGGAGAAACATGAAAGTTTAAGGGGACATTTTATTGGTGTTGCTTTTTCAAAACCTCTACCAGTTTCTTTCTTTGTGAACAACGGAGACGCTGTGTTGGTAAATGACCTCACATGGGACAAAATCAGGGACCTTAACTCCTGTTAGCCAATTTCTCAGTTAGCAGTAAAAGCTAAATATATTTTTCAACTCCATCTAGTGTCGCATCTCAGCCTTAGTCATATTTGCATTTCCAGACATGATAGAAAACTTGTGTAGAAAGTGAAAAAATACGGTTATGTATAGGCTACACTTTCAGAAAAGAAGTTTTCTTTTAAATTGAAAGATATATGATGTATTCTAACCCACATTTTGTATTGTGGAACTTTGCCTTAAAAACGTTTTTATAAACGACGTAATTCCAATTTGATGAAAGGATGAACAATGTAACAATCTCCTCATTTTCATTTAAGTATCATTTACTCCAATAAACTACCACTAAAAACTACACGTGCTTAGTAATGCAGAGAATCAACGACTTAAAAATAAAGAATTTGATGTGATGCAAACTCTCTGCCGCTGGTATAATGTTACCAAAGTTATAGACTGAAGAGAAAACTCAAAACAAAACTATAAACTGTGCACCACTAATTCCCCAATGAGAGCCTGTGACTTTAGAATCCGCCGTATACTTGATGGAGTACCAGGCGCAATCGCATGAAGAGAAATACACTTTAAACTGTTTATACTGTACTTTGACACATATGTTTTAAAACTGTGTGCGCCGAATGGAAATCCTGAGTGAATCACAAGAATATGAAAAACGAGTAACCAGAATCTGCTTTTAATAACATAGTATTTATCAGGGTTTACGTGACACGGCGATGCTTCAAATCACAGTGGAGCACCGCGCCCCAGCTCCGTTAGAAAGGATCCGTTTACTGACTCATCTGTCTTTGGGTAATGGAGGGTCAGTCTACACGCGCAGGTTTATAGCTGCATATTCCATGTGAAGGTGAGTAAAAACTAAAGGATCGCGTGACAGATAGCAGAAGAATTATGGATGTGTATATGTATCACCCCAGCAAGACTTCTACTAATGTTTTCTTACAGCTGAAATATGAGTACGAGGAAGAGGATTTAAGAGGCTGTCGAATAGGCAGTCACAACAATGAATCTCAGGTTTATACTCTGAGTTATTGTAACAGCTCAAAGAATGCTATTTTTGATGATATGGAAATAACAATTTTGATAAGATAAGAAGATTACAATTTTCACAAAAGCCAATTTACTCCGATAAAATCCTCGTAATTCCTAGAAATGCCATAAAAAACAGTTGGTTCCAGCTGCTCCAGCTGTTGGCATCTATGTAGGTTAAGTATTCTGACATGCAATATTTCTTTTTTTATCTTCAATTTTCCTCCACATCAATATTTCCCAGTCTTCCCTTTTCTTCTTTTCTCCGTCAGTACTGGGGAGCCGGAGACACAACACACTTAGAATGGAACACAGATGTATTTAATATGCATGAGGATGACGACTGTGACGTGAGCACGAAAAGAGTCGGTGTAGAGAAAACAAATGATGGAAACTGTGCAGTGTGTTCAGTCATCAAGCACGGTGCATTGCCTGCACCTGGGCGTGCATGCATGTGTTTGTGTGTGTTCAGAGAGAGAAAGAGAGAGAGAGAGAGAGAGCATGGAAAGGAGTGTTGACCATGCAGCCTAATCACCCACTGCTACAGCGAGTTCAAAAACCCTCTCAGCAGACACCTCCTTTGGGCTGCCTCCACCAGCGCCAGCTCTCCTCTGAGTGCACACTTTAATTAATAATCAAGCTAATTGGATTGAGGTCCCCCACTGTGCAGCCGATGTGTGTGTGTGTGTGTGTCTGTGTGTGTGTGTGTGTGTGAATACAGTATCTACAACATGAACACATTTGGATGCATTAGACAGTGTGCGTAAGCGTGTTTCTGTGATTGTGTGTGTGCCAGAGAGGGAATAGCAGCTATATCGTTTAGGTTCTGCTCTCCTTGTGCAAGTTAAAGATGATAGTAAAACTTGATGGCGCTCAAAAGGCAGCTCCCATTTTATAGAAATGTCTTCCTCATAGGTTATAAAGCATGCACCTTTCACTACCCTCCATTCCAAAGGTACAAAAAAGTGATAAAATAGCACATCTATTGCATTTATTGCATAAACACCCAAGGGAAAAAAGGGTTAGGGTGCTTTGCCGGTGAAGTTGGTTTGTTTTTTCTAGGACTGATATTCCATCTCTTTGACCAGACTGTAAATAGATTTAAGAAACTCTCTGAACCAATTCTTGAACCAAATTATCAGTCGTACATATTTAATGTGAAATTGAATGGTATTTTTGTTTCAGTAGCTGTTTTGTTGGAATGTATTTTTTATTATCTCCACCAAGGAGGTTTTGTTTTTCAGCCCTTACCATTCGTGTGGTGGCTGGTTTGTTTTGTATCTGTTTGTTTGTAAGCAAGATTACACAAAAACAGATTACCACAAAACCTGGTGGAAGGACCTATAGGTCAGGAAAGAATCTGATAAATGGAGGTGCATATCGCAATCAGTGTACATCAATTTTTTTAAACATTTTGAGATAGGGTGTAGAAATTTTCACTGATTTCCCAAGAAATAACTCATGGATCTTGATGAAAAGAAACACAGACGTATTTAGGGGACTGATTTCTAAAAGTGTGTGCAATTTGCCTCAGCTTGATTCAATTTATTCAGAGCCATTCTGGTATTATTTATTTATTTATCTTGTTTCAAAATGCCCTGTGACCGCTTGGGTCATTTCTTTCCTCTCTGCCCGTGTTTGTGTTGTTTCTCTATGTTTTTCTAAAAAGAGAGCACTACTGAGGATTTCACATTTCATGAATTTCACCTCTTTTTAAATCCTGTTCTATTGCCTCTCCTCTTCTTCTCTCTCCCTCGCTCTTGCCTGTTCGCCCACCAGGTCATCCCATCCACTACCCCCCTCTTCTCCACGTTTCACCTCATCACCCTTACCACCCACCCCACCTCTCTTTCTCCCTCTCTCTCCCTCTCTCATTCTCCGCGTGGACGTTTGGCAGGGAAGGCGGTGGGCGCTGCAGGCCAGTTCTCTATATTAGATGTCAGGCCTCAGACAGAGACTCCGGCCTGTGGGTAAACACTTTGACAGCTTCTACAGAGGATATTTTGTCTGTGAAATGGAGTCTGCATTACTCCAGGTGAAAAGAGACAAGAGAAGAGACAGAGAGGCACAGGAGCAGGGGGTCTCACTCTTTCACAATAGCTCCATTTCTCCCATGTATGGGAGTGCATTTGTTTGAGGGCCAGTTGAGGACAAATGGTAAAAATACAAGGTGGTGATTTCTTTTCCATTTAACTATATCATGTTTTGTTCCGACAGCATAGTTTTTCCACCAATTAGACTACAGCAAGTTTAATGTTGCACTTATGGATAATTGGTAGATACACAAATGCTAAATAATTTATTCTATTTAGGAATTCAGCTATTCAAATTACTTAATGTAGATTTAAGAAACAATAACTGAGAATCTGTGTGAACATTTTAGGATATAATTACATTCTTCAACAACCAAACACTGTCGGTATATAATATTTTATATGTACACACAATAGCATGAAATAAGAGCAGCAAACATCCCAACCCCATAGATTTGTGAATATAGGGACTTTATGCTTCACTGTTTATGATGGTTTATGATGGTATTAAAAATCATGAGCACAGGACGCGTTGGTGTGTGTATGTGTATATGTGTGCAACGCAGGGGGGAGGGCATACAGAAAGATTTCCTGGATGCATGAGCTTCAGTATGGCAAATTAAATTTGAATGCAAATGCAGCGGTATTTCTTGACAGTCGGTGATAAAAACCCTATTATGTTTAATGATATGCTTTGTGAATGTGCATGAGTGGAGAGTGGTCTGCAACTCAGGGGGCCATCTTCAAAAGTCAGCCCACTCTCTCTGTGGTAGCTTTGAACAGAGGATGTGCACATATAGTACGTGTGTATGCACACTTCTGTATGTGCATGTTTTCGGGTCGATGAAGTTAGTAACGCAGCAGGTTTTTCTCATAACAGAGCCTCACCAGAAGGCTAAAGATTTCCTCCAAAAAACTGTTATATTTAGCCAAACTCAGCCAGGCCTCTGAAGAATTACACAAAGGACTTCACTTTCTGAATAGCTCAGCTAAAGCTGTGTCCTTCCTACACTTTCATGGTTTTTTTGTTTTTTTTTCCTTCCATGGTGCTCTCTGAGTTTTGCCGGAGAATGATGATTCACATATTTCATGCTTTCAACAACGTGGCTTGTAACATTTCCTTGAATTCATTTATAGAGTAAGACATCTTATTTGTCATACCTAGAGGCGTGCGAGGAGATGAACAGTGAATATGTTATTTAGCACTACTTATAATGTAGCTTTCCCACTGGAATACTGAAAAGGGTTGGGTGTGTATTTTCTCTCTACCTACATTTGTAGTAAAATGTATTTGCGGGTGTGTGTGCCCATGTGTGCACCTAAAATATGAGCTGGTTGTCTTAATGAGGGAGCGAGTGTTTAGTGACCTGTCCATTCACAGACTATTGATTTGGTTTGATGTCTCTGTAAACAGCTAAGCACTTTGTGGAGATGCATAGCAGGCAGGATCATAAAAACAGACGCATCAGTCATCGCACAAACATACCCTCTTATGTCACATGGCTGAACACAGCCACCGAATCCATTCCTTAAAAACAGTCCAGTGATTTCCAAAGTCCAGCCAGAACTGTAGTTAAAAAGTCTAAGTCTCCAAAAGATTCATGTTCTGTCGGGGTTTAAAAACTCCTTGAAGCTGCCAAGGTTTGGTCATTAAGGTTTTTGTTGTAAGTTGTTCCAGGCGGCAGGAGCAGTACAACTGAAAATATATATATACATCCACTTCGGTTTGAGCCTTACTGACGGAGCACAAGCCTCTTAAAGCCTGAAACAAAGGGCAGGAATTTGCTGTCTAAAGTAATGGTGTAGGCCTTTTATGTGAAATATCTGTAAGGACTGCTGGGCTTCATTAAGATCTGCTAAATAAAAAGACAAAGAACTTCAAAGTAGAAGTGACTGAAAACAGCATATGTTTATGCTAGAGTCTGAATTGTGCATCGTGGTTCTGTGAGGCTATGCAATGTGAGATTGCTTTGAGCTTTACACTAGCATGGCACATGCTTACAATGCTAACTTACTGATGCTTTAAAGATCACCAATCCCTCCACGTTTCCCTAGAGTGTTAGTATGCTAACGTGTTTGTTAAGGCTAATGGGAATGCAATAAGCTTGACAGGTATTTCAGAAGAAAGTCTTATAAGAATATTGGAGGCTTTACCAAATGTCCTGACAGTTCATCCTATAGTTGGTGGGACCTTTTATTCAAAAAGGTAAAAAGACCAAGGGGATTATCTGTGTCAGTCAGTAGTCTTCATCCTATGGGGACCATGAATGCCTGTGCAAAATTTTGCTGAAAAATTTGTCAGGATAAAAGAAAACCAAGTGGTGGCACGACAGAAAAAGTTACACGATACCAGAGACATTACCATTCATTCCATTGGTACCACGAGTGCTTGTACACAATGTAATGAGAATGATTTCAACAGTCTGTTGAGATATTTATCAAGATAAGTGACAATTTTGACCTACTGTTTGCACTACAAGAAACATCAAAGGATCACCAGAGTTGTTTTTATTTATCCCCTTGGCACCATGAATGCTAGTACCAAATGTAATTTGAGTCGGTTCAACAGCTTGTTGAGATATTTCAGTCTGAACCAAAGAGGTGGATTGACCGAACCCTCCAACCCAACGATGCCATCCACAGATTGAGAAGGAATTTTTGCTTCTTTAGATATTTTCCCTTCATGTTTGGGTTTTTAGCTCCCTACATAGTGTGAGGCTGAGTCTCAACACATGTCGCCCTCACATGTGTCTAGCATTACTGTTGACATAGCTGACACATCTGCTCATTCCCCGTCAGCAGTGGCCATAGCAACCATAAGCCCTCTGAAGGAAAGATGGACGGGAGACTGGGGGAAGAGCGAACAGCCATAACAACAGTCCTTGTGTCAGTGTCTCTCAGCCAATTGTTTACACATGTTCTGTCTTATGAGTACCCAACAGTTATGCAAGGTAATGTTCAGGTGTTTGTATCATCACACATGTAGTCACGGGTGCTCGACTCTCAGCACATAGAGAAAAAAAATATCTGATACAAACCCAACACCTGAGCTGGGAAATGTCTAAGAAAACATACATTGGAGCCACACTGTCAGACAAATATGGTCTTATTAACTAAGAATGACAACAGCTGGGCAGTCGCGTCCAAATGTTTCAGGACAGAACACAGAGAACAACATGCATGGATTGACAAATGGTTCGGACAACTGATGGTCAGTACCATGCCTCTTTTCTTTCACTGGTATAACATGAATTTGAAAAAGACACTACACTACATAACTTATTTTAATACACATGCAGGGACAAAGATGGACGTGAAGTTATAACAATTTCTGATCATTTCTCCAGATCCAAAATTTAAGATAATAAAGACAAATCATGGATGTGTCATGCTTGTTGTCCTTGCTTTGGCGTGCAATACCTTTGTGGAGAACATTATTGTATTCATCAGTGTTTATGACTCACTCACCACTCAGCGAGATAAGGTGGGATAATCGGGACTCATCCATGTCAGGCTAGTTGTACTAACTGTAGGGTTGTGGATTGATTGCCTGTTCCATCATCATTATTTTGAAAGGAAGAGCAAGACGATTTTTACTTTCTCTCCATTTTATTGGATAGATAGACGCAGCTTTCAGCCAACTAATGATGTTACTACATCATTCAGTCATGAGTCAATCAGTGATTGTCACTCAGGGATAGACTGAGTTTGTTACTTAGCACAGGCTATGAGGGTGGTATGTTTAACTTGATGAAGATTAAGTTTGGTTGATCTGGACCTGTAGTAGGTGCCAGGTTTTATTATACCTTGCCTATTCAGCATTGTGTAGAATTACACTGGTTAACTGGTTAAACCTAAGCTCTCTTGTTCTCGATGCATCAAGCATCAATTAAGTAAAGACATCTGACGATCACCTGAAAACTTCCATCAGCTCAAACATTTCCCATCGGAACAGAACATTGCCCCCAGCTTGGTTAAATTGTAACTCAGAGCAACCGAGTGGATGGAAACTGATGGAAATAATGCTGTCAAAACAATATGGCTAAGTTTGCATTAAGAGGAAACAGCAAACACAGTACATTACTCAGTCAGCTATATTAGAAATAAAGGTCTGCGTTTATTCAAAAGATAAGCAGCATAGATAATAGATGGATGGATCTTTAAAAATGAATTTTCTGTCATTTGAGCTAAGTAGAAACAATTATAAGGGAATGGGATGCAATTTTCAAATTTGCTTTGTATTGTCTTATTTTTTTTTATTGTGTTTTTGAAAGCTATACTTTATTTATTCATTTTGAGGGTCAGTGGTCCTTGCCATAGTTTGGATGAACTGGACAGTGCATTGAGTCTTGGCTGACAAAATGTATGAGAATGCTTCATTGAGGTGTGTGTTGTTCTGCTTGCACAGTAGCAGCTTAACCCGTGGTGGGGCCCAGGGGTTGGCTCCAGCCAGGTGGAATGAGAACAAACAAGCTGTCTGAAGTAATCACGTCTCCAAGACTCTGGACATGTGAAGGCACCAACATATCTGTCCATCAACGCTCCAGAGCCACTGGCCAGTGTCTGGGGCCCCCCAGGGCCACATCACAGACTGACAGAAAGGTTTGTACTGATGACGGCTGTTGTCTTTATGTTCCACAAGAGAGGAAATTAGGATTTTTTATTTCTTTATCTTGCCTGAATCAACTATGGACTATCTTGTAAAATAACTGTCTTCAGAGTTACGTACATAGAAAAGGAAATAAACAATGTAGATAGAGTAGCTGGACTTTAGATCATTTCATCTTATAAAACTCATATTTAAAACTGTCAATGATCAGAGTTTCTGGACAACAAGGTGTTCAAGTGGAAGTCCTCCACTTAAACACACTAAATTGTGAAAAAATGCAATAATTCATGAATTATTCCGGTAAATACTTCTCCCTGGCCTTGTTTAAGCTACTTATCACTATTTTATGTTATTAATGCATACTTTTACGTCCAAACAAGCAAAACGGGAGGGAGGGAGGACTGCAGGGAGAATTTAACATGCTTCTCAGCTAAATCCGCCTGGGAGTGTCCCTCTCTCAAAACCTGTTTACCAGTGAAAAACAGTGGACTTTCTAGTTTTAATCCTCTCCTTTTGAATGACAGGATTATTTTTTTGTAGCAAGAAAACATTTGAGATAAGTATCACTATCTCTTCTTCCATCACTCCAACTGCAGGTTATTGAATATCCCAGTGGAGGGGAAAAACTAATTATGAAACGTGTCTGGCTAAGAGAGTTATCTGCGAGATAGCCTGCAGTGCAGCCATGTTTTAGCCCTTTGTTTTTTTGTTGTGCAAACTAATTAGTTTTTTCCCTCTTTTTTTGACAGAGAAATGTTCAGCTGCTCCCCAAACTAGTAATGACCTTCCATTGGAATTATGACACCGGCAGATGTAAAGCTTTTGATTAAGCCCATTTACATGGAGCCCGCACTGGTTTAGATGTTCGGCTCTGATGCTCAGGATTTCAAGTCCTATTCTGATTTGCCGCAGGTGCAGTGCTTTTCCAAATTGCTTTCTTTATGAACATTAAATCTCTCCCTGAACTTTGATGAAACCTTGAGATGATTTATTTACTTCAGTTTACATTTTTCAGAGCCCTTTCTTGCAAACTTTGTTAAGAAGCTATCACTAGCAAGTTTCTTTGCCAGTTATTAAAGCAAACTACTTCAAACATAAGCCCTCTATTTAAAACTGAAATTGAGTTGGCGGGAGTTGTGTCTTAGTTCAGTATTTTGGTCCTAAACTTTGGGATAAAACAATACAATTAGCCGCTCCAGTGGATGACTGAACAAATCCCTGAAATGTGTTCTATGTTATTAATACAAGGCCAAAAGTCATGTTGACCATTTTCACACCCACCACAGATTACTTATTGCATGCTTAGGTAACTTAAACTACACTATACTAATTAAGGATGTGCGCTCCCTTCCCAGGAAGTTGGATTTGCGCATAAATATCTGCCTTCGCTAGTTGAACACATGCAGGCAAAAATAATTAAAGACCATTATCACTATTTCAATGAGAAACAAAGGGAGGAGGAGAGTTCATTTGGTGTGTTATCTTTCTCATGTTTCGGGGGAAAAAAAAAAAAAAAGAGGAGATTGATACTGATGCTCCTCCTGCAATGTACGATGTAGTGAGCAAATACAAAAGCAAAGATATAAAGTTCCGACCACTGAACGTTCTTTAAGTAATTTTTTGCTCAGATATGTTTGAAATACCAACTAAAGGAATACTACGACATTTAATACACTAATTTACTCATTTCCTTGTTGACCTAAGATGCGCTTTACCATCACAAACGTATTATGATATGCTGTCAATGTCAGTTGACATATAGTATGTTGTTTGTGTTCAGGTTGTAGTGTGTTGATTGGCTTTGTCCACAACCTGAAGCTCTGAGCTGGAAGGGAATTGGAGATATAAAGCTTGATGTGAGACTTATTTTAAAGTGTTTGAATTCAAGATGCTCGAAAAGAAAAGTCTTTATAATAATTCTTCCCCTGAAGAGATTCCATAATAACTCCTCCCTATTTTAAATGTAATGCCTTATTGAAAGACAATGAAACAATCCTCGCCCGCTTTGAAAACTTAGCAGGCTGTTTTTGCTCTCCTTTTGCCTTATCTGCTCAAGGTTAGATATATATATATATATTTTTTGTATCCATTTTTTTAATTAAAAATATATATATTGTTAATAATAAATTGTGATTTCTCTGAGGCATCATACCAGCCTGTATTAAGAGAACATTTCTCTGGTTTTCAAGAGTACATTAGCCCCCCACATCATTTGTGCTGGATTACTAAACATGCTGGTTTCTCACAGTAAAAACCCAGTTGTCACCTACTCCACAAAGAAAATATGGATTTAGTTTACTAAACATTTTGGCCAACATAAATCAACAATAACGACCTATTTGAACTTTATTGCCTAGACTCTACATTTCACATTTATTCCAAAAAAGAAATGTCTTGTGTCAGGGACCTTTAAGGTTTTCTTTCCTTCACTGAACTATCAGTGAAATCTGTCCTTCCCAATAGCCATCTTTTTAATTTCTTCCAGATCAACCACTCGGTATAAAAACAAATATAGCACCTCTCCAGTTGCCTCCTGTCTCCAAAATCATCTTGAATCTGGATCACACTCAAAGAAACCTCACTATAGGCATCTATAATTTAATATAAGCTCTTAATCCTGTCTCTGTGATTCTTAAAGGAACATGGGTGGATGACTAGGGAACGCGACTGTCTGATGACAAATAGACACACGGTTTAAAACTGGTTCATTGCTCCTCTGCTTGTGCAACATCCTCCTCTAAGCTCTAAAGCAGTCAAAATATTCCCACATATACATGACGCCTGCCACAGATGTAAACTATCACCTGCCAATCCACATGCTGTCGGCGTGCCTCAGGTAAACGGACCACTGGATTGGAATATTTTAAACCTTACACAGTATATTTCACATTCCCTTATTTCCCAAGCCTCAGACAGCTACATTTGGAATTGCAGCGCAGGAAAACCTTTCCATAGCAACACTGAGGCAATGCATTCATGACGCTGTTAGCCAGGCACCTTATTCTTCTCAAACAGAAAAACGCTTCTCCTCCCAGCTATAGCAGATGGATCACAGAGGTCCTGCACTGCATTAAACTTGACAAGATTAGGTTCTCTTTAAAAGGCTCTCTAAAAACTTTTAGTGAGACCCGAGGCCTGTTTTCACACTACATATAGACACCCTGTATATGTAGCCTGACTATATGATGAGCAATAGTTTAGCCTTTCCAAACCCTCCCACTTCTACTGAGTTAAAAATGTTGTTTGTTTATTTATTATCTGCACCAAGTTGGTCATGTTTCCTTCTGATTTGTTTGTATGTTTGGTTGTTTGTCAGCAAAATTACACAGAGATTACACAGAGATTACTGGATGGATTACTATGAAACCATGGATGACATCAAGGAAGAAGACTTGGAATTTTACTGACGATCTGGATCAAGGGGCGGATACATGAATGAATGAACACGTAATTTTTTTTTTCAGTTAAGATGATTTTGACAAGAATTTGTGTATTTTTATGCAAAATGACACGTGACATTAATGAGTGTGTGCAATTTAATGTAAATCCAAATCAAGTCATTTTCAATGTGGTTCCATCAGAGGACTGTTGGGCGTTGGTGGAGGTATTCGGTCTAATAAGTGCCATTCTAGCTATTATCTTTTTCTCGAATGTATTTATATTTATGCAGTTATATTGTCATTGTTTTGTTTAGTTATCTATTTAATTCATCAAAATAAATATATTTGTATAGTTTTAGATGTAGATATATGTCAGTGCTATGTATATGCAAGTACGTCTTTTGTCTCCATGCTTTTTTAATTATTATTTGAATGGGTTTAAAGTCTAGTGGGTTGGAGGGTGGGGGGGTTTTAACCTGGATTTGAGAAAAACATGTACAAACTATCTATGCATGACAATATATTTGTTTTGGCAGAGTAAAAAAAAAGTGCTAAAACCAAAGAAGAAGTCTCACCAGATACCCAGCTGCTGATCTATCTGTGGCTGACATTAAAACTTTCTGCACAGAGGCTTTTTGCTGCAGCTCCTGTCACAAGTTCATCATTACGCTGATTCCTCAACACTTGGCAAGGAAACAAAGCAGCTTCCTGCTGGTGTGGATCAATCCTCTGACGCCAGGAGAAACACTGAGAGTACATCCACAGCACTAACACAACCCACGGAGAGAATCCAAGAGGGTGAAGCTATTCCGAGTGGTAGACTGTAGCACTAATGAAGTTCTGTGAATCAGCGTGGCTGAGCTTTCATGACTAATCGATCGGACAGAATACTGGTTTCCAGAACCAAAGGGATCCCGTAGAGCAGACTAACCGCAGATCTTTTATTAGGATAGGAACAGATAATCCATCCATCTTACAACACAATCATTGGCAGACAGACAGCTTCTGTTAGCCTCTGTTTGACGAGCTTCTGTGGGTTCGTCTGCAGAGGATTTCTTTGTTCAGTCTTTGTGAAAATTTGATTCCTGGGGGTTTCTCACTGTATTCCAAGGTAAATTGAAATCTGCTACCTCACTGCACACTAGAAAAATTGAGAGCCTTAATATTGTAACAACATTATCTTGCTAGGGTTCAAATGCAGCTTGACTTTTGAGATCACATTACTTAACGACTGTTATGTTCCTCTGAATTACACCCTGGTTTTTTTTTACATCTCTCACTATGCAATCATGGTATTTTACCATGATTTTATTTAATAATTCAGTTGTAAATGGAATTTTGGTCATTAGAATCCCAGAATGTGAACCGAATGAAGAGGGTATTGGATATTACAACTGAGAAAAAAAGGTTATGCAATCCTTAGAGCTTAGAATTTGTAAGAGATAACAAAAGGCCAAGTTCATCTGTTGTTTTTGGCTCCTTTAACTAGAAGCTTAATCATGGCTTGAATTACAGTATGAGCTTAGGGGAACTGAGATGTCCTGCAACTCCTGCAATGACTGAGATGTCATGAACTCCCCTCAAAATCTACTTCTAGATGTTTGGGGGAGTTGTGAAACATCATGCTATTCTTAAAGGTTACAGAATTTCATTTCTCGTTCCATCTTGCTGTTCGTGGGTCCAAGATCGAAGGAAGAAAAGTGACGTCAAGGAGACAGAAGATTTTACCCTGCAATTGACCGCCATGCTGCACACTTCCATGTATGATTGCATATTTATTATTGCCAACAGAAAAAGTCAGCCACTGTGTACTTTAAACACTGGGCTTCAGTAGTTATACAGACTTATATGGGTATGTTAGTGTCACATGAGACCACATGATCAGTAGAACCAATGAAGCTGCTTTAATGGATGAAAAAGCAGGTAGAGCGGGATGTTCACTAACCACAAGTTTGGTGGTTCCATCCCTAAGACACTGAAAAGACAAGACGCGTTGTATGAATGTGTGTGTGGTTGGCTGAATACAACTTTTAATGGAGAGTGCATTGAGTTGTCAAAAAGAGTAGAGCAACTCTTTTAACGCAGTCCATTTACCATTACAAAACAGTGACTGATTTCACATACTACTTCACACCTTCCCTGCACACCATCCTTTCTGCTTTGTGTCTTTATGCGTTGCACTACACCGGAGATACATTGTGCAGGAGTTAGTTCCGTTTGCACTTTGGGATGAAGCTTGTCAGTTGCTATCACATTTGGCTGAAGAGGTACTGCTATTAGTGCCCTGTTCTCCGCTGGGTCAGTGCCTCTACAGTGGTTTCCCCCCCCTGCACTTACAAAGATTGCTGCGTTTCTCTGGTCTGTTGTGGGAGAATATGAAGACCCGGACCCTCTCAGAGGACAAGACCCTGCATGAGATGGAGGTGACAAAACGTAATTAAACATGTGCTGTGCCATCTGTAGGGCCTGGGCAAGAGCTTATATGTAGTGACCGGAATGATATGATGGCGTGCATACAATACAGAGGCTGCATGGCTGATGACTCAACTTGTTATCGAGTTAACTAGCGGATAATTCTGATCGATGTCACCGTGTGCCAGTTTTTCACTGTAACTACCGCTACTCAGAACCCATACGGTCTCCATAGAGTAATCTGTTTCATGGCAGTAGGTAAGTTAAACGGGATTCAGCACATCTGTGCTGTTCTGCTCTGTAAATCGCTGGTTAGAGAGCCCAGAGACTCTTCATGTTGTCAATGAAGTTGCACAAGTGAAGGGCAACAGAGAGAGTTTCTGTCGCAAATCTCATCCTCTCCTGACACCTGTCATCACTCACTTTTTTTTTCAGAATAAGAACAGTTCATTTGGTGGACCCAGGAAGAAAATAGTATTGAATAAGCCCCTTGGTCAAATATTTCTTTTGAGGAACTTCAGGCAGTGTGATAAATTAGGTGGCCCCATAGATCGATAGCACCCCCTTTTTTCATAGCTCAAGATGGGATTTGTCAAATTCGGGGCTAGAGAAAGAAGTCCATTAAGTTCATCACATCGGCCCACTGTAATTTGGAGGGAAGAAGAAATATAAAGATTGTGTGTATGCCCATGTGTGGGTGTGTGTAAGTGCGTGTGCAAGGTCGGGTTTTGTGTTAATTCTTTCAACTCCAATCTTACTTCAGCTCAACAAATGGAGTTTTAATTGAAAACCATCTCTGATCCTCAGATATTTGTTCAATATATAGCTAGACTTTTACTTATTTTCCTTCACATCGAATTGAACGACCCTGAGCTATGAAATCTCACTGCAAGTTAATTACCCTCGCCAGGGAGGTGATGTTTGCTGTGTTGTTTGTTTGTCTGCAAAAAGTCAAAACTACAGAACCAATTTACATAGAATCTTGAGGAGGGATGGAGCATAACCCGAGGAAGAACCCATTCAGTTTGTATAGTCAGACAATCGGGTTCATCGAGGAGTGCTTTTTTCAGAGCATGGCAAAATAGGGCGCTATAGCCTTGGTCAAGGTATTCGCTCTCTATCTGTCAATATAAAAGGCTTATAATTAGAAAAAAATTAAAATGTACAACCAACAGTATAGTTGAGAACAGAGAGAGTTGGGTGAAAATCTTTGGGTTAGTCACTTATATCAACCCTGTATGTACAGGTTTTTCTTTCCTCCATTGAAAAAAACACTGATTATAACACCAGAAATATTTGAATTCATTTACATTTTTAGCCGGTTAAAAATAATCAGGATTTTCTTTCATCAAATAGTGAAGCTTGATTTGACTTGACAGTACAACATTCATATTTCTTAGTCATGCACAGACAGATTAAGGGATAATCTGAATATTTGTGTTTGCCATGCCAACTTCCCCGTGCAATTATAATAATATATATATATAATATACAAGAGGAGTAAAAATTTGAAATAAGTTAAAAGTTTTAATTAAATATACGCTATTTGCATGACACATAGAGTGATTGCCTATGACAAGAAATAATATCATCCGCAGAGTACAACAGTTCAGAGGAGCCCTGTATGCTGCTGCTGCAGCTTGGTATTGTTTTAAAGTGCGTGTTCTCATCAAGTACAGCTCAGTTAATGCTGGAAAATTGAAGGGGAAACACCATAACAGGGAGGAACAATTAAGGAGAAGAATCTTTGCAGAATTCAATATGAAAATAAATGAATGCTTCTTGATTATGCAACATATACAAACTTGGCCCTTGATTACATAATGTATACAGTAATGTTCTGGATCCCCGCCGTCCTCATGCCGCTATCATATTGCTCCATATGGGAAAAACACAAACTCAACAAAAAGCGGCATCATTTGCTTTTATATAGGCTGCCTTCTAACAGTCCAACTGCTGGCATGCTAATGGCTGAGAGTCTTAATTAAAATGTCAAGGTGGCGTGATGTCCCATTAAGGCTCCCCTCCCCTCCCCGTGTCTTTTCTGCTTCTGATCCTCCCCAGGGACCTATTAAGCCCAGGCCAAAATGATTGAAGTTCAAAGAGGTGAGACCGAAGGTTGGTCGCTCATCGCTTCGCGCTTCGTCGTCATCGCAGCATCCTCCAACCCTGACCTTTAGCAAGACAGCCGTCCCCGCTAATGTGCTTGCATATCTAATGAGAGAGGGCTTTAGACTCAGACCTCCCTGTCAGGCATGTCGGCGATAATGCCACCAAACTGCTACGCACCCTCCTCCCCCAGCCTGCCTCCATCCACCTCCGCCCTGACTAAACAAAAAAAAAAAAGGCTGGATAATTTGTCGACTTCTTCTGTCCCTCATTGTTGGATCATCCTTTGGCACTTTGCGTCTTTTTGATTCCTTTTTTCCATATTTTGTCTCCCTACTTCTCGAGCTGTCTTTCTTTTTTCTTTGCCCGTTTTGTCTCTCGCTGTCGTCTTCCTTCCAAGGAAAGGTTATTGGAAAGGACAGGGCAGCGCCTGCTTTTCATAACCGGCTCCCGTGGCTGTCAAAGAGTGGCAGGGCAATTCTAATGAGCCTCTCTCATACAGATGTAATGGAGCTTCAACCACAGTGTGAGAGAGTGTCAATAGCATTTATGTTAGTAAAATGAGGCAAAAAGACAAAGTAGACATTATCGAGCAATGTGGTCAGGAGAGTCAAAACTCAACTTACTGTCCAGTTAGAGCCGAGTAGAGACCAGACTGGCTTGTGCAGTTTTTCCTGTTAGAGAACATAATGTAATGTGTTCGAATTTCAGCTCCACCACCGATTTTCCTCTGTCCTTTCTGACGCAAGCAACATAAATGACCCACCAGATTAAACACTGCATGGATCCAGCTAATGAACTTGTGTCCGTGTGTGTGGGAAACCTCTTTTCCCTGGAGAACTGCAGCAAGGCAGGCCGGAGTGGTTGTGGTAATGATGTGTGTGAGTGTGTGTGCACGCGATTGTGGGCAAACACTTCTTTCAACGGCCGCTGATTGCATCTCTTACCTCCTCCCTCCGACCCATCTCCACCACAATGACCAAACAACATGTCCGCACAAACACACTTCCTCTCTTGTTCCATGTGCCTGGACACCTTTGGACCCTCCACTCGCCCGCCCCAACCTTTCCTCTTGACCTTCCCACACACAATTTCCCCCCACCCGGCAGCCCCCTCCACCCCCGCTTTTTAATGGCTGTGGGTGGGATGGGGTCAAGGCAATCACTGAGCCATGAATATTTGTACCCACTCACTTCATCAGTATGAGATTACCAACAGGGAATGCAATGAGCAGCGCCCTAATGACGGATCTACACTTGTGCCCAATGGACCTGTTAGTTTTTATTTTTTCTTCTAATATGTTATCAATGAGGTCCCCTGATACTGCGGCTCATGTATCATACAGTACACAGCGTTGGAGCGCACATCGTCAAGTAGAGATGAGAGCAGGCGGGCCGTTTTCAAACTGTGCAGAACTTCCATCATCTTCAGGTTGTTCCAGTCCCGCATTAGACGAGGCATCAAGCAGCAGGGTTACTCTCATTAGCGATCGAGCGACGAGAGTTTCCACGAGCTGAGTGGGCCATGGAACACGGGTGCAGTAAAATAACTGTGCAGTGTGTCAATAAAAATAATACAGCTCTGACAATGTTATTAGGGAATCGTATCAGTGTTTTATGGTCTTTGAGAAATGATCTCTGCTGAAATAAGCCAGCAGACATTTTGTCACCGAACACAAGCGCTTGTAAACTCGACAGAATTTGTGGGTTTCGCAGTGTTGGGGATGATAAATATCTCGTAAACAAAGACGCTAGAGAAATATTGCTACAAGAATCCCCGGATTGGGTCGGAGCCGTGATTTATATGTTCTGTCCGATTTACATTCCGTAAGTTCCAACAGTCTGTAGGCAAACGGGACTGTCCTCCATCTGACTCACGTGCTATGCACATACATACACATTATGTGCGCACAAAAGCAGATGGAAACGCACATTCATGCACAGTCCTAAGGTGCAAAACTATCACACACACACACACATTCAGAGACACAAACACACGGAACTGCTTGGCCCCTCGGTCTGCTGCGCTCCAGCGACCCTATCTTATTAAAGCCTGTCAGCATAGCTAGCACTATCATAAGCTTTTTATTATTGACTCGGAAAATATGATAATTTGGAAATCACAGGCCGCCTCCTAAAGACTCCACCGTCACTTTCAATTTTAGCGGCTCTCCCTTCTTTTAATGGGAATGATGAGATAGCGGGAACTTCACAAGCTTTATGAGTTCGACACTTTCTCCCTTCTCCCCCGTTATATTGAATTATTTATTTATTTGTTTTTTTTTTAATTAGTACATTATAATTGAGGTCTGTCACCTATTGCACCTTCAAAGAAAGCTAAAACAAATTTAATTAAAAATGGTATCTGCTTTCATAGGTGAAATTGAATTATGTTTGAAGTGGGAAAGATTGCTGGGTGACAGTATGTTTTCTGTATTAAATCTGCTTCTTTACCTTTTACTTCACTTTTTATGGCTACCTGAAAATAATCCAGGAGAGAATCCGTTCCTGATGGTGCAGTGTCACTACCTTTTCTCGTGTTATACATGTTAAATAAGTGCCTATATGCAACAGTCATTTCCATCATCTGAATGAAATTGAACATCATTGATCTGACACTGAACAAACAGTATATTGCTTTGTGTAAATTAAAACAGGCTTTGGAAAGAAGCGGTTGGTTTACAGATGAGTACGTTTACAGTTGAAAGTACATGAAGATGCCTAACTCTCATCCGCCCACAGTTTTTTTTTACTTCTTCTCCTATCAGCCCTTGTCTCCCTCCGCCCTCTCCGGGCCCTCAGCATTCTGGGATTACCCTCCTATCTATTCTTTGCATTCCCAGAGGCTCACTGTGTGATCCATAATTCAACAGAGCCCCCTATTTCTGGCCAAACTAGAATTTGAACTATCCCATAATCTCTATCTGACACTTGGAGGCTTAATCGGAGTAAACACTGTTGCTTCAATATTTTATTGACCCTCGGTCTTGATAAGACATAATTGGCATTTCTAATCTGTGGCGAAGAAATCTCGGGAACAGGTCCACGGGTCTGCGGCTGAGCGGGTTGCCACATGGGTGGTCACTCCGAGGAGAGAGGCTGCAGAGGAGGAAGGGGAGATGGCGCAGTACACACCAGAGTAATCCTTCTCTCAGAAAACATTTGTGTTTACGGCAGCACTGCTTCCTTCCGGATGGTCCTACAGAAAGTTAGCCCTGAGCTGTGGTCGAGAACACTCAGGCTGTGGAATTGTGGCCATATAATCTTCTCCGTTTGAAGACGTTTAACCTGGACAAGCTGCTCTTGAGGGCAAGAATGAATCTATGAAAGGCATTTAAAACAGTTGGGCATTGGTGACCCTATTAGATACAACTCTGTAATAGTTCACCTGAAGAACTCTGACTCGAAACTGTTTTAAATCATCCCTAAATAACCACTTTTAACAAATGGCTTTAACTTGATGGTTATTAGATAGATAGAGTACTTTATTCATCCCCCAAGGGAAATTAAGTTGTCATTGTGTTATTATGTTGTTATTGTGCTATTTCTTATGGTTCTTTCATCCATTTCTTTTGTATGATATATTATTTTATCAGCTGTCTAATTACATATTTTGTGATATACTTCTGCCATGTTTTATTTTAAATGACATTGTATCCATTTACAAATTTTTATGTTTTGTGTTCTTTTTTTCTTTGTCTCCTCTGTGATGCACTTTGTAACGGCTGATTTGAAAGGTACTACAGACATCAGGGTTATAATTTTTATTATTAAAATAAGGAAACAGTCTAAAAGGGCTTTGACATTAACATTAATATGCATTTTGTGATCATACTATTTGAATCGTGTGTTTTTTCATGTGTCTTGCAGAAAAAGATCAACAAAATAGAATCATATGAGTAAATTGTTTCAATAAACACATTTGGTGACTTGTGGTTGCCTGTGCTTTCATTGTGTGGGCTGTGGGACAAAGATATTACTAATATCACCTTAAATACTGCCACGCTCTCTGAGCCAGTGATGCGATTTCGAAGGTGGCTCTCCAGCACTTCACCCTCCTCTCTCCCCCACTTCCTTTTGATCTCGCCTGTTACTGTCATCTCACAATCCCAGTTTTTGTGGGGGTGGCTCTTTGGCCTCTCGCCCATCTTCCAGGGTTTTCTGGGCAGGCTCACGGCAGCCGCAATTCCCGAAACTTCTCCAGAATTGGCATAAAACTTTTAACTGTGGATAAAGAACGAGCAGAGTGATATTCTGTTAACAATCCGCACACCTGCATACAATTTCACACCGACTTAAACAACAAAATGGGTTAGTGGGAGGGGGGGGCTTCCAACAGATATGTATCCATGCACATTTTGCATTGAAAACAAATTCCATTAGGGCCAAAGGTATTTCTCCCAGGGGCAGATCTTGTGAAAGTGAGAAAGATGGAAAATTGGCTGAGAGCTAATGGATCAAAATTACCCCCGTCACAAACTTTGGACGAGAGCTGACAAAATTGCTTTTTTTCTCTAACCCCTTTTCCCTCCCATCCGTCCCTTCCCCTCCTCTCGCACACCACGCATCTCAATATGAAACGCAGACAGAGAAATCCATCTGTAACGCAGGCATTGTCAGCGACTGGCAATTTACACCCATCTTTCTCTGCAGCTGTTCCTGTGCTTGATGGCGTGATAAATTAATCTTTTTCCGTGCCACTGCGTCAATTCTTTTAAAAGAATACATTAAGACACGTTAGAGACATTTTCTTTTTCCTGAAGTAAACATTTTTTTTCTATGTCCCCTCTCAGTCACCACGACAAATCATATTCTCAGATGAAGAGAGAGCAAGCGGGGAGAAAAGAGGGGGAAAGGAGAAATGAGAAGCGAGGGCGACAGGGACGAGGAGAAAAGAGCGATTTTGAGGAGCCGGAGCACAGAGCTGCAGACTCAGGAAAAGCGTATGATTTAAGTATTCGTCAACATTTCCTGAGGGCAAATAGTGGTCATAGCTGATCAAGCATAATGTCTGACATTCATTCTTGTTGCCAGAGATGACAGAATGAGCAGTGCTGCGGCTGATTCCCCTGGCAGCCCAGCCTACAAAAATCAACAGGCGGCCGTCATTCGTCTACGCACCACAAATTGTCCATCAACTTCCACGTGGATCATATCAGAATTTATATTACACCTCCGATCCTCATATATTTTGATCGCATGGATCTCAAACCCTTCCAGCTGTTTCTGAAAGATACCACCAGTCAGCTTAGCCTGGCTGTAGATTGATTCTTAAACGGCTATTAGCTGAAATGTATTATACAAAGACTGATATAGAACTACCGCATGCATTGTTTTTATGATTAATGCTGCTGTTATGACTGAACTCTCAGTATTTGTTGTCTTCACAAATCAACGTACTGAGACACCATACAAGGTGCATGGTGTGCAGGATTTCTTACTAAACTGCACCACAAGGCCACTTCTAGTTACCAGGGTGGTTGTGGAAAACTAAGGCTTCATCCTGAATTATATAATTTATTGTACAATAAATTATATCATCATGGCTACTCTCCCCACTACTTAAGAGTTTTTTCAACTTTAAAATTGAGAACTTTTTGAAATGCTGCTGAACCTTTTTAGTCATTAAAAACACAGAGGCTGCATTTAAGTCTGAAAAAGCAGGAATGGAGATTTTGGGAAATAATGGTGCATTCTGGTTCTTATCACTCGTGACTTATCTAACAACAAGGAGTAACAGATTAACACATCTTAGGGATACTGCGTAAAGGAACAATTACCACACCAGTAATGCTGCTAGCTACAATATTATGCACAGTTAAAACAGTGCACAAACTATCCACCAACAAAACTTAGCAAAGACTATTGAAATCAAAGAGTTGAAGAGTTGAACAGCTAAATGGTAGCTAATACTAGGTAGTCACATGTAAAGGAGTGCTGAGATAGAACTACTTTTTCTTTATGGTTTAAAAAGAACATCTATAAATATCTTGAAAAATATATTTGGAGCGCATGGTGGAATTAGTTTGTTTACATTTTACAAACTAAGCTGACATTATGACTGCAGTAAGACTAAAAAACATTTAACTCTCTCAAGTTAGTGAATAATTATCAAATGTGAAGATATGCAGTATTGCTTATCATCTCAGTTCAGTAATTGAATTGGCTTCGGCTTTTTCAACAGCATATCAAACCTTTGAACGTCACATGGCAACAGCGTGGCCCAGAGTTGGACTAACCAGGATGCACTTGGCTTTCAGTTCAGAGGGAGAGATGCTTTGAACAAGACAGTGCACAGGTGCACCTGGAGATGGATGAGAGAGGGATCAAGATCCCCCAGGGACCCTGAGATCTCCAACTCCCCACCGAGCAGCCGCCCCTGCTGGGCACTCAAAGCACCTTAGACCACTTTAAAAAGAAAAACGGGCACAAGAGAGCACAATAAATCGACTTCACTGAAGATTTATGGGTACACAGGAGACGGACACTGACAGCACAGTATTCTCCTACAGTAAACAAAGAGGGCTCAGAACATGTCCGTGTGTATGCCACACAGCTACACCCACACCGTGCCTTGTTGGAAAATGTACCTGCTCACACAGTGACTGAGTATATGATATATTTAGACCAGTCTACCATACATAAAATCGTATCTACCCGTCAATATTCAGATTTTAGCCTTTGGTTTTACTTTTTATTCGCTGTCACATATTATTCAATGTAAGGTTTTTTTGCCTCTTAACCCTGATTTTAATCTTTTTACTTTTAAACTTGTGTAACTATGGTGTATTGATAGGTGTTTGTGACTACTAATCCAATTTTAATGTTTGGTTTCACTTTAACTATTCATGTGTTTATTTGAAATACACTGAAAAGGGTCCTCAAAAGGCCCTGTAAATTAAAATAATTATTTTAATTATTATCATTATTCAATTGAACAATAAACAGTATGTGCCTTTACCATGTAGTTTAGTATTGGACTGATATGAATTAAAATGGATTTGTTGGACAAAAGACGCTGTGTTCCAGAGCCAGTCATCGAGGCAAAGTGAGCTGTTAACACTTTGCACTGAACAGACACAGTGTTCCAAGGAGACATTATATATACATTCACTTCAGTGTCTAGAATTTACACATGTACCCTATACTGTATACGTCAACTATTCATTTAAGGTCCTCAAATTCAGTTCACTGTTGTCATGCACACACACAGTATTAAATTACCTGTCAGTTTGTTCTCCGTCCGACTGAAATTTAAAACGCAACCTCTCTTGAAAAAGAATTTCTGGCACACTGGGGACATGGTGCTGAAGCAGGGCCAGGCCATATGTGAATGTGAGGAACATGACAGATCTATAGCATATCAGTGTAAGGTACAACTGTCACATACACGGCGTATGCTTTATTATTACATCAATGAGACCATACAGATTGTCGCTATAGCTCCTGTACCACCCTAGCACTATGCTGAACTTCTTTTTTTCTCCCGAAGATCTTAAGCCCCTCTCACTTGGGTGCTCTGGTTATGAGAAACAATTTCCTGTGTGCCAGTTCCCATGGAGACTTGCTGAAGACCGAGGTGCAGGTGCGAGTCTCGCAGTGAGGAGAAGAGACACATTTAAATCCTGCGATACTCAGATGGTTTCGGAAGACTGGAAACACACAGCTCATCATTAAACATAGCAGAATTATATTGTTTCCTCTTTCCTTGTTAAAATATGTTTTTAAAAGGGTATGACATTGTAATAAACTGTTGACTACCAGATACTGTATTCATAGTCATGTTCATGAACTTGTGAGGTCCAACAACTCATGTGGGACATTCGGGGAGCACTGACTTTCTTTGCCAGAATGTACAGTAATGCATGCAGAGAAAAGTGGGAGTCCCCCTGTTGTGACCAAATTAAAGGATCTTCTTTTGTTTGACAAACTCAGTGGGGGAGATCAAGCGTAGGCAGAAAATCCTTTTTTGCTGCTGTTTCTGAGATTTCTCTCTTTTCTTTTTCTGTGGAGGGAAGGATGTGAGACACTGTCAAGACGAGCCCCCCTGCAAGGAAGCAATTAAAAACACGGCCCTGTGAAGGTCTCTCCGCAGTGCAGCCGGAGAAACAGCCTTGTGGTCAGGTGAAATGGGAAATGAAAAGCTTCCATCAGTTGTTTGATAATAGTAGGTCTTTTTTAGAAGTTTACCAAAACAGCATGGGGAATAAGGGAGAATCACACATGCTTGACCATGATAAAATGCATGAGACGTAAGATGAAATATAGTCTTCTGTGAAGACACACAGTCAGACTTCAAAAAAACAGGAAACAGCTTTGATACTACAAGTAAGTAGCTGGCTGTTGCAAAAAGGAAAACATTTCCAAGCCAAGGTTTTTTATTTTTCCAACCTTCCTGCAGTCATTCGGTCAAAGTGTTCCTAAACGCCACTATGATTCTGTGCTGCACGGTTTGGTTTAAGAGGTCTGTCGCAGTTGATTCTGTACTGCTGATGCAATCCCGAGTAAGGCTTGCTCGCATTAAATTTTGTTTTGTCAGCTCCTTTCTTTGTTTAATTGCGGTGCCAATCACGGCGGGGAGTGTTCGGGAACATGTAGAACATTTATGGTAACGACGCTAAATTGTTGTCGTGGTGAATTAGCATTATTGTGCGGCCTGTGCGTAGGGTGACATAAGACAAACTTGTCTCCGCTTGCCGCTGCCAGTTGGCGTCAAGAAATGGAGTTCTGAGACACAGAGGAGGAGTGTGGGATGGAAAAGAGGATGAGAGAGGTTTAGAGAAGAGAGGGGGCACGATTATCGCAGCCGTATGCCTTTAGATGGGTGAGGATTCATAAAAGCAGACACGGGAGAGACAGAGACAGAGAACGATACAAGGCTGCTGCATTAGCATCGGGAACATGACTTAAAAACGTTGGGGGGGGGGGAATTCTCAGCAAGACAAGATTCTGATGGAGGAAAGAAAATCCCTGATGTGACATAATGGATAAACCAGTGTGTGTGTGTGCAATGTATTAATCTGGGTGTGGGGACAAAAATGTGTTGGCACAGTCCAAACATGCGGATCTACCTGCGATCTGTGGACAAAAGGTCTCCACGAGGTAAACTACCACATTAAAGGACTGATGGGTTGAAATTAGGTTTAGTTTTGCATGATTGTGTCCTCATCATGACTTCCTCTGTCTAGCATTCACTCCACATCCTCACAAATGAATGCTGTGTCTGTGAGGACGCAATTCAGGAGTTGACAGGTGGGGGCAGTATTATAAACTAAGGTCAGCAGCACTTTTGGATCCTAACATTAATTAACGGATGTAGACGTCTGTGGATATAAACCTGTGATTGGCCGCATGTCTCAGTCCAATCACCCGACAAGCACTTACTTAAACATATAGATTTTTTTAAGGTAAGAGTCAGGGTTAGGCATGCAGCTGTGGTTACGTTTAGGGGTAAACACACCAGGGGGAACCAAAATTCATTCAGTGTCCTCCTACTGTAAAAATATGTTTCTGAGCAATGACCAGCAGGTGAAGATATTTTGGACTCAAGACATAAACACTAAGCAACTCCCTTTGTTTACATTCAAGCAACACAAACACTCTGCAGGATTGTTATATTATTGTTTGTTTGAATGGTACTGTACACAGTCTCTTTAATATCTATTAAATATATTAAGGCACCAAGAACCTCAATGAACTGTAGATAAATAAAGATGCCTGCTCCACAAAAGTGAAGCCTTATAGCAAAAGAGGCATGGACCAAACTAAAAGCCAAAGCACACGTCAATTACATTTTTATTAAAGCAGTGACTCGTTGATTATATTTGCTAAAATTACTTAAAAGTGATCATTAGTTTTAGAAAGAGCGAAGAACAGAGCAACAATCCAAGACTAAGGAAACTTAGAAGATATGGTATTGTGATTGGGAGGGTACGGCAGTATAGATGTAATAAAGTTTGGTCAACATCAGGCAGTGGTTGGTTCGCTCACAGCCGTATTTTTTCTGCAGCGACTTTAAATTTGAAGCCGTGCCTTGAGGACACACAGATCTGCTGCAGCCTCGGTGTGAACCAAATATCTGGTTGTTATTTTGAAATATGTGTATAAGCCGTGGGGCAGGTGAACCTGTAATTTCACTTTTATGTTGTGCTTCAATTTAACTGCCACTGTTTGTCTTATTTCCAGTCAAGTTCCAAATAATTAGATTTCATTAGTGTTTGTAAGGAAGGTGGGTTTGGAATATTTTATCAATGCTTTCATAAAACTGGCTCTTCTGTCTCTGGGCAGGGTTTTCCTTTTGGCTGCTCCAGGGGCAGGTTCAGTGTTGTGTGTTGTGGTTTAGAGTTGCTATATCTCAGACCTTGTATCCCACGGTGTTGACTCGTTCTCCCCTTTTACAGTACTTTTTTTCAGCAAGTTCAGCAGATGTATTTTCTATCTAATCAGTATAACTGTAAACAGCATCAGTACTTCAATTGGTCCTATATATGGTGTATTTTTTTTAAAGGTCAAGCATCTGCACTTTGTCAAGGCCACTGTCACAACACTACAGGAGAAAAGCAAGTAATTACATTCAGCTGTATGGGATTTACATGAATGGGAGCTTGTGATGGTGAGTCAAAACTGGAACAAAACACATATTTACCATCGCGTTGGAGGTTATTTTTTCCCTTTCTTTAACATTGTGATATTTTCAACATTTCTCTTGATTTCATTTCAGGCATTTATAGAAGAGTGGTATTTATGTGCAATTTGGTGCAGATCCAAATAAAAATCTGGATCTAGTGAATTTCAATTTGGCTTCATAAGAGGACTGTGGGTCCTTGGCGTAGGTATAAACTCTACTGAGTCTAATTTTAAAAGGGAATGCATCTGCACTCTGTCGAGACCACTATTAAAAACTAAAGCATTACCAGCTAATATTTGTATTTATCTGTGTGCAGTTTACATGAAAATGTTAGTGAATGTGAACCATCACAGGAACAAAGAACACACTTATTATATTTCCATGAATGTTCTCTCATTCTGCCTGACATTAGCTTTACCTGTGACCATCTATGAATGGTTTCTTTCCCATCGAGGTTGTCTCGATTTCACAATGACAATCATGTCTCTCCCATTTTTTTCATCAATTGTATCTTCTTCCTATTCCGCGTAATGCTCAACTTTATTTCCCGATGTATTGCAGAATGCAGCCTATACCATTCCCCCAGCCTGCTTTCATCCCATTCTTTTCTGTTCTACACCAGAATTTCCTCTCGAATTCTCAGCTCTGCTCAACATACTGTATCACATGCCTCAAAGCAAAGGCTACGGCGAGGGGAACCGAATTCATATTGCTTTTTGCGTTCCATGTGTCAAGTCGTTAATGGACGGTGAGTGGAAGTGAAAAGCAGGAGTGTTTTCATCTTTCCGTTCTCAGTCTCTTTTACACTCAGCAAGGAAGCCCATGTAAATTGGCCACGAAAGGAGAGGTAGAAAACAATTACGGGAGCGACGCGCCTGAGAGAAATGAGTCTATTGCTTGACCTGTAATGAAGTGGAAAGTTGACAAGCCGGCTTTGTGCGACTCGCAGATTTGAATGCAAGGAAATGACTCTTCTGTACTGTCAACCAACAGGAAAAGATTGCCAATTATAAGTGCTGGCCTTCCACTGGCACCTAGCAGGCATACTGATGGACGTGGATGGACATGAATATTCAGTGGACATGAATATTAATGCTAACATTTTATAATAATGTCAGGCATAACTTCATAACAAACTATTAGTTAATGATTAATTAAACATGAAAAACAGTCATTAATCATACTATAAATGTATGAATATAAGTGCTTCTTGACGTGACAAGATCTGATGTAAACAGGGAACGTGCACAGTATTTATTCATGTTTTTACATATACCTTATACCATATTAATACAGACTTCATGTGGCTGTACTAACATGTACCAACAACCCCCTTAACAATATTAAAATGTTCAAATATATTAAGAGCAACTCATCAGCTTCCAAAATATTCCCAAATTTGAATTATAAGCCCTCTGAAATAAATTAGAACCGACAATCTAATCATAACCAACCACAAAGGTAGATTTACTGCAGGTCTGTATTACACTATGACCCTGTTCAGACCTGGTATTAACATCCTGAGTTATCTGATTACAAGTGGTTGGCTCAAGTTCAAGTCTGAAAGCACCTGACCTCAAAGCATCCGGAGATCCAATCACTCAGGCCACATTCAGAGGTGGTCTGGGACACATTCTTTAAGCTGACCCACAACAGTTTAGATGTTTTTTGTATGCCTCTCTGTGTCCATACATCAATCTGATACACAGACACACATGGACACATCTGTATGCTCAGGTTGGGTAAAAACATAATTTGGTCTTTGCCAATACAAATGAGGATTATTTGCATATCAAGTGAAAAAGGGAGATCTGTTCAAAAGTGGTCACAGGAGACGTTTTGATGCCAGGCAGGAACAGACAAATGTAACGTGGTCCACTTATGATCAGATCTCTCAGGACAGATGTTAATGCTAATTCTGAAGAGGGCCTAAATTAGTTGTAACTAGGTGTACCTAATAAAAACAAAAACGAGTGTCTATAATCAGTTAAAAAGAACGAATCATGCAGAAACAGATAAAGTTAATTGCTTGGTTAACCTGCTCAAAACATTCGTCCATCCAATAATGAACTACAACTTTCCACTAATGAAGCAAACTGTCTTTCGGAATTGAATGTGTTACCTGGGATTGTGAGAGCGATTACAGTAATCACAAACTGGTTCGTCTGAAGTGATCCAAGTGGCCTCAGAAAGTTGGTAGAGTCAACTTTGCATCCTAGTTAACTGAGCTCCTGAATATCTCTCAGTCACACACAGCTGGTGCTGCTGCAGCTCTCTGGATGTGGCGCTTGCCAGATTCAACATGGGGTCCCTCTTTATTTGCCAGGAAAGCTCCCCCATGCAGCTCAGATTAAATATCAATTACTAAAACTCAGGTAGGTTCTTAAAGATTGTGTTTATTTGTGTTAAAATATGCACATCACTTAAATATTTTCGAATGTGTGGAGCCTAAACCCTGTGCTCAGCTGGTTCTCTCTATCTGGAAGATGTAGGTGTGTGTGTGTGCCTGTGTGAGTATTTGTGCTTGTGTGTATATGTGGGTGTTTTGGGGGGCCTTTGTGCGAAGCTGCTGTGTGTTTCCAATTCCAGTGTATTTAACGAGATATCTCACTTCCTGCCTTTTTTTTTATCTTGATTCCATTTCTTGCCAGCACTCAGGGGAGCAGAATTCATTCGCACTCGTCTTTTTCCCTTTTTCTCTGCTGTGCAACAAACTGTTACTCAGCCATTTTCTATGCAGCAGGAACCATCGTCGGCAAGTGATTGTCATTCAGTTTCAAATGAGCTCAGACTGATCTACAGTGCAGTAGAAAGTCAACACGCTGGACAGAATGACATGCTATTCAGTGTAATTGTAATAGGCTGAAGTTGAGCGGGATGTGCTGTCATTGTCTTGGGGGTTTGCATCATGTTTCTTCAGGAAAGTTACAACATGCTTCCCAGTAAGCTGACAGCCCTGTATTTTCTCCAGCCTGATGAGTTTGCATATGCACAAATATCTGTTTACGCATTCTGGCATGTTTGCGCCTGCATATACGCGCTTCCCCCTTGAGTATAGAAAGCGCATGTAGAATATACAGTAAGCGCCTGGGTGTCTCTGTATGGCTGTGAATGTGCCACTGTCTGTCTATCTAAATGACTGACTGACTGACAAAACGCCCCCAGAGGATGGATGCATGACAATCGCTCACCCTTCCCGTGTCATTCAGCATAGTACGGGAGCCATTAACTTTTAAAGTCAGGCTTCTCTAACAGTGGGCCCCATGCCGTTTAGCCTCCCCTCCGCAACACTTCAAATGGCTGTGATGGACAGGAGTCAGACCTCTGCGTCTCAGCCGGGTTGAGGGGTGGAGCACTATGCCCCTGTCCCGCACTGTGGCACTGTTGGCACGGTTGGCACCTGGCTCTGTGAGTGTGTGTGCATATGCATGTGATTGTGTATGTGTGTGTGCGTGCGTGTGTGTAATCTGTCGGACACCGAGGTCGAGAGAATGCATCTTGATTGACAAGTCTCATCAGGGATAACTTAATGGCACCACCACCTACCAATTAGAAGTCATCAAGGTCCCCAATTGAAAGTGGTTAATAAATAATGTATAGCCACAGTAATACCACATAATCTGGATATCAGAAAGTCAAAGGTGGATGCATTATTAATGGGGCCAAATTGGACTTTAATAACTGTTCCACTGAATCCCACACCGCAGCAGAATTCACTTATGTTAATATGCCTTTATTATTAATGGGCAGCCATTTTCTAAAATGTTAACTGACTGGGGTGCTCGAGAGGCAGTTGCCAAGATTGACGAGCTCCGCGTCTGGGGAGGAGGAGGTGGGGGCAGCGGGGGCTTGCTTATTTATTTATTCACCTACCTGTAGCACGTCGGCCCACATCATTGTGTCAATAATTCCCTGGTAAAGCCATTAGGCATGATCACAGAGGCCCAATTAACTCTGCAATGTGTGAGATGACAATCATACATCATTAGCCCTATAATGGCATGCAGTGCCACAGCCTCTTTAAAAACAAACACCAAGGCTATTACTGAGAAAATATGCCATCGTCAACGTTGCTGCTCCAACCGTTCTGACTTGTGCTCAAATACTCTGTTGGAGATGTGCACGTCAAGTGTTATGGGACATTACGCCGAATGTGTTTCAATGAACTACTATGGGTTTTTCAGATTGAATGCATCTTCATCAAGGCATAGTTGGGATGAGCAAGGATGTGGTCTCTGCCTGTGATTGCTGCAGGGAAACAAATTAAGAGATATACCGTGTTGGCACTCATTTAAGTATGTTGTTTGGAATAAGAGGCCTATACATTTGTAAAGGGAGAGCGGTAATACAAAGTGTCAGAAAGGCTGCTCTGTCACCCTGATTTAAATTCACCCATTCCTTGGCTCAGTGGGAGCTCACTGCGGCTTCTGAGACAATTTGGTGGAGGCATCTCTGAGGGGAACCGATAGACTAGCTAATATGTTCTCTTATGGTTTTTGCATAATGTCCATGGTGCATCGCCAGAGAGCTGTTCTGCTCCAGTTCCTCCTTGTAATATATCTGGCAGCGCTTCTAAAATGCAGTTGTCGCTGGCACAGGCTTACAAATGAGACAGTGAAGGCCCATCCAGCATATGAAAGGAAACACAGCTTCAAAATATTAATTAACCATCTGCTTTTGGACGATGTCCTGCCCAAATCAACTTGATGAGACTGACTAGTGTTTTTTTTTCGTGGTGTACAAGTCCAGAATATTTTTTTCCGTTACAAAAAGGTATTAAACCAGGAAGCAAAACCTGCTGTTGTTGACAGGAGAGCGTACATCTCTCTGCGTATGTTGGCACAGTCAAAAAGATTCTCTTAAAAGCTCCCCTGCCTTCACATTCATTGAAATGTCTCTCCTCTAAATTGGTGGCAGAGGTGGGATCACTTCTGCATAAATTATGTTGTGATTGTTCGTCAGTGTCAGTTTTGTCCTACTCAGTGTTTTGAAGTTCCTCTGCAGCGTGATAACCGGCCTGACCTCCTTTGTGTCCGTGTATCATACGGTGTCATCCCTGTGTGGAGCCATTAAAGGCATTTACTACAGCGTTTGTCGAATGTTTACATCCTGGTCTTGGTTTAATATCAGCTATTTACCCAAAGAGGGGGTATTTCTATTTGTCAAAGGAAGTATCGCCCATAAAAAGAAAACTGAAATAAAGTGAGGACTGGTTTGTAATTGGTATTTTCACTCTTCAACTTAAATTCAATATGTGCATTTTCAGCATAATGGACAAAAAGAGAAAATAATCCAACAACAACATTTATCTTTGGAATGAGGAGGAGCCTCGCCCTTACCAGAAACTACAATTCTGCATTAAATAGCACTATGGGTTGTGTATCAGTTGATTTAAAAACCACTTAAACAATTCCCTCAAATAAATGATAACCCAAGCAATACTGGGCCATGAAGAATACGGACCACCTTTGATACATTAGGCAGCAAAATAGAATCAGTACACTGACGCTTACCGTAGCCTGGAAACAGAGCCTCTTTAAACAGAATGAGGTGGAAATACCGAAGTGGCATAATGAACAAAAATCTGCAGAGCTTAATGGCAAACATCCAAAATTAAATATATATATTTGGAACGGTAAATCCTGCCAGCTGTGACTGATGCAGTCTGTCAGAGTTAACAGGTTAGCTATGCTATACGTTCCTATAGAAAGACACATTTATCAATACACTTTTTTTTATAAAAGTTAGCTGTATGAAGGTACACTTTATGCTGATCCTTTTTCTTTTTCAGACTCAGAGTAATTAACAAATGTTAATCGTTGTGTCAACATAACTCTTTTTGAAATGTTACAGCCACACAGAGCCAGTCAGGACGATTTATAAGGCAACAGCTGCTCGACAAGGATAAATCAGGCCTTCCTGATTGTAAAGACAGCGATCGACAGGATGAATCCATTATAACTGACGGAGACACCCTGTAGTGTTACCATCAGATAAGTGAGTGAGAGACCTCGCTGTGCCCTACAGCTTCAGCGTCAGGTGGTCATCCCCCCCCAACTGCTGCAACAGTTTCAAATTCTACTCATTTCAGCAAACTCCACAATTTGGTCTGTTAAAATCCTATCTCTTATACTGTTACCAGTGTCTTGTTACCGATACTTATATTTGCGAAAGTCTAAAGTAAAACATTTTTGGATACCAGCTTGGAGTCATTTGGAGGGCGGGGCCTATTTCAATTATAAGGGGTGAAACATAGCAAAGGCCTCCAGGTGCATTATGACAACATTGGGCATCCAGGGCTTTAGCCAGTAATGTTTTTTTGACAAGGACTCAATCTTTCAGGCAGAGGAAAAAAACGATTATCATCACAGAAGGTAAACAATTTAATCCCTGACAACGATGAACCCTGGCTGCTGCCTGTGGGTGGATGTAGAGATACAGAGGGAGTGGCTGGGTGACGTCTTCTTGTATACAAGCTCTCTGCAGAGTTTTTTTGGCGTGGATGGCATGCCTTGCTTCTGCTTGGCTGTCATGTTCACACAGGAACAGTAACAAGAAAAGGTGTATTGACTAATACTAACAAAGCAAAACCCTAACTACTTTATTGTTATACGTTATTTTTATTGCTTGTGAATTCTCTCATATTTTCCAGAAAACAGTATGACCTTTGTCTATCCTATTAATGATCCATTTTCTGTACGATTTATCCTTCTAGAGGAGCTGGAGCCAATCGACAGGTTGCTATTTCCATCTGTTCTACAACAGGTTCATTCCTGGAAATGAAATCTGCATTATAACATTTCACCAGTGTATAGAACTGATTGTCGGTGTCAGTTTAAGTGTTGTCATCAACAATCATAAAACAACTTTCTTTCTAACATGACCTTGAAGATAGAGAAGCACCTAAGTGTAGTTGGTACTACCATATTGTTTCTGAAGCAGACAAGAAACCCAACAAGTCCAATAACAGGGATGTTAAAGTCTTTAAGTTTGTTATCCCTCCTCCACAATCTATTGTTCCCATACATTTAGAGACAATGGAGAATAAAAGGGGTTTGACTCTAGGAACAAGCTGCTGCTGATGGTCAGGAGTCAGGTTAGGAGCTGCTTCCTCTCACATCCAGACAAGAGGAACAAAGCAGCAGACATCAGCTGAGGAGCGTCCCGAACCACTGTCATGTTTTATATGTAGTGTGACTGGCCTGATTGTTAGAAATTGATCTTATGGATGAAATAGTGATATCTGGACTTTCCAAACTTTCATCTGCTGACTACACGGATAGCCAAAAGCATGTATGCTATTTACAGGTTAATATGACAAGTTAAAATGAAGAGACGTACGTAAGGTTTTTAAAGCCACATATTTCAATTCCAAGAGCACTAAAAGCTAAAGTTAGACACCCTGTCCTCAGATCGGGAATGTCCTGTCCCTATAGTCCCAGCCCCTGCCACCTCCTAGAAACAGCCCTGTTCTATATGTGGGTGGGAGAATCCAGCACACCCTGAACTTTCTCACAGAAGCTCAGCCAAAAATAATCAGTATGTTTTTATAAAGCAGGAAGCAGAAATAAGGTCTGTCCTCATTAGTATCTGAGTACTTTGGAGTGGGAACTCCGGTTTTTTTTTTTATGTCTTTCTTTTGCTTTTTTCTGTTTCCCAGCCCCGCTGCTTTCATCAAAGAAGACTCCAGGGACGTTTGTATACTATGATCTATACATAGATATCATAGCACAGTTAAAAATAAACAGCCTCAAACTATTGCATACATATATGATACTCGAACACGAAAGAAGAGTCATGCAGGAGAGTAAGAAGGGTCACAGACAGATTGATGGAACTTGTCTCCTGTGACAGGTAATCTGTTGTTAATCACAAACAGTGTTTTACTGCACGCTGCCCTGTTGCACTGGTAAAGCAGAAAATCGTGTTTAGTAACAACTAATGTTTGTTCGGGTTGATGAACTGCCAGTATCGATGTAATAATTGACATAACACTCAGTCTCCTCCTCTGTCACTCCCTCCTCATTAGTCATCTTGCCTCGCCGCTCAGTTGACTTTGCTCGTCCTGTCAGTGGAGCCGTCTCATCGACTAAAGCCGGTGTTTTCTGCCTCGTGACAGAAATTTGCAACGGTATGAAGAGATGGGGCGGGGGAGGCAGTTGAATGAAATGTACTGTGGAAGGATTGCGCGTGACAAAGCTGGGTGCTGTACGAAAATCCTGTTTTCCTACTTTTTGACATCCAGTCAATATATTGACAGCGTTTGTCACTACAGTGCAGCTTTGGCTGTAGAAGCAGATGCCATCCAGCCCAGGCTGACATGTCAAGCTTCGATTCGCTCGGCACCGGCTCTTTGCAGGTGGAAATCCCGAAGCATGGAAGACAGGTAGCTCAGACAGTGAGGAAAATTCTTCCCTTGCATCCATTACTGACAACGTCTCTTCGAGCGTCACATACACAGCTAAAAAAAAAGGCCTCTTCAAACATTTTGGATGCTTGTGGAGGAATAAAGTTTCCCCGTGTGACACTAATGAGAGAGATGAGCAAGTTAAAACAGCTTTTTAGTACAAATAAAAATCAAGTTATGTTATTGCATATTACAGAAACTAATTCATATTTTTGATTAAATTACAGGAGAAATTATTAAATTTTATCAGCAGGAAATGAAGCATCCACTAAAGCCCATTGTTCAATGCACCACTGCTTATGTTTAAATAAATACTTTGTTACGTTTTGTCCAGGCTGAACACAGCCAGGATTTGTCTTTCGCATTTTGTAGTGTGCATGTTTTGTTTGTTTGAGACTTAAGAGACAAGACTCTTTTTTAACCTTTCCAAAACAGAAGGCACAAGAGCAGATGTGTACGGAATGTATAAACAGTGCTCCAATACAATCTGCACTTGCTAGTGAGTCCAGCTAACTAGCTTGGAGACCTGATGCTTCTTCCAAGGCCAAGGGTTTGCATATCATTAAGTGACTACATGAGTTTGGGGTTGAAAAGCCAGATTTCTGACTCAGACAGTCACTGTGTGGTATTTCTTCACTGTGTGGTATTTCTTCACTGTGTGGGAGAGGGTATCTGGAGGGGACTACATCAGAATACAGGGTAACGTTAAAAGGCTCTGTCCTGCTCATTGACCTCCAGACAATGTTATCTGTGATAGTCTTACATTCAGACCAGCGAAGTAAAACGTCAAAGTCCCTTAGAGGTAATGCTCTTTGCAGTCCAAAACAATACATGCAATCATACACTTACCCAGCAGAGATTTATCGTGCCTTCACTGTCATCATGAATCATGATGGGTATCGTTTTTTTGTAATTTAGCTGAAAACGTCTGCCCTGATGTGAGCTTCTGATCATCATTTAATAGATTCCATGGTTCCACAGAACCAAAATATTGCTCCAGTAATCACACAGCACAAATTTTATCTGTTTGTTCCTGCTTTTTGGTTCAGACTGCCCAACCAGAATAAATTCGTAGTCAACAATACAAAGGACATTGAAAGTTGGCAAAGTTTCTATTTTAAAACTATATCTATATTTGCATCATAATTAAGCTTCACATCATACATATATAATTAATATATAAATATTAGGGCTGGGCAAGTTAACTCGTTTTAATCGAGTTAACTCAAGTGATGAGTTAACTCGATTGTTTATCCGCCAATTATTTTCTTTTTTCCTGTTCTGCAGCATTATTTTCTTTTTTCCTGTTCTACAGCAGTCAGCAACAGACTTTCACAAAATAAAAGCCTGACTTTCACAATAAAACAATAAATAATCAAACCTGAGTGAATGCGAGATAAAATAATTAATCGAGTTAACTCATCACTTGAGTTAACTCTAACTCGAGTTAACTCGATTGAAACGAGTTAACTTGCCCAGCCCTAATAAATATATACATAACCAGAACACACATAGTAGTAAACAGCCATCTGATTTTACATTTTATGTTTCAGTTTATAATTGGCACAACCAAGTTCATAATAATGTTGATACTTTGCAGATCTCATAAGAGCTGTTAAATTATTGAATTTAGAATCACGTCTCCTAATTGTGATGCCACTCACAATAATGCATATTTTTCTCAGAGTAAATGAGGTTCTGACTTCTGACAAATGCACAAGACAAACAACTTATTTTGTAGCACACAAACTACTGCACTGGATGATTCTATTCAGATAGAGCTGCGTGTGTAATTCAGAGAAATAATGGGGCTGTTTCATGTATGTGTGGTGGGAGGTGAGACATTCCATAACTTCATTAACATCTTGTACGATCAAAGGGGGAAAGATGGATCATGAGTCACAGGTATTTGAATTAGAGACAGTAGAAGGATGGGAAATGCAACGAACCTGCCGCAAAAAAAATCTTACACGCATGTATGTGACAGCCTTCACGATGGCTCCCACATGGCCTGTGGTCGCAACATGGATAATTACTTCTCCCGGTGGCGCCCTTTCAAATCATAACCAAAGCTCCTAAACACGAACACATCGCGAGGTTGGAAATGTCAAACGCTCCTATTTTCTCACCTCCCTCGGTATTCCATCACTGTCTCACAACTCTATTTTTCCTTGCCTCTTTTGTGCCTGTCCTCTCTTCTTTTCGGGGGAGACGGAGAGGGGGGGAGGGAGGGTTGCCAGCGATGTCACGGCTAGAGAAAGCTTATCCTAGGTAGAGGGGTCTGTGTATAGAGTCAATCAGAGCTGTACAAACCCTTGATTGCCATTGACATTTACCGGGGGCCCATTTCCAATTAATCTTCAAGGGCCTCCACCTCTTGAAGCCTGATTACGATTTTCCCCCGACAAACTAGCTAATTTGTAATTGGCCATGTGTCTGGCAGAGCAGCCGCTCCTTTATCACGGCCAGATTGAGACGTGGTTGAAAAGGAGATGGATGGGGAAAGATCCCTCACTACCCACTGAATCCTAAAATTATTTTCATACATGCAATACATAAACTATGCAAATTGTTTCATGTATATGCTAGATATTAAAAATACAAGAACTTCATTTGGATCTTTTGCTACCCATTTAAAGGTACTATGTCTTACCTTTATGTGATCATAGAGTCTTGCTAATTATTCTGATGTATTCTATTGTATACTCATCTTGCCTCATGTGTTGGTTTTCATCACATTTATCTCTAGGGACCCCAGACAGGGTTTGCTGAACACTAACAGATGAGCTCCCCTCGTGATGAAACAAAGAGCCCCCCCCGTTATACTTTGGCCATGTATAACTCAGTATCACAGCATCTTCAACGCTCACATGTTTGTCTTAAACGTTGGCTTTTGGCCTCTGTCTCACATTGACCCATCAAATGTAGAATTTGGGCTCCTTCTCTTTGACTTGATCAAATATCTGGAGTCATCACTGCAGCAGGGATCACCCTATCCCCCAAACTGAGAGGGTCTGTGTGGAGTTAACACATGTGACACAGCAGCAGCAACTTCATTCATTATTTAAATCTTCTGTGTCTGCCTGTATAGCCTTATTACCCTAAATGATTTTTTGAACAGCAAAGAAGGTAATTTGCTGCACACAGTTTCCACATTCATGCAAAGTGGCAGCGCTCAGGATGAGTTCACCACCATCAAAGCTGTCCCTCAATTTTATTATCGTTTCCTCTGGAGAGACACAAGATTTTCTTTTTTTTCATGTCAAGTGGATTGTAAAAGATAGTTGTAAGTTCCACTGCATAACTGCCATGTATATTCAGCATTGTGACATTACTGCAAGCACAAACCTATCTAATCACTATAGTAAGTAAAAAATAAGACAACAGGTATAATAATGAAACCCCTATTTTCTGTACTCAGCCCAAATAATAGGTTATTGTAGATACTACTGTTGCCTTGGAGCAAACATATCTTTACTGAGAGGAAGTTTTATTTTTTTCGTGAACGATAAATTAAAAAAAGGGAGAAAAAGAATACTGCCAGTGATTTGAGGTCAAGAGGCCTTTATACTTCTTCGGCTTCAAAGAGCAGAGGTTTTTTACTCTCAAATTCATTCAATGTGTTCAACGACATCCAAATTAACAATAAATAAATCAAGACAAATTAAAAAAAGGAAATTTCTAACAAATCGTATCTGGCCATTTGTAATAATTTGGATTGATATATAATTTAGATATCGATGGATATCAACTTCTGAAAAAAATAGACAATATGAAAACCATCCAACGCAAAATTGACCCAACTCATTGGACGTGAGGCCCATGAAACCCTGTACCCACGTCAGCTCCTTAGGGAGGGGAGCAGCCTCAATGCACTGCAATGTAAAAGAACACAAGAGAAAAGCATTTGTATTGTCAAAGTTTCTTGTGTGGTGTTTCTAAATTGTAAAGTGTTGTCAAGTAGGTGAAGATGTTTACCTCCTTTGCTTGCTTTTTGTCAACTTGGAGACTTGGACAGTGATTTATGTTTTTTATTTCTTCACCTCACATCCAACAGTTCAACAGTTATGTGGGAAATGTACAGCTGGGACAATATATGGGGGAAATTCATGTACACGTATTGTAAATTAATGAGCTTCATGCAGTAAATCCCCACATAATGTCTTTATCTGCACCAAGAGCATATCAGATCTTTCTTGGGCTGTGAACTAGAGTTGACCTATATCTAGTGAGTTAAGATACCCTGCAAACAAAAACAATAAAAAATACAGCATGTTCCTTCACCAAGGCCGAACAGCCCCTTGAAGTTCAATTGAGCTGCACCAACTTTAACACACTCATAGATATCACTCCTCTATATGTTCTTGTTTTTTTTCAGCAAACCTCAAAGAATTATTCCATGGGAAATCTGTAAAAATGTCAAAAACAACCTATGTTGTAATGTTGAAGAAACAAATTCCCGGATCTACATCAAAATCGATGGGGATCTTCCCTGACCCATCCTTTAACCAGGTTTCCTGAAAATCTATCAATTTTTTTTTTATGTGATCTTGCTTACAGTCAAAAAACAACTGGAAAGGAAAGGAAGTGGAAACATAACATGCTTGACGAAGGTATGACACCAGAGGTTGTTTGGCAGATATGGGAATACCGTAGAACTGAATGTCAGATACATTTTTATGACATTCACACTATACAAGTTATTGTTTAAACTTTCTTTTTGATGTTGCCTGACACTGTTGTTGTGTTGCAGCGCTGCCTGCACAGAGCTATTGGTGAGGCAGCGTGTTGCATGTGTTTTGGACCCTCACATATAGAGAGTCGATCAGAACCTGCTGTGAACACAGGCACAAACATACAGGTGCACCGCCTGCATGCTGGGAGATACTTATTCAGACTGCAAAGACACATGATGGTTCACAACCGCGAGCACACACACACACACACACACACACACACACACACACACACACACACACACACACAGAGAGAGACACAGAACAAAGGAGGAGAGAAGGGGCAGGATGAGTATGAATATATGTGTATATTTAGTTTCACCAGGGTCTTTCTCTCAGATTCAAAGAAAACTGCCTCTAAATTCATGGATAATATTTTGTAAGCTTTCCCACACACGGAACACCATCATTATCAAAGCATCTGTGCGTTCATTCACAGCCTGAACCTCTTTGTGTAACATCGCTTATGTTTTCCTTCTCTTCACACTGACAAAAGCCACTTTTTTAAATAAGGTTATAAAAAATGGCTACGTCCCTCACTCGTCTGTAAACAATATCATTGCAGACATGTATACTCCCAGAAACCCTCACATGAACCCTCTCATTTTAAAGCTCTTTCTTTCTTACTGTCTTTATTTATTTCCGTGCTGTTTATCCTCTGTCTCACCAACGCCACTGGGTCACAGAGGGAGGGAGGGCAGTAGTGGAAGTGGGATTCCCAGACTGCCCATTTGTCCAGCCCGGCCCCTGCACCGGCTTGATAACACCGGCGCTGCCCACCCCCTCTCCCCCACTGCAACCTCCCCCTACTCCTCCCTCTGCCCCGGGCTGCTGTGCTCTGCAGACCGGTGCCCATGGCAAAGCCACCCAGGAATCTTATCTCCTGCCCAGGCTCATTCCTGGTCCTGTCTGTCTGTCTGCCTGCCTGCTGCTATTCATGCCCTCTGTGTGTGTGTGTGTGTGTGTGTGTGTGTGTGTGTGTGTGTGTGTGTGTGTGTGTGTGTGTGTGTGTGTGTGTGTGTGTGTGTGTGTGTGTGTGTGTGTGTGTGTGTGTGTGTGTGTCTGTATGTTTGTGTGTGTGTTCCCCCTTCTCCACCTGCTCATTTGCATCACTATCTTTCTCTCTCACTATCTTTTTCCCGTCTGTCCTCTGGTCTCTCCATCTGCAGGTTCTCAGACTTCCCCAAATTCTTGACCGTCTCACGTGTGGCTCTTGTCCTGACCTGGTCACGTAAAGCGGTCTCAGTGTGTCTAAATGTGTGGCTGCCTGGATCATATGTCTGTCTGTGTGTCTGTGTGTCTGTGTGTCTGTGTCTCTGTCTGTCTCTGTCTGTCTGTCTGTCTGTCTGTCTGTCTGTCTGTCTGTCTGTCTGTCTGTCTGTCTGTCTGTCTGTCTGTCTGTCTGTCTGTCTGTCTGTCTGTCTGTCTGTCTGTCTGTCTGTCTGTCTGTCTGTCTGTCTGTCTGTCTGTCTGTCTGTCTGTCTGTCTGTCTGTCTGTCTGTCTGTCTGTCTGTCTGTCTGTCTGTCGCTTGTCTACCCACATCTGTGTCTCCTTCTCACTGTATATCTGCCCCTGTGTCTCCCCGCATGTTTTCTACCTGTCATCTTACTGTACATGCTTGGCTGTCTCTCTATGTGCCAGTGTGTTTACCTGTCCACAGCTAGCAGCTTGTGTATCAATCGTTCCACCAGTCACATCGCCATCCATCTGTGTGTCTGTTTTCTTCACTTTCTGCCTAACTGTCTGTTTTCTTTTCTATGCCTGTCAGCTTATGTTCTTGTCTTTCTCTCAGTACACCTATTCTTATTTTGAATAATATTCAGAAAAAAATGTGTAATATTGTCATATTTCTTCAGTCTGCTTATCTTGGTATAATATTAGCAAGATACTGCTTCGGGAGGGAGGTATAATAAACACAGTACAACTAAGATTGCTAGAATCAATCATGTTTAAGTAACAATGACTCAAGTGACTAGCATAATGGAAAAGTGGTCACCGGTAGTGATGAATGCAGAGTTTTGGGGATTTTATAGAATAAAGCTTTACAATTTGTATTCACTCTCACCAATCCCGTCAACATCATTTTCAGTCGCAGTTCCTTTTGGCAAAGAAGCTCTAATAATATATATGTTCTCGATCACTTGCAAAGAACAGACACAGTTTATAGGACGCAGGTGACCAAAGTGGATAAGGAGCTGGACATATTTTCCGGAGTGGGTGGAGACAAAATCAGAGCAAAAACAAGAGGGAATATTGAACAGGCATTACTCAAATAGATTCCAAGTCAATGCTGATGTTGCTTATTGTGTTTTGGGCATTTAACTCAGGCCCTGTTTCCAAAATGTTAGGCCATATCAACAGTCATTTATAGTTAACTGTGCAATATTTATTTCTTCTTCAGTTAAATGGCTCATGTGTAATCCGTTTCACTTTGTATATTCTAATAATGTATACATTATATTAAAACTGTGAATATATTTTTTTCCATACGTTTATAATTCATGTTCACTTATTGTTACTTTACTGATGTTTATTTTCCGACAGCTCTTTCTGCTGCTGCAACACAGCAAACGCTGTTGGACTAATAAAGGATTATCTCATCTTATCCTATCTCATATCTCTAATATGTAAGATTGTTTTGTGCTCAAAAACTTCCCAATCAGGTCAAGAGATAAGGCTGGTGCTAATATTTGTCAACAAATGCTGTGGAAAGATCAAAACAACAATACATTTCCCCGTCTCAAGACTCGATCGTCATCTGCTGCGTTAGTGGCACTCAGCCCCAAGCTCATTTGTTCCTACAGATATACATCAAGAGATCAAAGGTACATTGTTTGCTTATTAAAAAGGTAAAAATGAATTCCCTCAAAACTGTGGGCATGGGAGTACTTAGTAAATGTTCAAACAAGAGAAAAACATTTGTTAAGGACCATTTTCTCCTGCAGATTAGTATTTGGTTCCTTTGTGAGCATGTATGGTTACACAGAGGCATTTGTGGGATTGACACAAAATACACTACAATGGCTGTTTTCAAGGCAGCGCATGAACAAGTCACCCAGTCTTAATAGAAGCTGTGGAAAAAGATAAATAAACTTTGGCTACATGGGAAATACGTCGTAATTCCACTGAATCTGTTGACATACCATTTAGGGAATAGCAGCTGCTTTTTCTTTTAAAGTGCCAACACTGTTTCCTGCGACAAATAAGATGTGGTGTGTTTCAGTGTGACTGTGAGTGTGTGAGAAAGTAAACCTTTCTTTGTGTCACTTTCACGCTGCATGACATGTGTACATCACTTATTATTCAATTACGACAGACAACAGAATGTAGGGCGTTCATTACCTTGCAATACCTGGATATTACATGAAAAACAGCAAGAGAGAGAGAGAGACAGAGAGAGAGAGAGATGCCCCAGAGCTTTCATCGTCTCAACAATTGACATGAGTAATAAGCAACGTCTCCACTGACACGCCATTCAAATCTCCTCCCATTGACATCTTTGATATTGCTCGAGGCGTTGTTCATTTGTTGTTCCACACGTCCATCATGGTACAACTAGCCCCCCCCCCCGCGCCCCTTAATACTCACACAAACACACACACACACACACACACACACACACACACACACACACACACACACACATACACACGCACTCCTCATTCTTCCCTGTCTGTGGCTGAAATGACTATTGACGTTTGGGTTTGGATTTGAAATGTGTTGGAACAGAGGAAGGTGCCGGGGGGTGGAGGAGGTGGTGGTGGTGTTGGTTTGGACATAAAACAGCTCTACCCTGGGATGGCAGTCAGCGGGGCCATTTCACAGAGGGTAGCCTCGGATATTATGTTCATTGGCTTTCTTTGTAATTTTATTAATGGGCAGCACATTAATCTTTACTCAGCCTGAGACCAGACGCTTGGCGGTGGAGCAATTTCTGGTGTAGGGTTTCAAGGATTCAAGGATTTGTCGTTCCTACCAAGAGGGGACTAGTTCTTGGTTTGCTCAGTGTCTTCTCTCCCCCACACTGGCGTGATGAGCTCCTCACATTAGCTTCTTTGTTTTGTTTGTGTGTGTTATTGTGTTTACATGGCCACCAATATTTAGACGATTGACCTTATTCAGAACAAAGCATTATTTTGATAAAGGGCGTTTACCTGAGTTCTTAATGGAATTTTTTTCATTCATGCGTCGTCAAGGGGTTGGTACCTGCTTCATGTCAATGTCACAAAATGCTGCGAAAACTCCGATGCAACGTTATAATGCGATTAGGACATAAACGCGTCTAGATAATGCGACTTAGATCGGACTACTCCACATGTCTTTATTTGATTATTGCTGATTCTGACGATGACCTTATTCAGGTAAGGGGAAACACTGAAAATGCTGTTTGCATAGCAGTGTCTTATTCAGGCTATTGGTTTAACTTGGTTGTATATTGGTATCCATGTAATCAACATGAATGGGAACAGGAAAACAAGAATGGGAGGAAATGAGGGGCATTAAAGACACCAATGTGTGTGTGTGTGTGTGTGTGTGTGTGTGTGTGTGTGTGTGTGTGTGTGTGTGTGTGTGTGTGTCTTAACCTTGTCCTCATATCCTTTATCTGTCTCTTTTAGTCTGTTTACTTCTCTGTGACGTAGGTCAAGCTTATTATTACTCAATCAAAACAGTGATCTTGTAATTCCCATGCTTTCCCAGTTTCACTTCATTTAACAAGCATAATAGAGATTGATGTAAATATTCCATATGACATAGCATCATCCAGCTAATGATGTTTGGTTGATTACCACATTAGCTCGTCTAATTCTACCTTCATGGGAAGAATTACAGAAGGTACGATGGAATATTCAGTGTCTGATGGAAATCCGCAGCTTTTATAGGTATTTCCATGTTCACTGAACCGTTCTTGTAACAAAGGAAAATTAGGTGGCTCATACTAAGGTCAAAGGAAATTTTACATCAATAAATCATTAGTGTGTTAATTTTTATCACCATAAATCACAGTAAACAAGCAGGTTCCTCTCCTAGTAAATTGGCCAGCTCTACCGCTCTAAGCTCAGTTTCTGATGTGACAGAACAAGTGAAAGTTTGATGGAAGAAAACTTGTTTCAAATTGCAAGAAACAGTGATGGGATGGACTGAGGCTTATGGGAAACATGGTCTTCATTTTGGAAACTCAATTATCCTACTGGTAATGTCCTCATTTGCTATGGTAATTACACAGAGCTAAGGTATATTACACAGTGGCTCAGTGATTAACATCATCACCACACACAAAGATGGACTTGGACACAAGTTGTTGGCCGACAGAGAACGTCCATGTTCATGTTTTTCTATCGTCTTCATTTACTCAACTATGCTTTAGTACAATTCTGAAGTACTTCTACTTGCTGCATTTAAGCAATGCTATTTTATGTTAGCGTATTACTGCACTTTAACGGGAATGCTGTGAACTTTCCAGTTCACAAGGCAAGTGAGTAGGATTTAGGAGGATCTATTTGCAGAAATCAAAAAAATCTTCAGAATTGGTCACTGGAAACAAAAATCCATGTTTTTTGTGTGTTTAATTCACATTAGAATAAGCCCTCTCTATCTACATCATGAGCAGATCCTCCTCACTACGTCTACCATGTTCCCAGAGAGGACATAATAAACACAGGCTATAGACAGTGTCTTCTGTGGGGTTTTTTATGTTTCGTTTGATTTTGCTTGTTTTGTCCAACCTTAAGTAGCCACACCACCGTATTGACTTTATGTTTTCATTCCCAATTTAAAAACCAGTAAATACATTTACACTACTTCCTTTAGTATCAGCATGTTTGGTATTATCCTCTTTTCTTGTACCATCACGATTCTTCCTGGACAAAGCAGAGACTCACGAGCCTCATATTCACATCTATATTCATTTGGAGGGGAGTAGAAGCATCAATTCCACAACATGCCTCAGAGACATCTGGTTCCCTGCAGGCCTCGTGTCACTTCCACACAGGTGCATTCCCTTTATGTTGCAGATACGCAGAGCACTGCCGTGCAGAGGAGATCGATCCAACTTGGGAAGCCTTGTCTCTGCCTCTGCATGACATGAGCCTCTAACATAATGCGAGAGGTCACCCAGCCAGAGTCAGGCCGGCACACGTGTGTCCATTAGACACGCGTGTGCAATGACGCAGATGAAGACACACAAGCACACATAAGCGTAAATCATCCTCTTCTTCAAACTTCGGAAATTCCGTTCTTCAAACTTTCTGTATATTGATTTTATATAAAGACATTCCTGACTCCCCCTTATTAGTTTTGAAAATACCTTAACTTTTATATTTCCCTTACAATAATCCTTTAAGATGCACAACAGTACTGCATTACTTTGTTCTCTCTTTAAGCAGTAGGGCTTATAATGGCAAGGAAATGGCATTTTCACATGATATGATGTTACTTTTGATTTACTTTGTTAAAAACAAACGATGTAGTTTGTTCTAATCTGGTACATATATATCTGTAAATATACCACTTAAGTTAGCATACTTTAGAGGCATCATCTGAAAATGAGCATCTCCCATCGAGCTGAACAATCTTTCTGTTCATGCACACCAGTCTAATTTGTGATCTCAGGGTGTAGAGTCAGTATAAAAGTGTTACCGTTTATAACACACTACTCTTGATACATTTTTCGTCTCAGCTGCATGAGTGAGTTGAAAAGAGAGATAGTGGGAAGTCAACACTGAGCCCAGCCCCTGTGATGTGTCTTTCCCCGTGGGCCTACTATATCCAGATTAAGGGAGAGTTCACAGATAGGCGACAGGCTCCAGCACCCATATCCAATCAGACGGTTCCCTCAGGGGAACCATGTGCTGCACACATATGTGGCCACAGCCTCACAGCATGATACTGTGGCGTCCTCCAGGAGTCCTCCACCAGGATCATGGGAAGCTGTGAGCGAGAGCACAGCATTTTTGAGTGAACAGTGGGTGATGTATTTGAAGATGAGGCAAAGAATTTAGGAACAAAATGGCAAAATACGCCATGGTTTTTATCAGGTCCTCGCTGCAGCACTGGTACAAGTACGCCGAGACAAGAGGAGGAGGGAGGCAGCGTGCTCGTGTGCTGTCGTCCTCCTTTTCCAAGACTCACACTCTTCAAGGCTTTCCTTCCTTCTGCTCAAAAGCCTTTTCTGAAAGTCTATTCGTAACACTGCTTACTTCTTTCCCGCTTCCTTTATCCGACGACACAGTGTGGGTGCTGTATCACATCTCTCTTCTTTGTAATGAATATGTGCATGTGTGTCTGTGTATAGGAAAGCTGTATGGGGTCCACATGTGTGTATCACTTCCAGCTGTAGAAGGAGTCATATTTTCTCTATCAAAAGGAAGGAGACACAAACTCTATAATGTACATTCACCTCCTGACTAAGATATTTGGGAACAGCCCCTTCTTTTTCTCTACCTCCTTTTATGGAATTTCTTCCATGCATACACACACACACACACACACACACCTTTCCACAGTTTTAGGACTGCATTACCTTTCATGAAAAACCACACACAATGGCATCAGGCCCTAGAAAACCAAATAACCCAGCACCACTCCCCGAGCCATCACACTTGATCCGTGTATGAATGAATCACACTATGCTACCATTTCCCTCTCATCTCCCTTCCTGCCCCCTACAGAACCGGAGCAAAGTCATAGCTCATATTTTCACTGACAAAAGAGGTGACAGTGAAAGGAAAGTGAAAAGGCTATAATAAATGCTACGGCAGAGGTACAAGGAAGAGAGAGCGGCGTTTGAAAACGGTAACCTTTTTCAGATGCTGATTTAGTATTCATTATTAATGACCTTTCCGTACCTGAGCAAAGCTGTTGCCAGGAAGTCCCCTTCATGTTTGTGTCTGCAGGAGCTGAGGGCAGACGCTGCGGACTTGTTGGCTGATGGATTTCAACCCTTTGTACACGTCTTTCACATGTTACTGTTTAATTTGACCCAGCAAGTCCACAGCGCTGAGTAAAGAATAGTATCAGCATAGTGAGCATGTTGTTAGAGTTTAGAGCAGCAGGCTGAACACAAATTAGGGGTCAGACAGTGGAGTTTGGTGCTTCAGTATTTCCATTGTCTGTCTGTACCTGGCAGGAGAGAAGACAGAACTGGATACAGACAGACAGGATACTGTCTTCCCTCCGTTCTCCCTCACTCCTCTTGCATTTAACGCTTTCTGTCTCATCAAAAAGCATTCTCATGCTAATTGAACTTAAAGAGCAACGATGCGTACAGAGCACTGCGAGTGCGCCTGTGAATGTGCGTGTGCGTGTGTGTGTGTTTGTGAGCTTGAACGATCCCCACGAATGTGCTCATCCAGGCTCGGTTTTCTATTCACAGTGCCTACACTTTGACAATCATCCCAACACCGTGAAAGACTCCTAAGCACATAACTTCCCTGCCAGCCGGTACAGTAAAACTGATCTATCCATCTATCGCTCCACCCGTCTGTTTATCCAGCAATCCCTTCCGTCAGTCTGTCATCCTTTTGTCTGTCTGCCTCCATTCATCTGTCATTATCAGACCGAAAATGTAACTCATACTCCCTCTCCCCAGCCGATAAGACTCCACACATCACTCAGGAGAATTCCACAGGGGGCCCGGCGACGACATGCGCACCAGCCTCTATGAGAACTCACCTCCGTTATCCCACTGTTTCTTTTGTTTTCAGTTTTCAGAGACTTGAAACATATTTCGCTGCAGCATCCTTTGTCTCACCAAATGCCAAATTATTATATGCAATCATAGGCTCCTCTCTGTGCCGGGGATTTAACTGCACCGTCAATATTTGCTACCAATTCCCTATTTGCAGCCATAATTAGACTGCTTACTGGGATTGCAGTGTGAAGAACTTCAGCCAAACGTATAGCCTTCCGTGAGAAGAGGGCTCTGACGAAATCAATTGAGACCTTGTTTTGCTGCCATTATGGTTTTAGTTATAAAAACACGGGGGCGCAGCAAGGCTAAACATAAATGGTGTATGGTTTTGCACTGTTAGCAAAGCAAGGACGAGTGTGTGTAAGGACTGCAAGGTAAACAGGTAAAGCCGGTGATGACAATGCCAAAACAAAGACCATAAAATCTGACGAGGTGTATCTCCCCCTCGGCTTCACCACTACAATGCGTGGTAGGTAATGAGGAGACGCCACAGTGTGTAATGTCTCATAATGTTAGCGTCTGACAGTCACACAAATTAAGGCGCCACTTAGAGACTTCACATTCAGAACACAAAGAGATTATTGTGGAAATAAACCCACTCGACAGAGACGCTTCACTAAAGAAGCATCTCTACTCGCCTCCTGCGTAGTAGCCCACAAAGACGCTCAGTGTAAAACGCAGCAAACCAAAGCCAATAAATGAATACTTTTCATTTATATGGTTTCAACTAGGACTGATGAAGTAAGGCTCTCACTCTGAGAAACAACACAACCACAAGGCTAACGTATATGACATGTTAAAAAGGGGCAGGTTAATGACATGATACAAGACTAACTGTTTATGTTAAATACACATATATTATTGTATTTACCCAAGAGGGACCCTGCAGAAAAGATTTTGGAACCACTGTTGCACACGTTATATGTATTGAATGAATTGCTACAGGGAAGTGTTTTCTCAAAGTCAATATGCACTTACTTACAATCCCAACATTTGACGGCTATTATCTCCCATCAAAATCTCTACCAGATACTTTGCTTGATTTAACATAACATGGGAATTACACCACCACCCAAACATGACGCGTCCTCCTTCCTATGCCATCACATTCACTTGAATTGTTGTCGCTCCTCTTGCTAAGATGTTGAGTTGAGGATGAGAAATGTCCGGTGTCTTATTTAAGTCCTTTGCATGTTTCGATAACTTATCAGTGTGAGCACAATATACAGCATGTGAAATTTACAGAGGAACGCAAATTAACACACAACTTAAGACTTGAGTCCTGTTTGTTGTGTTGACCTGTGGTCATCAGGATGGTTTAATAATCCAGGTCCCAGAGTTCTGAGATCATGAAACACTTTTTGAGCTTCTACTTTGTCAGAAATACCCCAGGAGCTTGATATACCATCTGATCATATGATAAGACTAAGCCTAGTTACAGTGTTTACCAAATGAGGTTTGATGCATCACCTAATAAAGACCACACAAACTAGTTCCTACATATAGATTAGTTGTTACCAAATATTTAGAGCCATTAACTGTCAGGTCTGTCTGACTGAACAAACAGACCAGAGTCACATTTGTTAGATAATGTTTCTTCCCTAACATGGAGTTTGTGAGCTTGTGGTTTTGACATATTGCGTACACAGTATGCTTGACGCTGAAGTGATAAAGTCATGAGAAATCTTACTCTGCATCAGCAGCAGGGATGCTACTATCAGCGTTAGTTTTGCTGTCTTGCCTCAGAAGATACACAGTAAAAAACCGAGTGTCAAAATGTCAGAGTCAACCTTTTTTAACCTAGATGGAGTATTTACAACTATATGCAGAGTAAATCCACTCTGAGTGTAGAGTTAAAAGTCAGTGTAAAATTCTGGAGACATGCAGTGAAAAATTTAACTCTACAGAGTGATGATTACGCGCCAGTCTACGTGACGTCACTGCTGGAGTGGAGACAGTCTGAAGAGGTGAGGCGGTCAGGTAAGTAACGTTAACATTCCCGTGTTCGCAACATCGTTTAAGGATTGTTTTTCAACTAAACAGTTTTATACTTTCATAGATGTTGATTGAGGACGTGTTGTGAACATATAGCCCTCTATTAGATGACACGGTCGAGTATGCAACAGCCTACTGCTAACTAACAGTAAATAAGTTCGACATGTGCTCATAAGATGCACCTTCAGTATGTAGCTAACATGTTACCTATGTATTAATGCACGATGCTTGTGTTATGTAGCGTTTGACCCATGGTTTTACCTCACTGTTTATTAGCATGCTAATCGCGAATTAGCTTGAAGAATACTACCATGCAGAGCAACAGCCTACTGCTAACTAACAGTAAATAAGTTCGACATGTGCTCATAAGATGCACCTTCAGTATGTAGCAAACATGTTAACTATGTATTAATGCACGGTGCTTGTGTTATGTAGCGTTTTACCCATGGTTTATTAGCATGCTAATCGCTAATTAGCTTGAAGCATGCTACGCCTTCCTCACGTGTGGGACACGTGAGGAAGGCTGCGCGCAGAGGAGACCACCGGGCTCTCTGAGGGGGGGGGGGGGAGAAGAGAAGAGAAGCAGAGCAAGAGCCAGAGGAAGAGAGGGAGATGCCCGGCCAAGGCTCCGTCCACACAGCATGGACAGTTCAGAAACTATTCGGAATGAGTTAAAATGAATTTATTTTTAATCTCATGAGCGGAACTGGACAATTTTGAGCATTTCATTTCCCAGTTAAATATGATTAAGAGGTCCTCTTATACTCACACTAAGCTATAAACATTTTACGTCCTTCTGTTCTACTACCCAATGGACTTAAAATCAACTATTTTGTCTGTCATAGACTATTCAATTTTGCTGTCAGAGTGCACCAGAATGATCCATTTGACTTAGGATCCCCAACTATATTCTCTCAAAATTATGAGAGAATCCAATTTAGTTAATTGATAGCATTATGGATTTGTTAATCTCAATTTAACTATATTATCTTTGTCTTGTTGTTCACAGTAATTGCAATCAAAGTGGACCAATAGCTGGTAAGTAGGTTAAGGTTATGGAACAATATAGTCCTATACATTAATTTTAATTTTATCATTAAAGGTAACTGTTTAACAGCTTTTTCTCGGTTGTCATTTTTTCCCTTTGTTTATTTTAATAGGATATGCTGCTGCGTGTATTGTTTGATGGGGAGCAGAAGTATGTTAGGCTGTCTGACCTAACATTCGACTCTTTCATGAAAGAAGGTTAGTGAGTACATCAGGATAAAATAAAATCACAACTTTTTTCTTGGTTAATACACCTAATTCATCTTAAAAACATTCTTTCTAAACTACTTGAGTTGCTAATTGTTTCTGATGTGCCATAAAATGGATGGGTATGACCTATTGACTTAAGTTTCATCTCAACAGCATTTTGTGAGGACATGACACTCCCTCTACTTAGTTGATGTTTTGATTCTCATCATAAGGAAATTGTCTTTCCAGTTTGTTACAATTGATATCATATCCTTTTTCTTTTCATTTACTTCAGTGTGCCTAAAATTTAACATACCGGAAGGCATGCAACCAGACTTGAAGGTGTTTGACAAATCCGACACAGAAGTTGATGGAGAAGTCTTTGAAGAAATAGTGAATGAGTCACCTGGAACCTTCAAAGTCATGTTGAGCAAAGAAGAACTAGGTAATCACTGACCATTCACATATGTGTTCATATTAAACTTTAGGGTTGGGACATGAGTAATAACAGCTCCATTTAATATACGTCTGTTTTGTTCATATTCTTTATACACAGATGCCTCTCTATCATCAACATCATCATCATGCTCAGCAGCATCTGACGATACTATCATTCTGAACGTCACAATGTGGGACCCTCCTGAAGAAGCAGCTGCTGTCGAAGGAAGTCAGCCTAAAAAGCCATGCCACATTAACTGTGGGGCGAAAGCGGTGAGTAGTGGGCATTGTTAAGTCTAATCTGGATATTGTTCCATTTGATGGGGAATGTTTTTATGTTATCATTTTCCAGTTGTACATTTGGTTTCAAAATTTCTGACTGCATATTTTGTTTCCATTCAAGTTGATTGAAAAAATCCTAACAACAAAGCCTGGTGGTGAAAAAATCATGCAAGAGTATGCAAAAATAAAATCACTGAAAGATGGCACCAGAAGACAGATGATTAACATTCTCACTGCTGAGATGACAAAAACACATGGGTAAGAATCAGACATGTAGGCTATAGAAACATTTTTAGTATCTGTATTGTTGTTAATTGTGCCCAGTTGAGTGACTGTAATCATTGATTTCATACGTTAGGACATCCCCCCCCAAAAGTGTCAAAGTGTTGTATGCGCAGGGGATAGTTGCTCTATTTCCATATCTGGAGGACCCATATTCACAGCATGGATATGTAAGTAAAAAGGTCCTCACTGCGTTAAACACATAATTGCCCTTTGTTGACAGTATAGTCAGTCTGTGTGTATTTTAATTACATGTAGGAACATTACTACGACCCAGAGAGTGGGTCCGGATACCTTGCATGGCGGTTGAAAACCATCCAACGAAAAAGTGCAGAGGAAAGAGGTGTGTCTGTGAGCAAATCTCCCAAAAGTAAGTTCAATTAAATACAGGCTTGTCACAGTTATCAATAACTTGAATGATCGCAATTATTATGCATAGTTGTCATAATTGTTTCATTCATCGTTACAAAAAACGCAGGATGAAACTAAAAGAAATGTCAGATTTTCATCCCTTCATCACTATTTCCATGTAGTTTCCCACCATCTAAGGTTTGATTGGCCCTCTTTAAATGACATCATGTCATTCAATCAGATGAGTGTCTAAATATAGATGGTGCACGTTAACAGACAGTTTAACGTGGTGTAGCTAAAGAAATACAGCCGTTAAATACGGTTGAAAAATCCAGTATTTAAAGAAATGCTGCAAAAGACTGACAAGCAGAAAAAGACTAAAACAGTTAAACACAATTATTTGTATGGCAGTTATTCGTCAACTAAAAATTCATAATTGTGACAGCCCTAGTTACATATGATATTGCTGAATTGTGTAGGCAGGAGTCAATGAACTTGTGTTTTGTCTTTGAAGTTGGTGGGCCAAGCCGTGTTCAACCCAGACCCTTCACTGCTGATAAAGTGTTATCTGATGAGGATGTGGAAGCAGCTATTGCCGTTTTGAGACACTCTGCTGATGAAGACACCATCCGTGACAAGATGAAAGCTACCTTCATTTATCGTCAGTCAATGGTCAGCAATGAGAAGAGAGCAGGGGATGTGTTCTCAGTCTTCCCGAGATTTCTAGACACACCTGGACTGGTAAGACATCTCCAGTTGTTCAAAATGAGAAAGCGGCAAAATTAAGTTTCCCCAGAAACAGTCCAGAAATGTGGGCATCACACATGCAGTGTGTCTCATCACTCCTTTCTTTGCACTGTATTTTTGCATTACAGATAGAACAAGATTTCAGACTGCTGTTTGGGGAGGCCACAGCCAACAAATTCCTGGAAAAGTGGGCCACTAATCTGAAAACAAAAGTGAAAACAGAAAGCCATGGACTGGTACCGACCAGAGAGGTCTTGGATTTAACGCGCAATGCTGAGTCAACTGCTGAAATTGAGAATGGTATGACTGGGACTGGTTTTAATTGCTATTTTTTTGTAATTATGCCAATTAAATGTACATGTGGCGTAAATATTTCATATTTTACATATCTTACATTCTTATATATTACACTGTGTCTTTTTGTTTGATTATTTCTGGAAATAGGCACAATAAGACATTTCACTGTGCATTGTGCTATGTATAAAGATGTATCTGACAAGTAAATCTTATCTTGTCTTATCTTAATGCTAATGTCTGTTGGTCTGTAGGCTGGGACAGTGACATGTCTGCTATATTGCTGCTCCTCCATCTCCTACCACCATCTGCACAGGGAAGGAAGAGGCCGGGGAAGGTGTCGGCATGTCAGGCTGTGGAACACCTCATCAGATTCATAAAAGTATGCTGAACAGTTGTTAAAATATAGTTTTCATCACCTCAGTTTCATGCACAGTGATCTGTTGTGAGTGGTTGGTCACTAAGTATTGCTGTTCAATGTTTGTTTGGTTGTAGGCTGGAACCAGTGTACAGCAGCACCTGGATAACATCAGCCAAAGCAGCCAGCCCTACCTCCTCGCTCAGGGTCCTGCAAGAAGCAGCATTCACACCTTCTTTATTGTGATTGACAAGTATGCGCTTCCATGTAAGGCAACAGGTTCAGTGGGAGCCCTAGACGAACTCTTTAAGGCCCATTACGTCTTTGGTACCTCTTACAGCTCTTCCTTGGCCAACTTTTTCACTTTTCTCCAAACAACCATTTACAACATTGATGTTGGGGAAACAAAGGAAACTCCCAGAGTTGCAGAGCTGCGGGCAAGAATGGTGCGTTAGTGTCAACTAATGAAGTGTTTTCTTTGCAAAAGTGACCATGGGAGGCCAAACAGCCTTATAAAGCACCTTAAGGTAATTCATGGTCTCTGTACTGGCCGGACTCTTCATCTTAAATGTGGCCAAGTTGGATGTTCATGTTCTTTTGGTAGCTTTTCAGGCTTTAGAAAGCATCTGAACAAGTGCCATGTAAGTGGTTCATTTGATTCTGTAGAAGAAAGTGATTTTTCACCACACCAAAGTGTTGAGTGTAATGCGACTGATGTTGATGTGTCGTCTGAACATTTGGAGGGACAGTCCACCTTAACTTCAGCCCACCTTGTAAATAGTTGTGCAGCAGTAATTTCTGATTTAAAGGCAGCAGGTGTAAGCCAAAGTGTAGTGAACTCTGTTGTGACGTCCATGGAAGAGATTGTTCAAGATATCCAGCAGCATGCCAAAGAAACTGTCATTAAGCATGTATTTGGTGATGAAAGAGAAACTGAAATGTGCAAGAAAGTTGAAGCATGTTTTGAGGAGTTAGAGAATCCTTTCACAGTTCTTAATTCAGAATACAAACGATCAAAACTTTTATCAGGCAAGTGGGAAACAGTGGAACCCATTGAATGTGTAATTGGCTCAAGATTTGACACAAGGAGAAATAAAAAGACTGGAACATATGATCAGACAGTCGTTCAAGATAAATTCATGTATGTTCCCATTTTATCTACATTGGAGTCAATATTTAAAAGTCAGTATGTTGCAGAAATGTTGAAAAGCTCAGACACTGATGACTCAAGACTCAGAGATATTCATGATGGATCTTTTTTTAAGACTCACCCTCTGTTTTCAACGGAAAAGCACACTGTGCAGATCCAAATGTTCTATGATGACTTTGAGGTAGCAAATCCCCTCGGTTCCAAGCGAGGTATTCATAAATTGGGTGCAATATATTTTACCTTAAGGAACTTCTCTCCAAAATGGAATTCTCTCTTGGCCAACATACACCTGTGTGCCTTATTTCATGCACAAGATCTTAAACGGTACAGTTTTAGTGAAATTCTTGCTCCTGTTGTTCGAGATATTAAAGTTTTAGAGAATGATGGTATTGAGATTCCACTATATGGTGGTCGTGTTCGTGGCAGTGTGGTACAGGTTACTGGTGATAATTTAGGCTTACATAGCTTGTTTGGTCTGGTCGAGTCCTTCAGTGCAAGGTACTGTTGCAGATTTTGTTTAACTGAAAAAGAGAACTTTCAAACAGAATTCTCTGAAGATTCTTCCAAAATAGTGTTGCGCACAAAAGACACCTACACTGCTCACTGTCAAGAAATGGCTGATAATCCATCTCTTCCTTATGTTTTTGGTGTGAAAAGGTCATGTTCATTGAATTCATTGTCATATTTTCACACAACTGAGAACTTCTCAGTTGATGTGATGCATGACATTTTGGAAGGGGTGGCCCAGTACGAATTGAAGCTCTTGTTTTTGTATTTTAAAGAACAACATGTAACACAGGGGGAGCTGAATTCGAGAATACAAAGTTTTGATTATGGATTCATGGAAAGAAACAATAGGCCTGTATCTGTGAATTTAGGTGGGGAGTCTAATGATCTGGGACTGAATGCAATTCAGTCATGGTGCTTGTTGAGGAATGCACCACTCCTCTTTGGAGATTTGGTAACCTCTACTGACCAACATTGGGGCCTTCTTCTTTTATTACTACAAATAATGAACATTGTATTTTCTCCCATGTTATCTCAAGGTCTGTGTGTATATTTAAAACATTTGATTGTGGAACACCACAAACTGTTCAAGATGTTGTATCCCCAGAAAAACCTTTTACCAAAGCACCATTTTCTTATCCATTATCCTCGCATTATCCAGAAAATAGGACCTGTACTTCATAGTTGGTGCATGCGGTATGAAGGCAAGCACAATTTTTTCAAGAAACAGCTCAAGTCATTCAAAAATATCACCAAAACGCTGGCCAAAAAACACCAGCATCATATGGCATATCTTTGGCGATCTTACACAACTTTTAGTCGGTTAGACATTGGTCCTGGGAAAATGGTGTCTTTGGAAATGGTAAAAGGAGGTTCTGAAATTGTCAAGGCAGTGCAAGTGCCTTCCAGTGTTCAAGTTATGAAAGTGAATTGGGCTAAAAACAAAGGTTTTGTTTACCGCCCACATCTGGTTATTTGTGGCAAAGTTGAATCTGAAATGCCTGTCTTTTACCAGATTGAGTCAGTGCTGCTAATGCATGACAAATTGTTGCTGCTCACTTTGCCTATCTTTACAGTAACTTTTAAAGAACATAACCATGCATATGAGGTAACCAGGACAAAAAACAATTTTGTGGTCTTTCATGCTGACAGCCTGCATTATCCAAGGCCTTTTGACATGCAAATGTCATATGGAGGGAATGACACAGCTCTCTTTGTTGTTCCATATTGCTTTATCTGTTGAGCAATAAAGCACACTGTATACTGTCATCTTGTCTAAATGTGTTTTTTCCATTTGATAGGTTAGATCACACACACACACACATATATATATATATATAAATAACACTGTATGGAAATAAAAATTTAATATTTTTACACATTAGAGTGTCATTTTAAAACTATTATGAGTAAAAGTGGCTCTATATAGTGTAATCGTATTACTCTGAACAGTGTGAATAAACCTCAGTGTTACATATTTTTACACATTTCATTGTTAATTTTGACACTAAATTGAGTAAAATTAACTCTGAAAAGTTGACACTGGCCATAGAGTCACTTTAACTCTATGGCCAGTGTCATTTGAGTGGGACCACATGTTATCTGAAACGGAGTTAATTTCAACTCTCTAAGAGTTGAATTGACACTCTGTTTTTTACTGTGTAACAATTGAGATAACTATAGCATAAAGTAAAAAGCTAACATAATGCAGGAAATGCACATGAAGAGGGAAAGTATGAGCGCTGTGGACATATCCAAATTTGTCTCTGACATGTAAATTCCTAAGAGAATCTATACGAATAAAATAAATCTACTTACCATGCGACGAAAATGACCTTCCATGGCCTCCACCATTTCTGAAAACGTCAGCAAACGCGTCACAGCTCCTGAACTTTGACCTTTCAGACGTTCATATGGACTCTTTTTACAACCAAGGTAAACACGACTCCATCTGAAGGCAGCATTCAATCTATTTAAAATTAAAAGAAAAAGATAATATGGAACACATTTGAAATACAGTATCTTATATACTTATCCTATACAGAAACTTAATATTTATGACATGAACCTTTGACCAAATTAGTAAAAAAAAGTCTCCTAAGTTACCATAATTATATTTATTCCAAACTGTTTGATCATTATCTACTCTCTTACACATATTTCAAATACACACATATATATATATATAAACTTGTAAACTTGCAAACTTGCACATCATAGACCGAGCAGCACACTTTTTTGGTTTACAAACAAAACAGACTAAAGTGAGGAATCTAATGTTAGGCAGTCTGAGTCGAGGTGAAGGTAACAAAATCTGTCACTAATGATGAGAAATACTATAGAGAAAGGAAATATGATATAAATACAGTGAATGGCTTTAGCTTAAGAAAATACTGTCCATGAATAAATTAATAAAAAAATGAATAATTTTCAAATGAACAAATAATATGCCAACACTCAAAATACCACTGTACAGTTTGTATACTGCTTATAGGCTGCTTGAAATTAAGTGTTGCAAGGAACAAGTGGTGGGTTTTAATTACTGTCCTAATGCCTTTTTGGGTCCCACCAGCCTTAAGTATTTATCTTATCCACAAACCCAGCGCTGCAGCATTGTTTCAGCTGTGTGTGTGTGTGTGTGTGTGTGTGTGTGTGTGTGTGTGTTTGTGTTTGTGTGTCAACAAAAATACTCTCAGTTAATAGAGTTTCTGGGTCACCTGATTAGAGACAGGCTTATATTTGCTTTTGCATTTTGCTATTTTTCACTTTTCTGACAACCATCATAAGTGAATTTCAAAAATCTGAAATAGTATATACACATACACATGAATGAGTGCATAGACACAGTGGCCTCACACACACACACAGTCACACACTTCCCCACATGCAGCGACAATAGACTACACCTCATCCTTACTCCAGACACTTTCTGCCCTAGGGTATACCAGAGAACCAGGTGTTATCGCGCTCCCCTGTGAGTCCCACTTTTCTCCTCTGAGCAATTAATGACACAGTGGAGCCAGAAACTCTGGCCCCAAAATGGCTGCAAATCTGGGATGGAGGTGTCACATCCCCCTGACAACCAGGTCAAGCCCTCAGAGTATCATCAGTGTGCACCAACAAAGCCAGGGGTCAGAGTTCACCTCACCTCGTAACCTCTCGGTGGAATTGATCTGTTGTAGTGGAAATAGGATTTTGGGGCTGCATAATTCACACAGCAGCCAGACACAGAAGACATTTTGTGTGTTGAATGATTGACTAGATGACTCAGAACATCAGACACGACTGTATGGTTTTACAACCACAAAAGAGCTGCAAGAGAATTAAGTTGATTTTCGGTTTCTGTTGGTTGTTTCGGAGTCTGAAAGTGTGTGTGTAGGTGCAGCTATGTCCGGTTCCACTTTCCTATTCACTCAAATAGGAATGTGGTCTTGGACTTTTGGACTGGACGTGTGATGTTGTCACAAAGCCGGTGTTTGTCCAGAGGCTTGTGTTTCCAGGGCAGGGAGTCAGTCAAGGAGAGGAGCTGTCAGCATGGCTGTGCAGCTGGCATTCAGCACGAGCAGGGACGCCCACCCATGTCAAATGTCACAGCACTAATCTCTTTCCAATGCAGCCCAGGTATAACCGCAGGGGCGAGAGACAGACACACCTCATTGCTCCACAGAATGAGATTCCCGGGAGGCTCCGCAATTCACAAATCAACAGGCTTTATTTGAATAAAATCCATAGCATCTTGTCAGTATTGTTTTGTGCGCAGCTGTGTGCTCATTTTAGGAATTTTAGGCAGCAGATGTAATGCAGCAATTTTCCAATTCTTATTTTCCCCCATTCTTTTGCATTCCCTCTGGTCACTGGAGTGTGATGCCGTGCATGATTATACACTGTGTTCGATGTGGGCTACAATACTTTATGGACCTACATGCTAATTTTTACAAGCATATCACTATCATCTCTGTGTATTAAAATAACAGACGAATGCTATAAGATATGTTTAGTCCACATATCTGCTGGAAGGATATTTTACAAATTATTTTAATGGTTATAATGCAATAGTGAGTGCATTTGTGGCTCTGTTTGTTTTTGCCCAGGGAGATAATATATATGCTGCTTCTCATCCCCCCGTCAACTAACTTCCACTGTATGACTGTTCATTCCACACATGACCCAATAAAATAAATTTCTCCTCAGGATATTAAGGAATATTCCATCTCCCAATTACAGGCTATGATTGTATGGGTTTCTGCATATTTGTTGTCCCTCCTTATTAATGCCTTCATAAACAAATCATTTTATATGTAAACTTGAGGGTTTTGCATTGAATGAATTTGATTATTCCACATATAATACATAAAATCATTCTCACCCTGACACTATATATGTCAAGAATGCTGTGTGCTTTCTATAAGACCTCACACACACACATTTTAAAGGACTGCTATGATTTTTCCTTGGTACATCCCCTACAATATCTTACAAATTGGTGCTAATCAGGTGAAGGGAAACCTTCCTGCCCTCCTCGTCCCTCTAAACATTCCGAGAATGGAGTCATGCGCCTGCCATTTCTTCAGTCATTTGCGCTCTTCCCACTAAATTACTGGGAGGTGATATACAGCCAGTGTGTCCCAGGGCTACAGGAGATTTAGAACTTTGTCCCACATGAAGGAGAGGTGAGAAAAGACATTACTATGCAGAATAGGTAATATTAAAAGGAGCGTTATATGGTACCCCATGCAGATTATCAATCTATTTGTGTAACTGTATAACGGAATTTCATTTCCCTTTTTCATTTATTTGCCTTACTGCAATCGTTTACATCACTGAAACTGAAAATTGAAGCCATGATGAGCACGGGAGCAATATTTCAAGGGCAAAATAGACCTCCTCTGCTGTGTGATTGCAAAAGGTTCATTGTGGGTGGGGCAGGTGGCGGTGGGGGGCTGAAGTGACCTCTTTTTTTAGGGTCTCAGTAGAATATTTTGAGTGAAGCATGGTATCCACATAAGGTAATTTACACTTTGT